>NC_091282.1:138952863-139321208 GCF_032444005.1 Ranitomeya imitator
CATCTAAGTGCAATTAGCTGATTCCATTCCAATCCTCTTGCTTCCAAGAAGTACATGGCAGTGTATCGGATAGGATAACTATACCAGCAAAAGGTATACCCACTTTTCAGTGCCAAAGTGTAGAGTTACTTTAATTTAGCTTTCAAAGTGTATACTTAAACATCATCATAGGCTCCCATTTATAAGAAGGAGAAGAAAATTCAGTTTTTTTAGCCTATAACTTGCTGTATGCATCTGAATACCTTTATGCAACTGTACAGCAAATCAGACTAAGAATTCCGATACAAAATGAAAAACTAAACATTTACCTACTGATATGCCGTATGTTTTTTGTAATTGGTTCCAATGGTGGATAGATTGTATGGCATCCATCCTGATTGTGGTTGCTGTGGGGAATATACCATCTATGTGAATTAATGTCACAATGACTATAACACAGTGTTCATCTAGTCTCAAATTGGTTGTCCGTTAGTAGGACAGCGCCATCTCACCTCAAGTTTAGCCCCGATGAAATAAAAACACCAATTTTAATCGACACTATTCCAGGGGTGACAGCACTCACGTTTCGGGGCTCATATGAGGTTGTTATGTCACGTGAGCCCTACACCCAATCAGCGCCGGCTTCACTGTCCCTGCTTTCAGACGTATTTATCATCAATATGGCTGTATCTATGCTCTGACTTCCTCTTAATGTTGGATTTATCCGAAGGTGAGGACAGTGACACTGGTGCTAATCAGACACAGGGCTCACGTGGCATAGCGATCTAACGTAAGCCCCTGGAACATGAGTGCCAACACCGCTGAACTCCGTCGGCAATGGAGTTGAGTATAGGTGTTTTTATTTTAACGGGGGCAAATATGAGAAAGAATTGAGCACTTTTAAAAAGACTTGTACTGACTTAAAGGGAACCTGTCACCTGAATTTGGTGGGACCGGTTTTCGGTCACATGGGTGGAGTTTTCAGGTGTTTGATTCATGCTGGCTGCATGCTGGCCGCAATATTGGATTGAAGTTCAAGATTGCCTTGCGCAGGCGTGTACTACGGAGGACAGAGAATGAACTTCAATCCAATATTCAATCCAATATTGCGGCCAGCATGCAGCCAGCGGGTAAGGAAAGGGTGAATCAAATACCTGAAAACTCCGCCATATGACTGAAAACCGGTCCCGCCAAATTCAGGTGACAGGTTCCCTTTAACTTGCATAACATTTTTTGGATGCTACACATTGCCTAATATTTTTCATGCATCTTTGGCTGTCTTTCAAATTGCTATCAGCAGACAGAGATTTCCACTAAAACAAATTAACCATTTCTCATCATCAATCTGATTTTCAACTATGGTGGTTTCCCAAACTTCTCCTAGCATTAAGTCAGTAAAAATTGGACAGTCCAGAATATGTGAATGGAAAAGTTTCATTTGAAAATCAGATGAAAATCAGACATTTCTTCCCTTAGTTTTTTGTTTTGTTTTCTTTTCCTTTGGGTTTTTTTCCATAACAAATGGCCCCACAGGCATTTGTAAGGACTCATAAACTATATTAGGTACGTTTTCTAACCATAAAAAATATGCATACAACTTATGTAAAAATATTTGCTGCATAAATAGGGTCTAAGACCTCAGTCGGAATGATTTATTATCGGTCACTGTGCTGTCCTTGTCCATTATGGACAAGTCATTGGCCCAATTATCACCTCTATGCCAATGTACAGAAGGGATTTCCCACTCAGACTATCAGGAAAAAAAATTGTATCGTCTTGTAGGCTGGTACATTCTATGGATCGGAATCATTTTCCTAAAAAACATTGTGAACCAAGACTTGATGTACAATAACAAATTGTATTGTGGTACCAAGACTTAGATGTTCAGCACAAAACTAAAATAAGGGCTTCTGCAGGTGTCGAAGAAACTTGTCCCAAGTACAGACCGCAATGCATTGATTGTGCTCAGGTCTCCAAACTCAAACCTAACAGCCTACCATATGATTATGAGATCGGAGGACCAGATCAGAGCCCAAATATTGCAGTCAGTGTTCAGACAACGTTTCACGAATGTATGCATGAACACACTAAGGCTTCACACTGTTTCAAGATAGACAGCATACTTTTGTGTAATTTTCTGTGTGTCCAAATGGTGCATTCAATTTAAATACACTATGTTCATTGCTTTTTTCTGTTTTTTTTGTTACCATTTTTGTGTCAGAGGCATTAATTTTAACTCTCGGTTTGACATTTTCCAGGAGTTGTCTCATAGACTTCTCTATTGGACTAGAAAAACACCTGAAAAAAGGCACTTTACCAATATACCAATTAGAAAGGCATGAAAAACAGATGAATTTCATGGCTTTTTTTTAACAAGTGAAAAAATGTTGAAAAAATAGTGTTTGTGAGGTTAGCCTGAGGAAAAAAATGTGATCTGAGAATCATTGACTTTGGAATGATAGCTGTTAGTGGTATGAGTATTTCCAAATCTTCAGATCTCCTTGTATATTCCTGCACGAGTCTCTAGAGTTTACAGAGAAGGTGTGTACGAAAACATCCAAGAGACAAGAAGAACTTGTTTTACAGACGGTACAGGGAAAATGGACAGATTGCCTCAACCTGTCAGCAGTTTAATGAAGAACATTTGTGAATAGCTGCTGTGAAAATATGATGCACAAGGCTTGGAAGAGAAGACCTTACATGGTTTCACTCCTGACAGCTGACGTTATAGTAGGCACAAGCATATCAACTAACCAGTTAAAAATGAATACGTGCTGTAGCATCTGGATGAAAAGAGCAGGAAATTGTATAACCCACATGAATGATCCATCCTGTCTAATATAATTAGATTGATGGTGTAATAAATGATACATAGGGAATGTTTGCAATGCACATAATCATACCAGCCAACTTTTGGAAGTTTAAATCTGCTAATTTCTGGCCCCTTTAAAAGTCAAACTCCCAAATAATTCATTCTCTCCCTTTATATACCATACTGTTAGGACTGGCGGAACGCACCAAGAGAGATAATATAGATGCGTTCGCAGTCCGGGGTCCACCGTGCAGGTGAAACCTGCTGCTAGGAAATTACAGACAATATGGCGGTATTCAAAAGTATACACGCGTGGGTTAAACCTCACCCAGCGTGAAGAAAGCGATCCTGTTGCGTCACAGGACCGCGGTACCGCACATAGAGCGCGAGCAAGTGGTCAGCGAACTAAACCCCAACAGGGATTGTAGTCCGATTAGACCCTTGCTGGCACTACACCGCTACTGGGTGTGAAAGGAATAATATAATTAAGGCACCGAAGTGCGAACTGTGCCGTGCTGGCAGGCACCACTAAGCACCCAGACGTGGGTCAGGAAGCGCACACAGGCGCGTGGCACCGCACTGGCGGTCACAGCAGTAGACGCTGACACGTGTGTGACACGTTGAGTGATAAGTCGGGCGCTAGATAGCAGCCATACTCCATACGCGAACAGTCATACAATAGGGTAGGGGTATTTAAAGAACGACTTGCACTCACAACAAACACACATATTAAATTGTACACTAGCGCATGGCCGTGCGGTCATGCGCAGTTTATATAGTTGCAGGACAGGAAGCGGCCACAGAAACTTTGCCCTTCCAAGACCTGCCAAGAGGACCAATAGAATGCGCTGCAGAGTCTGAGCACATGACCCTCGATCTCCAACGGGAGATCTTGCCCTGGGCATGCTCAGTGTGCGCAGACAAGGACTTAGTCCCAGAGAAGTCCACTCGCTGCTGACCAGTATAGGCTTTACAGGCAGAAGCTGGAGAAGCAGCAGTAACTCTTCTCACAGAGTCAGACTGAGCGAGACGGTGGGATCGACGTCCCTGCTGAGCAGGCTCCACTGCGGCTGGAGGAGAATGGGAGACCGCAGCGGAGACGGATCGAGATTCCCCCTGTGCAGCAGAGGAAACTCGACTCCTAACATTACCCCCCCTCCTAGGGCCCCCCACTCCTTGGGCCTCGCTACGTTCGAAGGCAGCAATGAGCTGTGGGGCCCGAATGTTTTCAGCAGGCTCCCATGACCTGTTCTCTGGACCATAACCCTTCCAATCCACCAGATAGAACTTTTTGCCGCGTACCACCTTACACCCCAAAATAGCGTTCACCTCGTAATCGTCCGTAGACGAACCCGATGTCCTGGCAGATGACTCGGAAAGCCGGGACATGTATACGGGTTTCAATAGGGACACATGAAAGGTGTCGGTGATACCCAAGCGTGGAGGAAGAGCCAGGCGGTAGACCACAGGATTAACCTGTTCGAGAACCTTGAAGGGACCCAAGTAGCGAGGCGCAAACTTAGTGGACTCAACTCGCAGCCTGATGTTATGGGCGGAGAGCCACACCAAGTCTCCAGGAGCAAAGGTCAGAGCGGGGCGCCGATGAACATCGGCGGAGGACCTCATTCTCTCCTTGGAAGCCCGAATGGCATCCTGAGTGCGATCCCAAATGTCCCGTGCCTCCACAGCCCAGTCTGCCACCCTGGAATCGGCTGAAGACACGGGCATGGGCACAGGTACCCGCGGATGCTGACCATAGTTAAGGAGGAATGGGGTCTGTCCAGTGGAATCAGCTACAGCATTGTTAAGAGCAAACTCCGCCCACGGTAGCAAAGATGCCCAGTCATCTTGTTTAGCAGAGACAAAATGTCGCAGATATGTGACCAAGGTCTGGTTGGCTCTCTCCACCAACCCATTCGTCTCGGGATGATATGCCGAAGAGAGATTCAACTCGATACTGAGAAGGCGACAAAGCTCTCTCCAGAACCGAGACGCAAACTGGGGACCCCGGTCACTGACAATTTTGTCTGGCATACCGTGAAGACGGAAGATGTGTTTAACAAACAATGCTGCCAAGGCCCGTGCAGAAGGTAGCCGGGGAAGCGGCACCAAATGCACCATTTTAGAAAAATGGTCGGTGATAACCCAAATGACAGTACAGCCACGTGACTTGGGCAAACGCACCACAAAGTCCATCCCGACCATCTCCCAGGGCCTGTCTGCCACCGGCAGAGGGTATAACAACCCAGCTGGCCGTTGACGGAGAGACTTATTTTTGGCACAAGAGACACATGCCCGAACGTAGTCTCCAACGTCACGAACCATATGTGGCCACCAATACATTCTCGCCAACAACTCAGATGTCCTCTTTGCCCCAAAGTGTCCACCCACTCTGGACGAATGAGCCCACGAGAGAACCTCCGGACGCAAATTGATGGGGACAAAAGTCTTGCCCGGAGGCACAGACTCAACCAAACCGGAGCTACGGTTCTCAGACTCTCTGAAGGGACAATGAGCCGAGGCTCGTCCTCCTCCTCCTCAGTTGACACCAGGGAGCGAGAGAGAGCGTCAGCACGAATGTTCTTCTCCCCGGCGAGATAATGTAGAGTGAAGTGGAACCGGGAGAAAAACAAGGACCATCTGGCCTGACGAGAATTCAGCCGCTGGGCTGTCTGTAAATAGACCAAATTCTTGTGGTCCGTGAAGACTTGGAATGGGAACCGAGCACCCTCCAAGAGATGTCTCCATTCCGAAAAGGCCAACTTCATTGCCAGCAATTCCCTATCCCCGATGGAGTAATTTCTCTCCGCTGGTGAGAAGGTTTTTGAGAAGAAGAAGCATGGATGCTTCCGACCTTGAGCATCCTTTTGATAGAGGACTGCTCCTGCACCAACGGAAGAGGCATCCACCTCCATTAGGAATGGCTTATCCACATCGGGACGATGTAAGATGGGAGCGCTAGCAAAGTGGGACTTAATAGAAGTGAAGGCCATGGAGACCTCTTCGGACCACGATTTAGGATTCGCTCCCTTCTTGGTGAGGGATACCAAGGGAGCTACCAGGGTTGAGAAGTGGGGGATGAACTGACGATAGTAATTTATGAACCCCATAAAGCGCTGCACCGCTTTCAGAGAATGGGGTTCCTGCCAGTCCATCACTGCCTGTAGTTTGGCAGGATCCATAGCCAATCCCTGGGCCGAGATGATGTAGCCCAGGAAAGGTAAAGACTCCTGCTCAAACATACACTTCTCCAATTTGGCGTAGAGGAAGTTTGCCCGTAGGAGGTCGAAGACTTTGCAAACATCTCTCCGGTGGGAGTCAATATCTGGAGAGTAGATAAGAATATCATCCAGATAGACTACGACCGAGGTGGAAAGCATATCCCGGAAGATATCGTTCACAAAGTCTTGGAAAACGGCTGGGGCATTACAGAGCCCGAAGTGCATCACCAGATATTCATAGTGCCCATCCCTGGTGTTAAAGGCCGTCTTCCATTCGTCCCCCTCACGGATGCGAATCAGGTTGTAAGCACCCCGCAAATCTAATTTGGTAAATACCCTTGCTCACCGAAGTCTATCGAATAACTCAGATATCAAGGGCAAAGGATACTTATTCTTAACGGTGATGGCGTTAAGACCCCTGTAGTCTATGCATGGGCGCAATTCCCCATTCTTCTTCTGCACGAAGAAGAACCCTGCCCCAGCAGGTGACACTGACTTCCTAATGAATCCTCTTGCCAGATTTTCCTGGATGTACTGTGACATTGCCTCCATCTCCGGGAGAGATAGCGGATAAACTCGACCCCGGGGAGGCTCAGCACCAGGCAAGAGATTAATAGGACAGTCATAGGGGCGATGAGGCGGAAGGACCTCCGCCGCCTTTTTGGAGAACACGTCTGCATAAGACCAATACTGCTTGGGGAGAGAGGATAGATCTGCGGGTACCTCAGTAGTAGCAACCTGAACGCACTCCCTCTGACACCTACCCCCACAAGATTCACCCCAACCCAGAATTCTGCCTGAGGACCACTCGATATGAGGAGAGTGGTACCATAGCCAAGGTATTCCCAACAGGACCTCATCAATTCCTTCCGGAATGACGAGCAGAGAAATTATCTCCTGATGAGATGGCGACATGGACAGAGTAAAAGGGATGGTCTGGTGTGTTATCTGTGAGGGCAATGTCGACCCATTCACCACTCGCACCGTTACTGGTTGAGCAAGCATAACCAGGGGTATTGCGTGACGTTGGGCAAAGGCAGAAGACATAAAATTGCCCCAGAATCCACGCAGAGCTCTACCGAGTGGGAAAATGAGCCAATAGTAATTGTCCCCTTAAAGGACAACTTATAGGCAAACGTCGCCGTGTCTAGTGTACCTCCACCTACTACCACTAGACGCTGACGTTTCCTCGACCGCTGAGGACATCTGGTGGCTAGATGTCCTGACTGCTGGCAAACATGACAGACCCTGAGTGCACAAGCGGTCCGGGACTTAGATTCTGCTTGTGACACTTCCCTGGCCTCATGTGACTCAGGAACCAGGACCGGAAATTCCAGAGGTTTGGCGAAAGTAGGAGCCAGCCGAAACCTCTGCCTACACTGGGCTCGCTCTAACCTCCGCTCGTTAAAACGGAGGTCAATTCGAGTGGAGACAGTTATTAACTCCTCCAGTGTGGCAGGAATCTCCCTAGTGGCCAGAGCGTCCTTTATGTGGTCAGCCAAGCCCCTCTAAAATATGGGGATAAGAGCTTTATCCGACCAATCCAGCTCAGATGCTAAGGTGCGGAATTGGACGGCAAAATGACTGACCAAGGACTCACCCTGAGTTAATGCCAGCAATTGGAGCGCAGTATCATGGGTGACTTGAGGTCCTAAAAAGACCTGTTTCAGAGCGCTCAGAAACAGCGGAGCACTCTGCACCACATGATCGCCACGCTCCCACAGCGGCGTAGCCCATTCCAACGCCCTGTCCGACAATAGAGACAGAATAAATCCCACCTTAGCCCGCTCTGTGGGAAAACATGTAGCCAGGAGCTCGAGGTGAATAGAGCACTGACTCACAAATCCCCTACAAAACTTGCTATCACCAGAAAATTTTTCTGGCAGCGGGAGGCGAGATAATGTCGGAACAGGGGTGGCAATGGACATAGTAGCTGCAGCCACGCTGGCAGCCTGTACAGCTACTGCAGTAACATCCACAGCTGAGGTCGCGCTCTCGAGAGCCGCCAACCTACCCTCCAGCTGCTGGATATGCCGCAGAGATTGCTGTTTGTCTGTCATCACTAGCCAGACCCTGGCGCTAGTGTAATGTTAGGACTGGCGGAACGCACCAAGAGATATAATATAGATGCATTCGCAGTCCGGGGTCCACCGTGCAGGTGAAACCTGCTGCTAGGAAATGACAGACAATATGGCGGTATTCAAAAGTATACACGCGTGGGTTAAACCTCACCCAGCGTGAAGAAAGCGATCCTGTTGCGTCACAGGACCGCGGTACCGCACATAGAGCGCGAGCAAGTGGTCAGCGAACTAAACCCCAACAGGGATTGTAGTCCGATTAGACCCTTGCTGGCACTACACCGCTACTGGGTGTGAAAGGAATAATATAATTAAGGCACCGAAGTGCGAACTGTGCCGTGCTGGCAGGCACCACTAAGCACCCAGACGTGGGTCAGGAAGCGCACACAGGCACGTGGCACCGCACTGGCGGTCACAGCAGTAGACGCTGACACGTGTGTGACACGTTGAGTGATAAGTCGGGCGCTAGATAGCAGCCATACTCCATACGCGAACAGTCATACAATAGGGTAGGGGTATTTAAAGAACGACTTGCACTCACAACAAACACACATATTAAATTGTACACTAGCGCATGGCCGTGCGGTCATGCGCAGTTTATATAGTTGCAGGACAGGAAGCGGCCACAGAAACTTTGCCCTTCCAAGACCTGCCAAGAGGACCAATAGAATGCGCTGCAGAGTCTGAGCACATGACCCTCGATCTCCAACGGGAGATCTTGCCCTGGGCATGCTCAGTGTGCGCAGACAAGGACTTAGTCCCAGAGAAGTCCACTCGCTGCTGACCAGTATAGGCTTTACAGGCAGAAGCTGGAGAAGCAGCAGTAACTCTTCTCACAGAGTCAGACTGAGCGAGACGCTGGGATCGACGTCCCTGCTGAGCAGGCTCCACTGCGGCTGGAGGAGAATGGGAGACTGCAGCGGAGACGGATCAAGATTCCCCCTGTGCAGCAGAGGAAACTCGACTCCTAACACCATACATTCCATACTTTTTCAAGGCACTATACATATTTCTGTGAAAATTGTGCACTTCTTTACGACCACAGACTAAGTGTCGAATGACTATTTCAATCAGAATAACAAGTCATGCCACACATACTATAATAACATATGTTATGTAAATCTTGTTCCACAAATGTGACAATAGACCTCATGTATTAAAAATAATAGAAAAACTGTATTGCCTACTAATAGCGACTAAGCAGAGACCATCTCTGGAAAAATATAAACTGAGCTCTGATTGGATGCAAGGGGCAAAAAAAAAACTTATAAATGAGGCTTTATTAATTCAATATATTCCAATGACTGTGAAGTCACAACATCTCAACTTTGTACGCACCCTTGAAATTTAGTGGATTACATCTTGATGCACCAACCAATGCGTTGTCCAGGAAAATCTCACAGCATATGCACTAAATTCAAACCACTGAGATAAACAACCGTATCCAAGAATTACATACTGTACATCTTACAGAGGCTCCAATATAAAAATAACGATGATATGTATGTGTATTTATTTTATGGATGCCTCTGTACTAAAAGAGTTGTCAGCGGAGGAATCGTAAACCCCAAAGCGATCTTTGTTGCCATATTTTGTTTAAATTGGATCTCATAGATGCATATGGTGCATGTGGCAGGATATGAGCAAAAAGACAGCATTTTACATCAAGCAAGGAGGAGAGATCCAGCTCCATGGACATAAAAAACTTCTTTATTGTACATATCAGAATTCCAAATAACATCCAAATTGGCTTAAAGCAATAAAAAGCATTGACGCGCTTCTGGTGCGTCAAGGATGACTAAAATTGTTTGACACACCATAAAAACATCACTATTTTTCATGTTTTAAGCCATTATGGATGTTATTTGTAATTTTAATATTTACCAATAAACAATATTTTTATGTCCATGGAGCTGGATCTCGATTTCTCCACCTTGCTTCCAGTTTTGGGCATTTTGGTTGTACCAGTAATCTGGACAGGATTGGATTCAGGCATTATTGGAGAGCTGAAATTTGTTGTTCACAGATTTTTTTTTTCACATACATCCGGAACCTTAAGATACATTTGTTACAAGCTTGGACCTTCCCAGCGCTTTTGATGAATTCATAACCAAAATTAGAACCTGAATAGCACTACAATTTAGTTAGAAAAATAAATCTAAGAATTTAGAATTAACATTATTTTCTTTCTGAATCACATTACTGCTAGCACAATTTTAAAAAAGCAACAAAAGTATCTCAGCGTCAAGAAAAAAAACAGAAAAGTTGCCCCCATTTATCCAAAAAATACCAAAAACCATTCAGAAAGTTGAATGTAATTTGCCTGACAGACATGGCTCTCAACCAGTCCACTCAGACACATTTCTATGATACTTCTCGCAATACGTAAATATAATTATGTGTGCTGAAGTGCTATTATCTTCGATGGCTCAATGCGCTGGAGTCTTTGTAAACGAGAGCTGCAGTAGGTTATATAACAAAAGTTTTAAACATCAGAAGGAGAACTAGGTAAAGTCGATCTACTGTTCTACTTGGTCTTTGAACACCGAAAAAACTTTAAGGTCGCAATGCAATTATCAGTTACGATTACGAAGTATATATCTTCCTCAGTGTATTTTATACAGTAACATTGGATGAGAAACTGCACAGATTACTGTCTCAAGGCTCATCGGTAAGCAAGAAATATACTTGCTCACTAAAATAATAATGGTGATAATTTCATATAATGAGCAACGTAATGTTCATCGTTTGACGTTTTACGCCAGCGCTGCAAGAATAAATTAATGTTTGGATGATCTAAGTTCAAATAATCCTGCTTAACACTCAGGAGGTAGGTGTACTGATCAGTTGGCCATAAGGTCTGGAGGAACTGAAATTACACCATTTATTTTCTCAGCTTAGATACTGCAATGGAAAAGAGACAGTTCTAAAAGACAAAGAAAGACAAAGGTTGAAAACTAATTTTTAGCAATCACTGGAGGACATCATGTTCGGGAGAATAGAAGGAACAAGGTATAGAGGAAGACTGGCAACACGATGGCTTGAAATTAACAAGATAATTGTGATGCTAGTCACTTCTCATGAACAGGCCGTGAGGGAGAGAAGTTAGACGTTCCAGAGTCAGCACCAAGAGATCACGTAGTAAACCAAGGGAAAAGACGAAGGCGTAATTCAGAACTCAGTCCTGGGTCAGAATACCAGAGAAATAGCGGATCTAAGCAAAGGGGTAAAAACAAACGAGTAATCAGAACACGGTTCAAAGGTCGGGAAGTAGTAGATCAAAACTCACAGAACAAGAATGTGGCAAACACACAACAGAGAGTAGAAGCTTTGACTGGCAGTGATCTGGGCAAGACAGCTTACCTAAATAGCAGGGAAATTACTATGAACAGGGAGCACCTTTGTACCTCCCATTCATAGATAGGTCAACTGAGCTGTCAATCAAAGCACTAACAGCTCAGCATGCCTCAGCACAGAATAGTATTGTCAGAGCTGTCCATCAATAAGTCCCAGACACAGTGGAGGAATCAGGACAATAATGGTGAAGAGACCTATCTAGGCTTACACAAAATCGGTCTCCCTGCAGATTGTTCATCCATTAAGTCACAATGGCTTGACATTGAGCTGAAGGCCTTAAAAAATGTATTAAATATCAAATAACATGATTCAGTCTACAATATAAAAAATAACAATGACTTGGACAGTGTAATGACCAGACATGGGCATAAAAAATAATGTTTCATATCTATTCATATTGGCACACCACCGAGCAATAACATCAATAGGTCATTAGTTATTTAACTTTATAGTTAAAGGGAATCTGTCAATAGGTTTTGCTCCCTCAACTGAGAACAATATAATGTAGGAAAAGTGACCCTGAATACAATGATGCCTAACTTAGTTTACTAGGTGTGGCAGTTATGATCCAATCAGAGTTGTTAGATGAAGCATGTAACAGAGCTCAGAAAGTTATCCATGCACACACCACAGCTTTCTGTCTACATTGTATAGTGACAGTAAGCTGCTAATCAGTGTTAGGGGTGTGGTTGGAGCAGGAGGCACAGGCAGCTATTCCAGCAGTGATATCTCCTGCTGATATTATTGTATTGAAACAAGAACACACAGCCTAATAAGTGACACATCACTGAAATCAGTGTCACAGCTATTACATCATGCTGCCCTCAGATTACATAGCAAAATCTGTTGCCAGTTTCCTTTTAAAAGAAAGGCAGCCACACTATTAATTTGAAAGTGGGGGTGTACGCCTCTAACGACTTGTTCCAAGAGTCACCAACAGTAAACAAATATGGAGGGTAGCACATCCTGTGAAACAAACCTTTTGTTAACCCAAGTGTCGTTTCCGTTCCAATGAGCTTTTCTCAAGCATAACAATAAGGCAGCAGGCAGCAGTGGTAATACACGTGATAGCAATCAGTAATTGCATCATTGTGTGATTAAGTAGAAAAAAAAGATCAGTGACAGACACAGTGATAATCATTATATCAATATTTTGTGGGTCATATATCACTTCAATAAATATGGTGCAAAATAATTTGGTTCATTTCATATTACAATACTATATGTTAAAAGGATATAGAAATCAAAGAAAGTATAATTTACAAGTGTGTTCAAACCAACTCGTTACACCGCTCTTAAAAAACTTATCACATGGCCTGTGATGTCATTCTGTGAAATGATTACACACTGAATATTCCTGGTGTCCACAGCATGTTCAGAATGAGTGTTTTTTATCATCTGCAGTAAAGAGGAAAAAGAAAAGTAAAAAAGGGCCAAGAATGAACTTGCTTGGGACTTTCCATCATCGGTGTACGCAAAAGATCAAATAAATGATTATTTAGCGCCCATTGTGGAGGAGGCTGGAAGTGGGTGTATACCCATAATTAAAGTCTGTGCTTAAATAACATGCACAAAGGTGAACAATTCTTCTTATGGAAAGTCTGTTACCCCAAAATGTGATTAAACTGCCTACACATTTATATAGGGGACTTGGAATCATTCTAATCATGTATAGTTTGACTTAATATTTTATTAAAAATCATATTTTAATTGATATGCAAACGAGGGCACTTTCGCACCCTTGGCATAGCCTATGCCTTGGTGCACCATCACAATGTCAGTGACTGCATGCACACAGTGCAGCTGCGGGTGCATTTTGGTGTATGGCTCCTGCTTCAGTGAGGGGGATGGGTGCTCTCATATGCAGCTGCTGCGTGCTCAAATCAACCGCCCATGCAGTGTCAATGCGCAGGCAAGGACACGTGAAATGTTATGGCACCGGTTGCTCTCAGTTTCCGAGACATCTCAATCACTATAAAGTATCGCCTTTATTATAATGCAATAGGAGGACATGTATCAAGGCATAGGCCACGCCAAGGGTGCACCAAAGTGACCTTTTTGTATATAAATAAAGTTGATTTTTAATAGCATATTAAGATAAACCATTCATGCCTAGTATGAATTTAATAGGTCTAAGCCACCAATATAAATATTTAGGCAATTCCACTTCTAGTTTCTCCTCGCTAACAGCTAGAGCTTGGACAGTGAGGGATAAAGCCATGAACAGCTAGAGCTAGGACAGTGAGGGATAAAGCCATGAACAGCTAGAGCTCGGACAGTGAGGGATAAAGCCATGAACAGCTAGAGCTCGGACAGTGAGGGATAAAGCCATGAACAGCTAGAGCTCGGACAGTGAGGGATAAAGCCATGAACAGCTAGAGCTAGGGCAGTGAGGGATAAAGCCATGAACAGCTAGAGCTCGGACAGTGAGGGATAAAGCCATGAACAGCTAGAGCTCGGACAGTGAGGGATAAAGCCATGCACAGCTAGAGCTAGGACAGTGAGGGATAAAGCCATGAAAAGCTAGAGCTCGGACAGTGAGGGATAAAGCCATGAACAGCTAGAGCTAGGGCAGTGAGGGATAAAGCCATGAACAGCTAGAGTTAGGACAGTGAGGGATAAAGCCATGCACAGCTAGAGCTCGGACAGTGAGGGATAAAGCCATGAACAGCTAGAGCTAGGACAGTGAGGGATAAAGCCATGAACAGCTAGAGCTCGGACAGTGAGGGATAAAGCCATGAACAGCTAGAGCTCGGACAGTGAGGGATAAAGCCATGAACAGCTAGAGCTAGGACAGTGAGGGATAAAGCCATGCACAGCTAGAGCTCGGACAGTGAGGGATAAAGCCATGAACAGCTAGAGCTAGGACAGTGAGGGATAAAGCCATGAACAGCTAGAGCTCGGACAGTGAGGGATAAAGCCATGAACAGCTAGAGCTCGGACAGTGAGGGATAAAGCCATGAACAGCTAGAGTTAGGACAGTGAGGGATAAAGCCATGCACAGCTAGAGCTAGGACAGTGAGGGATAAAGCCATGCACAGCTAGAGCTCGGACAGTGAGGGATAAAGCCATGAACAGCTAGAGCTCGGACAGTGAGGGATAAAGCCATGAACAGCTAGAGTTAGGACAGTGAGGGATAAAGCCATGCACAGCTGGAGCTCGGACAGTGAGGGATAAAGCCATGAACAGCTAGAGCTCGGACAGTGAGGGATAAAGCCATGAACAGCTAGAGCTAGGACAGTGAGGGATAAAGCCATGAACAGCTAGAGCTCGGACAGTGAGGGATAAAGCCATGAACAGCTAGAGCTCGGACAGTGAGGGATAAAGCCATGAACAGCTAGAGCTAGGACAGTGAGGGATAAAGCCATGCACAGCTAGAGCTCGGACAGTGAGGGATAAAGCCATGAACAGCTAGAGCTAGGACAGTGAGGGATAAAGCCATGAACAGCTAGAGCTCGGACAGTGAGGGATAAAGCCATGAACAGCTAGAGCTCGGACAGTGAGGGATAAAGCCATGAACAGCTAGAGTTAGGACAGTGAGGGATAAAGCCATGAACAGCTAGAGCTAGGGCAGTGAGGGATAAAGCCATGAACAGCTAGAGCTAGGACAGTGAGGGATAAAGCCATGCACAGCTAGCGCTCGGACAGTGAGGGATAAAGCCATGAACAGCTAGAGCTCGGACAGTGAGGGATAAAGCCATGAACAGCTAGAGTTAGGACAGTGAGGGATAAAGCCATGCACAGCTAGAGCTCGGACAGTGAGGGATAAAGCCATGAACAGCTAGAGCTCGGACAGTGAGGGATAAAGCCATGAACAGCTTGAGCTAGGACAGTGAGGGATAAAGCCATGAACAGCTAGAGCTAGGACAGTGAGGGATAAAGCCATGAACAGCTAGAGCTCGGACAGTGAGGGATAAAGCCATGAACAGCTAGAGCTAGGACAGTGAGGGATAAAGCCATGAACAGCTAGAGCTCGGACAGTGAGGGATAAAGCCATGAACAGCTAGAGCTCGGACAGTGAGGGATAAAGCCATGAACAGCTAGAGTTAGGACAGTGAGGGATAAAGCCATGAACAGCTAGAGCTAGGGCAGTGAGGGATAAAGCCATGAACAGCTAGAGCTAGGACAGTGAGGGATAAAGCCATGCACAGCTAGAGCTCGGACAGTGAGGGATAAAGCCATGAACAGCTAGAGCTCTGACAGTGAGGGATAAAGCCATGAACAGCTAGAGTTAGGACAGTGAGGGATAAAGCCATGCACAGCTAGAGCTCGGACAGTGAGGGATAAAGCCATGAACAGCTAGAGCTCGGACAGTGAGGGATAAAGCCATGAACAGCTAGAGCTAGGACAGTGAGGGATAAAGCCATGAACAGCTAGAGCTAGGACAGTGAGGGATAAAGCCATGAACAGCTAGAGCTCGGACAGTGAGGGATAAAGCCATGAACAGCTAGAGCTAGGACAGTGAGGGATAAAGCCATGCACAGCTAGAGCTCGGACAGTGAGGGATAAAGCCATGAACAGCTAGAGTTAGGACAGTGAGGGATAAAGCCATGCACAGCTAGAGCTAGGACAGTGAGGGATAAAGCCATGCACAGCTAGAGCTAGGACAGTGAGGGATAAAGCCATGAACAGCTAGAGCTCGGACAGTGAGGGATAAAGCCATGAACAGCTAGAGTTAGGACAGTGAGGGATAAAGCCATGAACAGCTAGAGTTAGGACAGTGAGGGATAAAGACATGAACAGCTAGAGCTAGGACAGTGAGGGATAAAGCCATGCACAGCTAGAGCTCGGACAGTGAGGGATAAAGCCATGAACAGCTAGAGCTCGGACAGTGAGGGATAAAGCCATGAACAGCTAGAGTTAGGACAGTGAGGGATAAAGCCATGCACAGCTAGAGCTCGGACAGTGAGGGATAAAGCCATGAACAGCTAGAGCTCGGACAGTGAGGGATAAAGCCATGAACAGCTAGAGCTAGGACAGTGAGGGATAAAGCCATGAACAGCTAGAGCTCGGACAGTGAGGGATAAAGCCATGAACAGCTAGAGCTCGGACAGTGAGGGATAAAGCCATGAACAGCCAGAGCTAGGACAGTGAGGGATAAAGCCATGCACAGCTAGAGCTCGGACAGTGAGGGATAAAGCCATGAACAGCTAGAGCTAGGACAGTGAGGGATAAAGCCATGAACAGCTAGAGCTCGGACAGTGAGGGATAAAGCCATGAACAGCTAGAGCTCGGACAGTGAGGGATAAAGCCATGAACAGCTAGAGTTAGGACAGTGAGGGATAAAGCCATGAACAGCTAGAGCTAGGGCAGTGAGGGATAAAGCCATGAACAGCTAGAGTTAGGACAGTGAGGGATAAAGCCATGCACAGCTAGAGCTCGGACAGTGAGGGATAAAGCCATGAACAGCTAGAGCTAGGACAGTGAGGGATAAAGCCATGAACAGCTAGAGCTAGGACAGTGAGGGATAAAGCCATGAACAGCTAGAGCTAGGACAGTGAGGGATAAAGCCATGAACAGCTAGAGCTCGGACAGTGAGGGATAAAGCCATGAACAGCTAGAGCTAGGACAGTGAGGGATAAAGCCATGAACAGCTAGAGCTCGGACAGTGAGGGATAAAGCCATGAACAGCTAGAGCTCGGACAGTGAGGGATAAAGCCATGAACAGCTAGAGTTAGGACAGTGAGGGATAAAGCCATGAACAGCTAGAGCTAGGGCAGTGAGGGATAAAGCCATGAACAGCTAGAGCTAGGACAGTGAGGGATAAAGCCATGCACAGCTAGAGCTCGGACAGTGAGGGATAAAGCCATGAACAGCTAGAGCTCGGACAGTGAGGGATAAAGCCATGAACAGCTAGAGTTAGGACAGTGAGGGATAAAGCCATGCACAGCTAGAGCTCGGACAGTGAGGGATAAAGCCATGAACAGCTAGAGCTCGGACAGTGAGGGATAAAGCCATGAACAGCTAGAGCTAGGACAGTGAGGGATAAAGCCATGAACAGCTAGAGCTAGGACAGTGAGGGATAAAGCCATGAACAGCTAGAGCTCGGACAGTGAGGGATAAAGCCATGAACAGCTAGAGCTAGGACAGTGAGGGATAAAGCCATGCACAGCTAGAGCTCGGACAGTGAGGGATAAAGCCATGAACAGCTAGAGTTAGGACAGTGAGGGATAAAGGCATGCACAGCTAGAGCTAGGACAGTGAGGGATAAAGCCATGCACAGCTAGAGCTCGGACAGTGAGGGATAAAGCCATGAACAGCTAGAGCTCGGACAGTGAGGGATAAAGCCATGAACAGCTAGAGTTAGGACAGTGAGGGATAAAGCCATGCACAGCTAGAGCTCGGACAGTGAGGGATAAAGCCATGAACAGCTAGAGCTCGGACAGTGAGGGATAAAGCCATGAACAGCTAGAGCTAGGACAGTGAGGGATAAAGCCATGAACAGCTAGAGCTCGGACAGTGAGGGATAAAGCCATGAACAGCTAGAGCTAGGACAGTGAGGGATAAAGCCATGCACAGCTAGAGCTCGGACAGTGAGGGATAAAGCCATGAACAGCTAGAGTTAGGACAGTGAGGGATAAAGCCATGCACAGCTAGAGCTAGGACAGTGAGGGATAAAGCCATGCACAGCTAGAGCTCGGACAGTGAGGGATAAAGCCATGAACAGCTAGAGCTCGGACAGTGAGGGATAAAGCCATGAACAGCTAGAGTTAGGACAGTGAGGGATAAAGCCATGCACAGCTAGAGCTCGGACAGTGAGGGATAAAGCCATGAACAGCTAGAGCTCGGACAGTGAGGGATAAAGCCATGAACAGCTAGAGCTAGGACAGTGAGGGATAAAGCCATGAACAGCTAGAGCTCGGACAGTGAGGGATAAAGCCATGAACAGCTAGAGCTCGGACAGTGAGGGATAAAGCCATGAACAGCTAGAGCTAGGACAGTGAGGGATAAAGCCATGCACAGCTAGAGCTCGGACAGTGAGGGATAAAGCCATGAACAGCTAGAGCTAGGACAGTGAGGGATAAAGCCATGAACAGCTAGAGCTCGGACAGTGAGGGATAAAGCCATGAACAGCTAGAGCTCGGACAGTGAGGGATAAAGCCATGAACAGCTAGAGTTAGGACAGTGAGGGATAAAGCCATGAACAGCTAGAGCTAGGGCAGTGAGGGATAAAGCCATGAACAGCTAGAGCTAGGACAGTGAGGGATAAAGCCATGCACAGCTAGAGCTCGGACAGTGAGGGATAAAGCCATGAACAGCTAGAGCTCGGACAGTGAGGGATAAAGCCATGAACAGCTAGAGTTAGGACAGTGAGGGATAAAGCCATGCACAGCTAGAGCTCGGACAGTGAGGGATAAAGCCATGAACAGCTAGAGCTCGGACAGTGAGGGATAAAGCCATGAACAGCTAGAGCTAGGACAGTGAGGGATAAAGCCATGAACAGCTAGAGCTAGGACAGTGAGGGATAAAGCCATGAACAGCTAGAGCTCGGACAGTGAGGGATAAAGCCATGAACAGCTAGAGCTAGGACAGTGAGGGATAAAGCCATGCACAGCTAGAGCTCGGACAGTGAGGGATAAAGCCATGAACAGCTAGAGCTAGGGCAGTGAGGGATAAAGCCATGAACAGCTAGAGCTAGGGCAGTGAGGGATAAAGCCATGAACAGCTAGAGCTCGGACAGTGAGGGATAAAGCCATGAACAGCTAGAGCTAGGACAGTGAGGGATAAAGCCATGCACAGCTAGGGCTCGGACAGTGAGGGATAAAGCCATGAACAGCTAGAGCTAGGACAGTGAGGGATAAAGCCATGCACAGCTAGAGCTCGGACAGTGAGGGATAAAGCCATGAACAGCTAGAGCTAGGACAGTGAGGGATAAAGCCATGGAAGTTATAAAATACATCTCCATTAAAACTAAGGCTGTGCTCACATGTGCTCCATGTTCTATTAGATACAGAAAGCAAAACATAGGGGCCAATTCATCAAAGCTTTTGCACCATAAAACTAACATGAAACACTATGAATATTTGAAAGTTTTCTGTGTAACATAGAGTTGGCAACTTTACGTCAGATTAAAGAAGTTCTGTCCAAACAGGCAAGAAGGAAACCAGGTGGAACGAGGTATGAGTACGCCCACCTGCCAAATTAATTAAAAGTGATGGCATCCCTGGCGAGGCGCACAGCGGAAGACACTGTGCACCTCGTCAATTAATTAATTGGCATCCGCCTCTTAACTAATTCAGCTCATCATAATCCAGCAAGCCCTTCATTAAGATTAGTCTGGGTAGCAATGGCTGCCAACAAACCACACTAACTTACAATGGGGTCTACTGGGTCGTATCATAACTTTCGGGGTATGTGCACACGCTGGGAATTCGCAGCTGTTTTCCATGAGTTTACAGCACCAGGTAAACCTATGGAAAACAAAATCCGAAGTGCACATGCTGCGGAAAAAAACGTGCGGAAACGCTGCGCTGTTTATTCCGCAGCATGTTCATTCTTTGTGCGGATTCCGCAGTGGTTTACACCTGCTCCATAATAGGAATCCGCAGGTGTAAAACCGCAGGTGGAATCCACACAAAAAATGCATAAAATCCGCGGTAAATCCGCAGTAACTCCGCAGGTAAAATGCAGTGCTTTTTACCTGCGGATTTCTCAAAACAGGTGCGGAAAAATCCACAGAGGTTCCATCTACGTGTGCACATACCCTCAAAGTTTTTCCAGAAAAAGAAATATAGCACTGCATGTTTTTTGCAATTGTGATGGGATTTTATACAGGACCCCTGATGGAGACATCCATTGAAAATGCAAACAAAAAGTAGATTTATATGATTGAAAATCGTTACTATAAAATAGATATTTCTTCCCCCACAAATTTAAGACAGGGCAGATCTAGAAAACAAATAGCTGAGCTTCCGAGAGAAAGACTGCACACACTTACAACACATAAGGTACTATTAGTACTATAATGGAGCTGGAAGTGCAAATAAAAGGCTATTCCCATATTGTATAATTTTGGCATAGTCACAGGGCATGTGATAAATATGAAGTGATTGCAGATCTCACCAGTAGGACCTCCAAACATCTGGAGAATGGGGTCATAATGCGCACAGTTGTGAGTGGAAAGTTGGTGGGCATTTCCATTCAATTCCAGCCACCTCTCCACTGTCAGGACCATGCACCAGGGCTTCGTTCCCAAGACAGATATCGATCCTGTTAGCAGGGCCAGTTTAAGACAAATTTGAGCCCTGGGCAAAAATCAAAGTGGGGCCCCCAATCCTGAAAACTTCCACCAACAATACTGTTAGGTCCCTTTCACATGTCCACATAAAACATGTACATGTTGCACCGATATCGGTGTCACCAGTGTTTTCAATCAGTGTGTCGTCCGTGTGCCATCCTTGTTTTTTTCCGGTATAGATACTGGAAATAAAATTACAAAGCTTCTTGCATACTTTCAATGTTAAACCCGCACAGCACATGTACGGCACATGGATGGCATGTTTACATGGACCAGTATTTCCCAAACTCCAGTCCTCACGGCTCCCAACAGGTCATGTTTTCAGGATTTCCATAGTGTTGCACAAGTGGGAGAACTCCTGATACTTCCATCACCTGTGCAATACTAAGGAAATCCTGAAAACATGACCTGTTGGGGTCCGGGAGGACTGGAGTTTGGGAAACACTGACTTGGACCCATATACTTGTATTGGCCATTGTTATCTGTGCTGCTGAGAAAACACGGATATGAGTGCAGCACCGTAGGTTAAATAGGGCACACGTGGCATCCGTGAAAAACATGATACACAATTGTGTGAAGGCGTCTGTATAGTCACATCATAGGAAACATTAGCAGAATTACCTTCTTTTTCTACTACTTACCTCACAAACAGCAGAATAAAAAGCAATTAAAAATGTCCTACATGTCCCCAAACTACTCTGCTAAATCCCCTCTGGCTCTGTGGCCAATGGTTCAGGGTCCCTGATGGTTATTGTTCACTTTGCAGCTATAATATAAGGTGCTGCCACAAGATGACTGCAGCCCAGTGCTGAGACTGGCAGAGACCCCCGGAGCCACAAGACTACTGCAGCCCAGTGCTGAGACTGGCGGAGACCCCCTGAGCCACAAGACTACTGCAGCCCAGTGCTGAGACTGGCAGAGACCCCCGGAGCCACAAGACTACTGCAGCCCAGTGCTGAGACTGGCGGAGACCCCCGGAGCCACAAGACTACTGCAGCCCAGTGCTGAGACTGGCAGAGACCCCCGGAGCCACAAGACTACTGCAGCCCAGTGCTGAGACTGGCAGAGACCCCCAGAGCCACAAGACCACTGCAGCCCAGTGCTGAGACTGGCAGAGACCCCCAGAGCCACAAGACTACTGCAGCCCAGTGCTGAGACTGGCAGAGACCCCCGGAGCCACAAGACCACTGCAGCCCAGTGTTGAGACTGGCAGAGACCCCCGGAGCCACAAGACCACTGCAGCCCAGTGTTGAGACTGGCAGAGACCCCCGGAGCCACAAGACCACTGCAGCCCAGTGTTGAGACTGGCAGAGACCCCCGGAGCCACAAGACCACTGCAGCCCAGTGTTGAGACTAGCGGAGACCCCCGATGCATCAGTGCTGGAGCCGCTGAGGATTTATCATTTCATGCTAATTATTTTTACATTCTCAGAAAACCCCTGTAGTGTCTGTTCACAAGCACCATTTTTTTTGCTGCGGATTGATCTACAGTGCTGGCAGGAAATATTCCTTTTCGCAGCCTTTTCAGTTGCATTTTTGTGTCCCATTCATTTGAATAGGGAAAAAATGCTGCAGAAATGCTGAAAGGCGACGGCAACAAATTTTTTTTAAAAAGTGTCTCCTGGCCGGTGTCCTTGTCTGGCCTCTGTACTGGGACAGCGCGGAATAGCATAGTAGGCTGCACCATTCCATCCAATAGGATATTAAGCCCTGTTCACACTTCGCTTCTGCAGTGCATCCGGGGGCTCTGCCTGAATCCCCCTAAAATAGGATTCACATAAATCCGCGACAAGGCAGCAGACTGCACTGACACAAGCAGAGGTCAAATGAATTTATTTTTTTTCTGAAATTAACTGATGTATTTTTTTTCGGGTATCTGCACACAATCACCCCGTAGAATGTAAGTCCGCAAGGACAGGGTCCTCTCCCCTCTGTACTGGTCTGTCACTGTAAACCTGCTTACTGTAAGCGTTATCTATAATCCTGTATGTAACCCTTTCTCATGTACAGCACCATGGAATTAATGGTGCTATATAAATAAATAATAATAATCAGGAATTATCAGCGCTATGGATGCAGCACATGTCCGCTGCCGGCTATTGAACAAAGGTGAAATTTATCTTGCGGACACAAGATAAATAGACATGTTGCGGTCTGGAGAGACGCGCCCCATATCTGTCTCCGAGGGTTGGCTGCGTACACAGTGACCAATCTGCAGCGTTTAGTGACCGTGTGCACATACCCTGAGAGTCTGTTTGTGTTTTTTCATCTAAAAGTTTCCACTTTTCTATGGCTGTTAGAACAGATGGACACGATCAGAAAAAACAAAACATCACATGTGAAATTCATATGAACTCCATTCCTGTCATTGCAATCTATGGCTCCACACAGGATACAGGCAAAACCCACCAGGTGCCGTAAAGAAATACATTGTGAACAGGCCATAATGTAAAACACAGGCATTAGACATAAACTGCTGATAACTATTATGGCGACACTATAATTACAGAACTATATGTGCAGCACATATACACAGTTATACACTATACATGTACACACATTATATAAACTTTATACATATAGAGAGATACACTATATACTGTATATACAGTATACAGACACATACAGTGTGTACAAGCACATATATAAAGTATATACATAAAGAAACATATTCAGTTTATATACAGTATGCTAACATACATATACACTTTCTACATATATTTACACATTATACTGCAAAATGCAGTATACATACAGTATATAATATACACACGCAGACACACATACTATATACTGTATGTACAGTACAGACTAAAAGTTTGGACACGCCTTCTCATTTAAAGATTTTTCTGTTTTTTCATGACTATGAAAATTGTACATTCACACTGAAGGCATCAAAACTATGAATTAACACATGTGGAATTATATACTTAACAAAAAAGTGTGAAACAACTGAAAGTATGGCTTATATTCTAGGTTCTTCAAAGTAGCCACCTTTTACTTTGATGACTGCTTTGCACACTCTTGGTATTCTCTTGACTAGGGTTGAGCGAAACGGGTCGGCCATTTTCAGAAGGAAGGAAGGAAGGCTGCCGGTTAGTACCAGGGCGCGTCAGAGGGTAAGTATAGCAATATTTTTTATTTTAATTCTTTATTTTACACTTAAATATGGATCCCAGGGCCTGAAGGAGAGTTTCCTCTCCTTCAGACCCTGGGAACCATTGGAAACCCAATGCACTGCATTGGGTTTCGTGTTTCGGCCGACCCCGACCCTGACTTTTTTATAGGATCGGCCGATTTCACTCGACCCGACTTTTGAAAAAGTCGGGTTTCGTGAAACCCGACTCGATCCTATAAAAGTAAAAGTCGCTCAACCCTACTCTTGACCTTCAAGAGGTAGTCACCGGGAATTGTCTTCCAACAATCTTGTAGGAGTTCCCAGAGATGCTTAGCACTTTGCTGGCTCTTTTGCCTTCACTCTGTGATCCAGCTCACCCCAAACTATCTTGATTGGGTTCATGTCTGGTGACTGTGGAGGCCAGGTCATCTGGCGTAGCACCCCATCACTCTCCTTCTTGGTCAAATAGCCCTTACACAGCCTGGAGGTGTGTTTGGGCTCATTGTCCTGTTGAAAAATAAATGATGGTCCAACTAAATGCAAACCGGATGGAATAGCATGCCGCTGCAAGATGTTGTGGTAGCCATGCTGGTTCAGTATGCCTTCAATTTTCAATAAATCCCCAACAGTGTCACCAGCAAAGCACCCCTACACCATCACACCTCCTCCTCCATGCTTCGTGGTGGGAACCAGGCATGTAGAGTCCATCCGTTCACCTTTTCTGTGTTGCACAAAGCAAAGACACGGTGGTTGGAACCAAAGATCTCAAATTTGGACTCATCAGAACAAAGCACAGACTTCCACTGGTCTAATGTCCATTCCTTGTGTTCTTTAGCCCAAACAAGTCTCTTCTGCTTGTTGCCTCTCCTTAGCAGTGGTTTCCTAGCAGCTATTTTACCATGAAGGCCTGCTGCACAAAGTCTCAGAAGCAGAGGTGGCTCTTGGTCTTTCTTTCCTGGGGCGTTCCTCATGGGAGCCAGTTTCTTTATAGCGCTTGATGGTTTTTGCGACTGCACTTGGGGACACTTTCAAAGTTTTCCCAATTTTTCAGACTGACTGACCTTCATTTCTTAAAGTAATGATGGCCACTCGTTTTTTTTTACTTAGATGTTTTTTCTTGCCATAATACAAATTCTAACAGTCTATTCAGTAGGACTATCAGCTGTGTATCCACCAGACTTCTGCACAACACAACTGATGGTCCCAACCACTTTTATAAGGCAAGAAATCCCACTTACTAAACCTGACAGGGCACACCTGTGAAGTGAAAACCATTTCCGGTGACTACCTCTTGAAGCTCATCAAGAGAATGCCAAGAGTGTGCAAAGCAGTCATCAAAGCAAAAGGTGGCTACTTTGAAGAACCTAGATTATAGGGCATAATTTCAGTTGTTTCAAACTTTTTTTGTTAAGTATATAATTCCACATGTGTTAATTCATAGTTTTGATGCCTTCATTGTGAATGTACAATTTTCATAGTCACGAAAATACAGAAAAATCTTTAAATGAGAAGGTGTGTCCAAACTTTTGGCTGTACTGTATGTATGTCTATATCTATCTCTATGGACAACACCCTGAGGTGGAAACATGGTGAACAGCCATCCCGCCCATCTCTTTAGCTGTTCACAAAAACCCAGCCCTGTTATAGTTAATTTAAGTCTCTTAGCATCTGTGACACTGGAGCATTAAATCCGGGTTGATATCACCAAGTTTTTCAAACTGGATCTCTCCTGTGATCACCTTACAATATTAAATATCTGTCTATATATCACACAATCCATCTATATCTATCTCATAGTTATGAAACATCTATGTGTTGTTGTCTTCGACGTTGTACCTTTGCTGCGTTCCTTTCATTGTCATTGTCGTAATTTTTAGGAGGTGACATGTTGGCATTGATATTTGCTTTTTAAAGGGGTTTTCCCATGAACGAAAGTTCATTTTAAAAAATGTCTGTGTCTGACCGTGTACAGAACATGCCACAGCTCCTGGGCAGGGAGGAAGCAAAAGACAATACTGACATTACAGCAGGAGATCACAGAGGATACATTTTGTGAAGTAAAATATTGTTTAAAACAGTGAAATATTTTACCTGACAAAAGAAATCCTCTGTGATCCCCTGCTGTAATGTCAGTATTGTCTTTTGCTTCTTCCCCTGCCCAGGAACTGTGGTATGCTCCGTACACGGTCAGACACAGACAATTTTTAAAATGAACTTTCGTTCGTGGGAAAACCCCATTAATGTGACTGGCTTCCTCTGCCTGTAGGCACGTCTCGCATCTGCTACCGGGATCAGCCGAATGATTCACTGCACCAGCGCGGAATTCACGCCGGTGCAGTAAATCAGACCGCCGCCATCTTTGTGCCGACAGCGATGGTCACATTAAAACTGCGCATGCGCTACCCCTGTACAAAGATGGCTGCGGTCAGTGAATCATTCGGCTGATTTCATTGGTGGTGTGTTCACGACGGTGTTCCACTGGTGGTACCGCGCAAGAGGCTGGTACCACCAGCAGTTTCCATATTAAGACACCCATCACTTGGGTGTCCCAATATGGAGGTTGGTAAACTTCTGCCGCTTGGAATTCTGGGATCTGGACACATCTGGATGGAACAGGATGTGAAGACATTACAAGGTAAGTATATATTAAGATATACACACACACGCTTCACAGCTTAACACAATCATACTATATACACATATACAGACACACACACTGTATGCTGCACATGTACACACACAAATACACATATATATGTATAATTACCAGGTCCTTCTGGTTCACTTGTGCAAATCTCAGGACAGTGGTTTAGAAGCAGCCATGATGAGGATGAGGGGACACAGACACAGACATGGCTGCAGGTATCTTCCTGTCTCGGTGTCTGACATCTGCTGTGCTGTTAAATGGCCCCTCCCCCTCACTCTCAACTTCTAACCGGACACTGTAGGTTGAGAGGAAGAGAGATGCTCTGGGACTACAGGGATGTACAACATTATTCACTATAAGTAATGCTGTATACCCAATGTGCACTTCATAAAGGGCAGCAGACACAGGGGCCCCCTTTGTGGATGGGGCCCCTAGGCATCTGCCTTGTTTGCCTGCCACAAACGCTGGCCCTGCCTGTTAGTGAGACACAATTTACTTTTCATTATGACATTCTCTATGGATATGCTACAAAATTTACAATGATTTCACTTAAAGATAGTACAATATGTCAAAAACCATGGCTACCAGCTGAAAAATGTTACAGTTATCAATATCTACAATACCTCAAAAAAAGTATGTTTCTTCATAAATCTTTAGTCCTGTGCTTAACCCCTCTGTGACCTTAGACGTACTATCCCGTCGAGGTGCCCTGGGCTTATCTGACCCTGGACGGGATAGTACGTCATAGCGATTGGCAGTGCTCACGGGGGGAGCGCCGCCGATCGCGGCCAGGTGTCAGCTGCTTATCGCAGCTGACATCCGGCACTATGTGCCAGGAGCGGTCACGGACCGCCTCCCGCACATTGACCCCTGGCACACCGCGATCAAACACCTGCGGGCTTCCCTCAGCCCCCCGCAGCAAATGATATAAATGAGGTGTCACTGTAATCGTACTGACCCGAAGAATAAAACTGCTTTATCAATTTTACCAAATGCGGAACGGTATAAACGCCTCCCCCAATAGAAATTCATGAATAGCTGGTTTTTGGTCATTCTTCCTCACAAAAATCGGAATAAAAAGCGATCAAAAAATGTCACGTGCCCGAAAATGTTTCCAATAAAAACGTCAACTCGTCCCGCAAAAAACAAGACCTCAGATGACTCTGTGGACCAAAATATGGAAAAATTATAGCTCTCAAAATGTGGTATTGCAAAAAATATTTTTTGCAATAAAAAGCGTCTTTCAGTGTGTGACGGCTGCCAATCATAAAAATCCACTAAAAAACCCGCTATAAAAGTAAATCAAACCCCCCTTCATCACCCCCCTTAGTTAGGGAAAAATAAAAAAAAATGTATTTATTTCCATTTTCCCATTAGGGCTAGGGTTAGGTTTAGGGCTAGAGTTAGGGCTAGAGTTAGGGCTAGGATTAGGGCTAGGGTTAGGGTTAGGGCTAGGGTTAGGGCTAGGGTTAGGGCTAGGGTTAGGGCTAGGGTTAGGGTTGGGGCTACAGTTAGGGTTGGGGCTAAAGTTAGGGTTAGGGTTTAGATTACATTTACAGTTGGGAATAGGGTTGGCATTAGGGTTAGGGGTGTGTCAGGGTTAGAGGTGTGGTTAGGGTTACCATTGGAATTAGGGTTAGGGGTGTGTTTGGATTAGGGTTTGTTATAATTGGGGGGTTTCCCCTGTTTAGGCACATCAGGGGCTCTCCAAACACGACATGGCGTCCGATCTCAATTCCAGCCAATTCTGCATTGAAAAAGTAAAACAGTGCTCCTTCCCTTCCGAGCTCTCCCGTGTGCCCAAACAGGGGTTTACCCCAACATATGGGGTATCAGCGTACTCAGGACAAATAGGACAACAACTTTTGTGGTCCAATTTCTCCTGTTACCCTTGGGAAAATACAAAACTGGGGGCTAAAAAATAATTTTTATGGGAAAACAAAAAGATTTTATATTTTCACGGCTCTGCGTTATAAAAAGTAGTGAAACACTTGGGGGTTCAAAGTTCTCACAACACATCTAGATAAGTTCATTGAGGGGTCTAGTTTCCAATATGGGGTCACTAGTGTGGGGTTTCTACTGTTTAAGTACATTAGGGGCTCTGCAAACGCAATGTGACGCCTGCAGACCAATCCATCTAAGTCTGCATTCCAAATGATGCTCCTTCCCTTCCGAGCCCTCCCATGCACCCAAACGGTGGTTCCCCCCCACATATCGGGTATCAGCGTACTCAGGACAAATTGGACAACAACATTTAGGGTCCAATTTCTCCTGCTAACCTTGGAAAAATACAAAACTGGGGGCTAAAATATAATTTTTGTGGAAAAAAAATTTTTTTTTATTTGCACGGCTCTGCGTTATAAACTGTAGTGAAATACTTGGGGGTTCAAAGCTCTCACAACACATCAAGATGAGTTCCTTAGGGGGTCTACTTTCCAAAATGGTGTCACTTGTGGGGGGTTTCTACTGTTTAGGTACATTAGGGGCTCTGCAAACGCAATGTGACGCCTGCAGACCATTCCATCTAATTCTGCATTCCAAATGGCGCTCCTTCCCTTCCGAGCCCTCCCATGCGCACAAACAGGGGTTCCCCCCCACATATGGGGTATCAGCGTACTCAGGGCAAATAGGACAACAACTTTTGTGGTCCAATTTCTCCTGTTACCCTTGGGAAAATACAAAACTGGGGGCTAAAAAATAATTTTTGTGGGAAAACAAAAAGATTTTTTATTTTCATGGCTCTGCGTTATAAACTGTAGTGAAACACTTGGGGGTTCAAAGTTCTCACAACACATCTAGATAAGTTCATTGAGGGGTCTAGTTTCCAATATGGGGTCACTTGTGGGGGGTTTCTACTGTTTAGGTACATTAGGGGCTCTGCAAACGCAATGTGACGCCTGCAGACCAATCTATCTAAGTCTGCATTCCAAATGATGCTCCTTCCCTTCCGAGCCCTCCCATGCGCCCAAACGGTGGTTCCCCCCCACATATCGGGTATCAGCGTACTCAGGACAAATTGGACAACAACATTTAGGGTCCAATTTCTCCTGCTAACCTTGGAAAAATACAAAACTGGGGGCTAAAATATAATTTTTGTGGAAAAAAAATATTTTTTATTTGCACGGCTCTGCGTTATAAACTGTAGTGAAATACTTGGGGGTTCAAAGCTCTCACAACACATCAAGATGAGTTCCTTAGGGGGTCTACTTTCCAAAATGGTGTCACTTGTGGGGGGTTTCTACTGTTTAGGTACATTATGGGCTCTGCAAACGCAATGTGACGCCTGCAGACCATTCCATCTAAGTCTGCATTCCAAATGGCGCTCCTTCCCTTCCGAGCCCTCCCATGCGCCCAAACGGTGGTCCCCCCCCACATATGGGGTATCAGCGTACTCAGGACAAATTGGACAACAACTTTTGGGGTCCAATTTCTCCTGTTACCCTTGGGAAAATACAAAACTGGGGGCTAAAAAATAATTTTTGTGGGAAAAAAATTTTGTTTTATTTTTATGGCTCTCCATTATAAACTTCTGTGAAGCCCTTGGTGGGTCAAAGTGCTCACCACACATCTAGATAAGTTCCTTAGGGGGTCTACTTTCCAAAATGGTGTCACTTGTGGGGGGTTTCAATGTTTAGGCACATCAGTGGCTCTCCAAACGCAACATGGCGTCCCATCTCAATTCCTGTCAATTTTGCATTGAAAAGTCAAACGGCGCTCCTTCCCTTCCGAGCACTCCCATGCGCCCAAACAGTGGTTTACTGACACATATGGGGTATCAGCATACTCAGGACAAATTGGACAACAACTTTTGGGGTCCAATTTCTTCTCTTACCCTTGGAAAAATAAAAAATTGGGGGCAAAAATATAATTTTTGTGAAAAAATATGATTTTTCATTTTTACGGTTCTGCATTATAAATTTCTGTGAAGCACTTGGTGGGTCAAAGTGGTCACCACTATTCTAGATAAGTTCCTTAGGGGGTCTACTTTCCAAAATGGTGTCACTTGTGGGGGGTTTCAATGTTTAGGCACATCAGTGGCTCTCCAAACGCAACATGGTGTCCCATCTCAATTCCTGTCAATTTTGCATTGAAAAGTCAAACGGCGCTCCTTCCCTTCCGAGCTCTCCCATGCACCCAAACAGTGGTTTACTGCCACATATGGGGTATCAGCATACTCAGGACAAATTGGACAACAACTTTTGGGGTCCATTTTCTCCTGTTACCCTTGGTAAAATAAAACAAATTGGAGCTGAAGTAAATTTTTTGTGAAAAGAAGTTAAATGTTCATTTTTATTTAAACATTCCAAAAATTCCTATTAAACACCTGAATGGTTAATAAACTTCTTGAATGTGGTTTTGAGCACCTTGAGGGGTGCAGTTTTTAGAATGGTGTCACACTTGGGTATTTTCTATCATATAGACCCCTCAAAATTACTTCAAATGAGATGTGGTCCCTAAACAAAAATTGGTGTTGTAAAAATGAGAAATTGCTGGTCAACTTTTAACCCTTATAACTCCCTAACAAAAAAAAAAATTGGTTCCAAAATTGTGCTGATGTAAAGGAGACATGTGGGAAATGTTACTTATTAAGTATTTTGTGTGACATATCTCTGTGATTTAATTGCATAAAAATTCAAAGTTTGAAAATTGCAAAATTTTCGCCAAATTTCCGTTTTTTTTCACAAATAAACGCAGGTACTATCAAAGAAATTTTACCACTATCATGAAGTACAATATGTCACGAGAAAACATTGTCAGAATCATCAGGATCCGTTGAAGCGTTCCGGAGTTATAACCTCATAAAGGGACAGTGGTCAGAATTGTAAAAATTGGCCTGGTCATTGACGTGCAAACCACCCTTGCATTTCACATGCAATTATGGGATTCTGAACTTATTTTGTGTTTATATCCCTAGTCCTACATTTGGCTTGTCACAATTTTTAAAATAATTTTGACCTTTAGCTTATGCACTTAAATGACCTATACAGAAGATGAAACATTATAGTGACGATGAAAATGGATCTGCTGTTATTATCGATCAAGTCTTTGACCATTGAACCTATTCGTCGCCATTGAACTTATTCGTCCAACAGCAAAGTAAAAGTACCCAACCATGAATGAACCCATTCTTGTCATGGTTTTCAAAGCAACCATCTTGTCTGCCTTCATTATATGTATGTCCTAGATTATAGGTAAAAATAATTAATTGCTTGATATAGGACAATACCTATAAAGGCATTTGGTTGTCACAGTGGAACATTATGTGCTTAGTATCCCCTTTTTGAACTATAACACAGATCTGCTTTGAAATAGTGGTTACCAATCAGGCTGTGGCTTATTGTGACTTTATCAGGCAAAATCAACTATTTGCTGGAGTAACAGTAACCACACCATTGGCAGTCCAATGTGCTATTTTTGTTATGACCAAATTGGGCTATCATTAAAAGGCAGTTCAAATAAAGAAAAATTCAAGGGTAGGCAATGCCATGCATTTATGTTTTTTATTTGTTTGCTTTCCATATTTAGTTCTGGATTATGTAGAGATTTTGGTCATCCAGGCAGTCCTCACTTTACTTTTCATTGATATTCTAAAATGTCAGTGCAGAGAAAGATGCTTGCATGAGACTGTGCAGCTTACAACCACCCCTTCTGGCCTCATTGCTGCATATACATTGCTGAACAAGTGCTGTGAATATAGATTATGAAGTACTGACAGTGCTTCCTCCTCCAGACCCAGCACTCACCCAGTGATCACTGGATGTAGAAAGATATCAGGAACTGCTGGTTCCAAGGTAACCCAATCAGCTCTGCTGTGAAAGGCATGAGGTTGAATTTCCCTGTAAATAGGGCTAATATACCAGCAGCAGTTAAAAGGGACATCAGCAGTAAAAAAAATAATGTATTAATTTGTTAATGCTACCCCTCAAAAAACTTTAGGACCTTATACTGGACAGTGTGTGAAAAAAGAAAATAAATAAAAGCCATAGAATAAAAATGTCTTAGCAGCAAAGCTAAAGTTTACACTGCAAAATTCCAATTAATAACGATTCAACCACAGGTAATTGTCACAAATCATTAACTGATTTGTGGCAGCTATGGGTCTGCTGGAATTTAAATGTATTTTTTTCCTTTGGTCCAGCAAGCGTCATTGTCAGTCTTTTGCTGGCAACTTCTTTTAGGCTGGTGAGCTGATGTTGGTAACCACTCCCACCTCCCTTTATCATCCTATTGTACGAATATGTTGTGTCCTCCACTGACTATAAAACGGCGCTACTAAGCAAAGAAAATCCTTTCCTATTTCATGCTGTCAACACTGACACCATATGGAAGATAAATGTCACATAAGCTGCAAAATAAAATAATTTCTTTACACAAGAAAGTTGAAGGCTTCAAGAACAGCAAACTTTACTTATTCATCACAATACTGTAGGAAGTAGTAAGCCAAACCGAGGTGAGTGTTTCCCAAGACATAATACCGCATACACTGCAGAAGAATAGCATGCAAGTGGAGGGCCCGCTAGGACCATGGGGTACTCGGTACCGGGTCCAGTGGTAATTAAAGGGGTGGTCACAGTAGCAGTGACCCGGTCCGTGGCCCTGGGCATCCAAATTAAAGGGGACATTTTTAAAGGGAATAAAGTCTAATGTACTAATGCTCGTGACACCATCTCTGGTACTTGGCCAGGGATGGCCGACGCTGCTTAATGGGGTCTACTGGGGTTGATGGTATTGCAGAAGAGTTTATATAGCTCCCCACAGGTAGAGCTTGGTCCTCAGGGCTACTGGTGGATTTGGTAAGGGATGATAGATGGTGGGGTGCAGGAAATAATTGGAGGACACAGGATTTGCAGTCTCTTTACCGTTTACAGGTGAAATTGCAGTCCAAGGCACAGGTTACAGGTGATCTTGAAATCCGGGCAGCCTGGAAGCGATTCGGAATCCCCCTAGCTAGGTGGAAAGCCTTCCTTTCTGTGCTGAATTCTAGGTTCTTGATGCTTTAGCTTTCCTCAAGTCCCTCTCTCAATCTGTCTCTCAGATGGCTCACTACCAGCATGGCAGGCCACTTGAGCCTTTTTACAGGTGTCCCTTTCTCGTGGTGACTCCGGGCTCTAATTTGTTGTTGTGCCTTCGGGTGTAGTTGTGGCCAGGAGACCTGCAATCTCCTGCTTTCTGGTTTCTGCTCTGGGGCATACAGTTCCCACACAACCTCAGACCCCGGTGTCTGGTTTCTTGCACTTTCTTCTGGGGTGAGCCCAATCGCAGCTCCAGATCCCAGTCTCTCTCCTCTCTCCCTTCACTGTCTCACACAGCTACTCTCTAACTCCTCCTCCAAGCCAGAACTTATAGGGAAGCTACCCTGAAACTGGGTCTAGAGCTCCCCCTTTTGGCTTGGAGTCAGAAAAGTGTTGTATGTAAGTGTTACTTATTAAGGGGATCCCTTCTCGCTTCCAGGCATGGCCCTCCCCGAGAGGCAGGCAATACCACTTTGGCATCTGGATTCCTGGGGTGCCACACAAGGCTGTTGTTCACGTAAGAAGCCTCTCCTAAAGTATATGAACAAAATAGTCTGCCTACAATTTGCAAAGTCCATGCCAACAATATATGACGAGCACTGGGACTCTATATTCTGGAGCAATGAGACCAAGATAAATATTTTTGGAACTGATGGTTTCAAAACTGTATGGTGTCGCAAAGGTGAGGAGTACAAAGAAAAGTGCATGGTGCCTATAGAGAAGTATGGTGGTGGCAGTGTCCTTATGTGGGGCTGCATGAGTGCTTCTGGTGTTGAGGAGCTAGATTTCATTAGTATCTTCAATTCACAAATGTATGTCTCATTGTTGAAAGAGAAGTTGCTCCATCACTCCGTGCCCTTGACAGACTTGCCTTTTCCAACATGACAATGATCTAAACACACATCTAAGGCCACTCTTGCATTTCTAAAGAAGACCAAGGTGAAATTAATTCAGTGTCTAAGTATGTCTCCTGATCACTCTCTATCTGGCAACCAGGCTCTAAAAGAGGTCATTGTTGAGGAATAGAAAAAGAAAGGTGCTGCAATATGTTGGCAACTTGTTCATTCCATGCATAGAAGACTTGGTGTTGTATACATTGCTTGGCATAAATGACTACAATCTTTTGAAAAATAAAATTTTAATTCATAACTCACTGAACACAAGATCAATCTTCAAAACTTTGACAAGACTGAGTTTCATATAACATTTTTTAACCATAACATGAAAGTAACAATAATGTAACTACTTACAATACCAAATCTTCATTTCTTCATAAATTTGTTGATGCAATAAAAAATATACCCCACATCAAAGACAACTACATCAAGTATTTTGTATGACCTCCATGATTTTTCAGGACAGCACCAAGTCAAGGGTTAAACAAATTGGTGACATACTGCAACATCTACAGTATATATGTCAGAAGTGTTATTTTCTCAAGTAATTAAAATCTAAAAATGACTTAGATAAGACAAAGCTTATGACTTTGGCACAGTAAAAGTATATTCAAGAACTATATATGATCCTTCCTGCATAGAGAGAACACTACAATGCCTGACACTGATAGTATTCTTTCTAAGATGTATAAAAAGGTCAAAGAATTTCCCTATTGAATATTTATGATTACTTCATGAATCAATTTCCACGATTACAGAATAGCTGGCATATTGTACTTGCAATAGGTAAAGTAATAGAAGATGATGATCAGATATAGAAGATAGGTTAAAGTGAAGTCAAAAATCATTTTCACTTAATTCCTTTAGATAGTTTACATTTTGATACGCAATCTCTACATGATACTGAGTATAATGTTTAACGGCTTCTGAAAATATTCATCGTTTATACTCCTGAATTGGCATCTGTCATTTTTCTCACTGGCAAATCTATTAGCTAGATAAAGGGATTGTTCTTCTACTATTTATACAATTACTGTGGCATACATAAAAGTCAGAGACAGTGGTCCATTTTCTAATGGCCAACTCTGTGAGCCAGAATGAAGAGCCACTGCAACATGCATCACCCCCTCTGTCAGACCTGACATGACCATATCTTACATGGTTTGCACATTCACTTGAATATGAACTAAGGCTTCTTTCACACTAGCATCGAATTCGGCCCGTCGCAGTGCATCGGGCCGAGGTTTCAACGCTAGCAGTGAATGCGCCGCACAACGGAGGCAGCGGATGCATTTTTTGTGCGCATCCGCTGCCCCATTGTGAGGTGCGGGGGGGTGGGGGCGGAGTTCCGGCCGCTCATGCGCGGTCTGAAAAAGCGGTCCGTCGGCAGCAAAAAACATTACATGTAACGTTTTTTGCTCCCGGCGGTCCGCCACAACACGGCGCAACCGTCGCATGACGGTTGCAACGTGTGTCAATGCATCACAATGCGTCACTAATGTTAATCTATGGGGCAAAAACGCATCCTGCAAACAACTATTGCAAAAAATGCTAGTGTGAAAGTAGCCTGAGAATGATTTTCAGCTTTAGAGTGGGTGGTTTCTCTCCAAATTGTCTGAAGTATTCCTGAGATAAGCAATTGATTAGAAATGCAGCTTAATTTTAAGGCGCGTAAGTAAAGCAGGTCCCAGCTGTCTAATTCTTGAAGGGGTTATCGTAACACGCTCCTGATTGATTGGCATCAACTTGGTTGAGATGCTGGTTCAAACTGGCTGAGTTCTCCAATGCTGCAAGAAGAGGCTGTTTTGCCTCAGCAACACTTAAGGTGCACAAGGCCACCGAAGCTTGCTAGATCCAGTGATCTAGCCAGCTGCAGAGCAAAACTTGCATGATTTATAGTAAATAAATTGTATGTGCAGCTCTCTTTGACTTAGGTTCTGGCCAAAGCTGATAAACCGCAGAGGTGGCCAATAACCTAGGTATCAAAAATAATAATATAGAATTAAAAAATGATCTCTCCTTGAGAATGGACCATCATTTTCAATAAGAAAAGTATTTTAAAGTTGGTTGTTTTTACAAGTATATAGAGACAAAGTTAAATCCAGCTCAACATAATGACATCTTGATGGTGTTCGGAGCCATATCAAGGCACGGAGTAATCACAAAATGGAGATGATCAAGCTCAATGAAAGGTGAACAAGTTTTTATTCACATGAAGTTCTTGACCATGGATAAAACTAGCAATCCAACTAGATAAAATGTGAAATCATTGCGTTTTGAGTGGTAATGCACCCTTAGTCATGACTTCATGTGAATAAATATTAGCTCACGGTTCGTTGAGCTGGATGATCTCCATTTTGTTTTTACAAGCACTTGACTTTGTAATTTTAAACATTTATGATGCTGAGACAACCTCTTTGAATGCCCTAATTGGGATTTATAGCCATACACATTTTGTAGAAAATATATATTTCTTAGAATCATTGAATGGTAGAGTTGGAAGGGACCTCCTGGGTCATCTGGTCCAACCCCCTGCTCAAAGCAGGATTCATTAAATCATCCCAGACAGATGTCTGTCCAGCCTCTGTTCAAAGACTTCCATTGAAGGTGACCTCACCACTTCTCGTAGCAGCCTGTTCCACTAATTGATCACCCTGTCAAAAAGTTTATCTAATATCTAATCTGTGTCTCCTCCTATTCAGTTTCATCCCATTGCTTCTAGTCTTTCCTTGTACAAATGAGAATAAAGATGATCCTTCTACAATGTGACAGCCCTTGAGATATTTGTAGACAGCTATTAAGTCTCCTCCCAGTCTTCTTTTTTGCAAGCTAAACATTTTCAAATCCTGTAAACGTTCCTCATAGGACATGGTTTGCAGACCAGTCATCAGTCTCGTCGCTCTTCTCTGAACTTGCTCCAGTTTGTTGATGTCTTTTTTAAAATGTGGTGCCCAAAACTGGACACAGTATTCCAGATGAAGTCTGACCAAAGAGGAGTAGAGGACAATAATGACTTCACGTGTTCTTAACTGTATGCTTCTGATAATACATCCCAGAATTGTATTTGCCCTTTTTGCTGCTGCATCACACTGTTGACTCATGTTCAGTCTGTGATCTATTAGTTTACCCAAGTCTTTTTCACATGTGCTGTTGCTCAGCCCTATTCCTCCCATTCTGTATATGATTTTTTCATTTTTATTGCACAGATGTAGTACTTTGCATTTTCCCTGTTAAAAATCATTCTGTTGGTTGCTGCCCACTGCTCCAGTTTATTGATATCTTTTTGAATCCTCTCTCTTCTCTAGCATTAGCTATCCCTCCTAGCTTTGTATCATCAGCAAATTTAATCAATTTACCCGTAAGTCCTTCATCTAAATCATTGATAAACATGTTGAACAATACAGGGACCAGGATAGAGCCCTGTGGTTCCCCACTTGAGACATTCCTCCATCTTTCAATTTATGTACATATTATCCAATATCATGATACAATTCTTAATTTCTTAAGTTAAAGATAATTTATGAATTAAAGTAAGTTCTCCATTATTGTTAATTTTCTTATTAGTAATGTGGCAAAAAAGATTTGCTCTATAAGATTACAAAATTGACAATACAATACAGGAGAAAAAATAATTGTTAGAAAGATACAGTAAAGAAATGCTCAAATTGCTGTTTGCAGGCAGTATTGTCGATTTATCAATTTTAAAAGCAAGAACATTGCAGCATACCAACCTATTCTTGCGGAGAAATAAGGAAAACCTCAACAAAGTCAGTCCCAGCGGGCCCCATTATATGTGAATCGTACTGTCGCTATTTGGATCTCCCATTTAAAAGCCAATGTGTCAATATGGACATTGTTGTGAGATTTGAATATTAGTTTGATGATGACATAAAATCTGACCATACATATGAGATAAAACTTGGTGAGACAGCCAATTATTGTAAGATTGACTGTGGTCTAATGTGTATATAGGTCTACCAACTAGTAGATGTTTTGGAAAGAAGGCTATATTTCCTCTCCCCATTTAAATAAACTTGTATGCTCATGCAGGTTTATGATGGTGTCTAGAAAAGTAGAAGACAATTAGTGCATAGGTGGACAGCTATCTATTGTGCATGGCCAGCTTAAAACGTACCTTATCTTCCACAGATAGTCTTTGAAAAAGCATGATCTTATTGCCCTGATACCCCCCAAAAATTTGAAACTAATTTTGATGCACATGCCAGTATAATATGTCTACACTTTCCTGCTCTGAATATGCCATTTTTTTTTTATTGAGTAGTTAATTATTAAAGAAAATGATTTATATATTGTCTATTTTGCACATTATCTATCAATATCTATCATATGTCTGAAAGTGCAGTGACCAATTTATGTTGCCCATTCCAACATTTTAAAGCATTGCCACAATTCCCATCCTACATCCTTTTTTTGCATACAAAAGAATTCAGACAGACATAATATCACTACTTATACAGTACTGTGTTATTTGAGCAAATCCCTCAGATCAGAATGAATCCCCACTATGAAAATCACAAAACCCCTTTCCCAGCAAGAATTCTCATCCAGTAGAAGAAAAGGTCTAAAAATAGCCGGAATAAAAATGTAATATTTTCTTCTCTTCTATAAAACAATAGCTCGTATCAAGATTCTGAATGCATGACACACCACCACAGCAACATTTAATCCTCCTCCCACTCTATAGTTTATTAACATTGCAGATTGCCATATTTTCTCATCTGCTGTTTTCCCACCTCTGACATCTACCTTACCTAGTTAATATATGTTAATCCTCCATAAATTCTACTTAACATTCCCTGTGAAATTACTTTCTGCCCTGTCTTATATATTTAGAAATATTTTCAAATTGTGGCTAATTACATCTGCAAAAATAAATGTTATTGACAAGCTGTAACTATAAGGCCAAACCACTGTGCATCTGTATATGCTTTCCTGGCCTTTTTTCAGAGAATATGGATGATAATACCAAAACTTTTTCTCCACTCATAGTGAGTGATTGGGTGAAGCCATTTAGTGTCAATCTAATGTGTTTTCTCTTTTTAACCCTGCTGTATTGTTCAGGTCAATATGACCCGAAATTATTTTTGAGACCCTGTAGATTTTTTTCATATGAGGATTTGAAACTAGTGGTATCTTGACTTCTCATTTGTGGAGCTCTATATAGTTTTTCTTTTTTTGTTTTTTTTTTGTTTACTTTTTCTTACACGCTGATTGTTACACTTGTACTGTTTGGGTCAATATGACCCGATAGCATTTTGTACTGTTCTACAGATCTCTATTATGTTTTTTTTTGTGTACTTCATCTCAAAATGGTGGTGGTTTCACTGTTCTTATCAGTAAACAAGTAATTATCTAGTATTATCCATTTGTTGTTTGTGAGAGAGGAGACTGTTGTTCTCGATTTGACTCATGGACTAAAAGGACAAAATGTCACATGTGACAACTTTTTTACATCCTATCAACTAGGCCAGATGTTGAAGAAAAAAACAACTTACCATGCTGGGTACTATAAGTAAAAACAAACCTGAACTACCGCAAGGTATCCTTAGCAAGAGAGAGGTGTTCAGTTCTACTTTTTTTTTCTGGAAATACAACTGTTGTTTCTTATGTTCCAAAAAAAACCAAGCAGGTAATTCTAATAAGCACAATGCACCATGACAATGCCGTAAGTGATAGAGAAGACAGAAAGCCTGACATTATTTTGGATTATAATGCCACAAAGGGAGCAGTTGATACTTTAGACCAAGCAATATCAACATATACATGCAAACGCAAAACCAATCCGTGGCCAATGATTTTATTTTATAACATACTGGACGTTTCTGCATACAATGCATTTGTCTTATGGAGAGAAATCGACACCGATTGGAACCGGAATAAGCTGCATAAAAGAAGATTATTTCTTGAGGAATTGGGCAAATCCCTAGTTAGGCCATATATTGAGAGCAGAAAAGTGACCCCCAGAAGTGAAGGAGCAACAGCCATTGTAAAAAGTGTCCAGCATGCTCAAGAAAGAGACTCCACATCCACGGCCTCCACCAGCACAGCTACCAGCAGCACAGCTACCAGCAAAAAAGGAAGAGATGTAGCTTCTGTCCATCTTCCTGTGACAATAAAACTAATCTGACATGTGCTGGATGTTCAAAATATCTGTGTAAAGGACATGTGTCTTATTATTGTGTTCAGTGTAAAAACGCATGAACATGTTCAGTTTTTCTTTTTTCTTTCTAAAAAGGTTGAAGTTTTTATGATTTTTCATTTGTTGATTTATAAATATTGTTTTCAAAAAGTTAAATTTCATGTTTTAGTAACAGTAATGTAAAGCTTCTTTGTTATTTGTGTGCAGAATGCCAACAATCAAAGATAATTGTAAAAAGCCTGTGTAACCTTTTTATGAAAAAAAATAAATTATTAAGTTTAAATTTAAATTTTTCATTTGTTTATGATCAACCATGTTCACATACAGTATAATAATGAAAAAAGTATTCAAATAAAACACTTAGAGTCGCTAAAAATCAAGAATTAATAGGTCGGGTCATATTGACCCGGGAACAGTACAAGCAAATGCGAACAGAACAGCAGGGTGAAATCATAAAGACAACTCAAAACACCCAAATGACCCTGATCAAAAGTTCACATACCCCATTTCTTAATACTGTGTATTGCCCGCTCTAACATCAATGACAGCTTGAAGTCTTTTGTGGTAGTTGTGAATGAGGTTCTTTATTTTTTCAGATGGTAAAGCTGACTACTCTTCTTGGCAAAAAGCCTTCAGTTCCTGTAAATTCCTGGGCTGCGTATCATGAACTGCGTGGTTGAGAACTCGCCAGTGGCTCAATGATACCGAGGTCAGGAGACTGAGATGGTCACTCCAGAACCTTCACTTTGTTCTGCTGTAGCCAATGACAGGCATGTTAGGTGTCGAGTTCTCGCCGCTGCACAGGGTGAATCTCAAGCTATGTCATCTGTGGTCTCCCATTCTTATTCAGCTGCAGAGGAGCCTGCTCAGCAGAGACATCGGTCCCAGCATCTTGCTCAGGCTAATGTTGTGCGTCTGGTTGCTGCTGCTGCCGTTCCAGGTCCAGCTACAGCAAGCAGCATTAATCAGTGGTGAGTAGACACTCCTGGGACTAAGTCCTGCTTTTTTCCACCTGAGCATGCCTGTGAGGCGACCGCTCTTTGGTGGTCAGAGGTCACATGCTCAGTTCCTTAAGCAGCTAAGGATCGCATGGCCGCATGGCCGAGTGATAGTATATTCCAATATGATGTGTGTTTGCAAATGTGTATGTATCTGGTGATTGCTCCTCATCATTCCCTACCCTCATGTTGTGTCTGAGTCTGGGTGTTTGGAGCTAAGACACAATGCCTAGTTGAGGCATTGTGAGCACAACACGTGTTGGTCAGCATCCGTTAGTGGTGTATGCCTGTGCGGCGCCACGCGCACTCCGTGCGATCAATACTTAGTCAGTTTGGTTAGTGGCTGTTGCCAGTGCAACGCTGCGTGCACTCAGTGCGCTAGATCTATTAGTTTAGTGCTTGTTCTGGCATCGGTAGCGTGATGCCAAGCATCTAGTGGGTCTAGATAGACGCATACCCCTGCATCCTAGGGACAGAGTCTTGTGACCTAACACTAGCGCTACTACCACTGTGCCCTGTGATGGCTAACATGGTACAGTATCTGTATTCTGTGGTAAAGTAGCTCTGTGAGGTAACAGAATTCATAGCAACTACACACCGGGTGCCATTTAACCCACGTGTCCACTGCAATACCGCCACTTCCGCCATTACCAAGCAGCAGTTACCATTGGGGTTGAGCGAAAAAGATCGGCCAATTTCAAAAGTCGACGACTTTTGGCAAAGTCGGGTTTCGTGAAACCCGACCCGATCCCACTGTGGGATCGGGTCGGCGGTCGGCGATCTTTTCTCCAAAGTCGGGTTTCATTTTATATATATATATATATATATATATATATATATATATATATATATATATGTCATTGAGACACATATATACAGTATATATATTTATATTTACTTCAGCGCGATAATGCAGAAAAGCCGGTAATTCAATTGCCGGCTTTTCATTTCTCCTTCCTACACCCGACATGATATGAGACATGGTTTACATACAGTAAACCATGTCATATCCCCATTTTTTTTTTGCATATTCCACACTACTAATGTTAGTAGTGTGTATGTGCAAAATTTGGGCGCTGTAGCCATTAAATTTAAGGGTTAAATCGCGGAAAAATTTGGCGTGGGCTCCCGCACAATTTTCTCATGTGTCATTTCTTATATTTTGGCGCTTTGAAAAAATGAAAACTTTTAGAAAAAAAATAATTATTTTTGCATCGCTGAATTCTAAAATCTATAACTTTTCAATTTTTCCACTGTATGGGTGCTTGTTTTCTGCCGGACAAGATAAAGATTTCAGCAATACCACTTTTTAAATTCCTCTTTTTGATCACATTTTATTCCACTTTTTTCAGCTGTATGATGAAAAATCATAGTTTAACACTTTTTTTATGTGGCGATCAATCAACAGGTTAACTAATGACATTTTTATAGATCGGGTCAGTCCAGGCGTGGCAATACCAAATACGTGTACTGTACTTTTTGACTTTTCTTTTTTTTTCATAAATTTGTGTATTTATTGTTGCAATTTTTGTATATTTTTTTATTTTGTAATTTTTTAAGCATTTTTACAAGTTTTGTAAACCTTTTTTTACTTTTATACTTAGTCCCTCTATGCTCTGTGGGTGAAATTTGTAAGCTGCTTCTGTGGGGGTATTCTGCTACATGCTCTGTGGATGAAATTTTTAACTTGACTGCAGGTAGCAATCCTTGCAGTGGACCGCCAGCTCTATCCAATATCATACTACAAGCTTTTCATTGGCGGGTGCTGTAATGTATGCTACTGTACTTGAAATTTTGGCATTGTGGGGATACTGTGCCAATCATCTTCTATGGTATTAGTGTGTCCCACTCTGTGGGTGAAATTTGTAAGCTTCTCTGTAAGGGTACTGTGCTCTATGTTCTGTGAATTAAATTTTTAACTGATCTGCCAGTAGCAAACCTTGATGTGGACCGATCCAACATAATACAAGCTTTTCAACGGCGGATGCTGTAATGTACCGTACTGGTGGCTGAAATTTCGCAGCTGTGTGGGATATGTGAAAACATGCTTTTTGAATCAGCTTCTGTGAGGTTACATTGCCCCATGCTATGATGGTGAAATGTGTAAACTGCTTCTGTGGGGATACTTTGCCCCATGATCTGTCGGTGAAATTTTCAACTGGACTGGTGGTAGCAAGCCTCAGTGTGGAGGCAGTGTTAAAATGTTTATGTTATTTATGTTATTCATTTAATTCCTATTTTACCATGATTGCTATGGTGAAATAACCCCTTTGAGTCATTTTCCTATACACCTTTGTTTGCAGTGCAATTGTCCCTCTCTTTCCCACATTTTGCCTCCTTTTGCAGCTTCTATGGCTACTTTCACACTAGCGTCGTACGACGCACGTCGCAATGCGTCGTTTTGGAGAAAAAATGCATCCTGCAAAATTGCTTGCAGGATGCGTTTTTTCTCCATAGACTAACATTAGCGACGCATTGCGACGCTTTGCTACACGTTGCAACCGTCGAGCGACGGTTGCGTCGTGTTGCGTCACACCGTCGAAACCAAAAAACGTTGCATGTAACGTTTTTTAGTGCATTGTGTCCGCAATTTCCGACCATGCATGCGCGGCTGGAACTCCGCCCCCTCCTCCCCACAGCTCAGAATGAGGCAGCGGATGCAACGTGCGTTGTACAACGCTAGTGTGAAAGTAGCCTAACTCTTACTCTGACCATTTTACAGTCATTTTACAGCCCTGAAGTTATGGTCAAGTTCAAGTCCCGAATCGGACTTTTAACCCCTTCACGACATGCGCCGTACTAGTACTGCGCATGCCGTGTCACCCCCTTTGATGTGGGCTCCGGCAGTGAGCCCACATCAAAGTCGCGACATGTCAGCTGTTTTGTACAGCTGACATATGCGCGCAATAGTGGTGGGTGAAATCTCTATTCACCCGCCGCTATTAACCTGTTAAATGCCGCTGTCAAACACAGACAGCGGCATTTAACTACCGCATCCAGCCGGGCGGCCGGAAATGACATCATCGCCGACCCCTGTCACATGATCGGGGGTCGGCGATGCATCAGGAAGGTAACCATAGAGGTCCTTGAGACCTCTATGGTTACTGATGCAGGCCTGCTGTGAGCGCCCCCCTGTGGTCGGCACTCACAGCACACCTGCATTTCAGCTACATAGCAGCGATCTGATGATCGCTGTTATGTAGCTGAGCCGATCAAGTGGTGCCAGCTTCTAGCCTCCCATGGAGGCTATTGAAGCATGGCACAAGTAAAAAAAAAATGTTTTTAAAAATATGAAAAAAATATAAAAAATATAAAAGTTTAAATCACCCCCCTTTCGCCCCATCCTAAATAAAACAATTTAAAAAACATCAAACATACACATATTTGGTATCGCCGTTTTCAGAATAGCCCGATTTATCAATTAAAAAAAAGCATTAACCTGGTCGCTAAACGGCGTAGCGAGAAAAAAATCCGAAACGCCAGAATTACGTTTTTTTGGTCGCCGCAACATTGCATTTAAATGCAATAACGGGCGATCAAAAGAACATATCTGCGCAAAAATGGTATCATTAAAAACATCAGCTCGGCACGCAAAAAATAAGCCCTCACCCGACCCCAGGTCACGAAAAATGGAGACGCTACGGGTATCGGAAAATGGCACTCTTTTTTTTTTTTTTTTTTAAGCAAAGTTTGGAATTTTTTTTCACCACTTAGATAAAAAAATAACCTAGTCATTTTAGGTGTCTATGAACTCATAATGACCTAGAGAATCATAATGGCAGGTTAGTTTTAGCATTTAGTGAACCTAGCAAAAAAGCCAAACAAAAAACAAGTGTGGGATCGCACTTTTTTTGCAACTTCACCGCACTTGGAATTTTTTTCCCGTTTTCTAGTAAAAGACATGGTAAAACCAATGGTGTCGTTCAAAAGTACAACTTGTCCTGCAAAAAATAAGCCCTCACATGACCATATTGACGGAAAAATAAAAAAGTTATGGCTCAGGGAAGGAGGGAAGTGAAAAACGAAAACGCAAAAATGAAAATGGGCCGCGACTTAAAGGGGTTAAAAAAGTCCGGCCAAACCTGGACATCCACAGGTCCGCTCATCCCTAATTATGATATATACATATACATACATTGGGGAAAATAAGTATTTGATGTCCTGCCGATTTTGCAAGTTTTACCACCTACAAAGAATGGAGAGGTCTGTAATTTTTATCAAAGGTACACTTTATGAGAGACAGAATCTAAAAGTAAAAATCAGAAAATCACATTGTACGACTTTTACATAATTAATTTGCATTTTATTGCATACAATAAGCACAAATACAGGTATAAAACAGACTATCACCGGCGCTCAGCACCTAAACCCACTACAAGAAGTGGGGATAACCTATATAGTAACCCCGCTGCTGGTAGCCACAGAACATGTGCCACTTTCTGTAAAGACCAAAACAATATGCATACAAACGGCACCGCGCTTGGGTTGCTAAAATGACCTCCCCTGATAGCAGGGGCGCAATAGTCCCGAGTAAACTGATGGACACGTATGTCACACTGAAAACAAAGCGCCGGGAGTCGCGCTATTAGTGAGGCGCTGCACTGGTATGTGCCAGAAATGTTTGCCCCTAAGAAACAATACTACAAACCTAAATAAAGAAAGTGGATCTCTTACCGTGGGTAATGAAAAAGAGACCCTCCGCTGCTGATGGACGTACGTGCGGCTGTGATCCAAGACGTGTAAATGGCAATGACCGGAGGGTGGGCGTGCAGGAGCACATGCGGACGAGAGCGGTATAGAACGCCGCTACCAAGTGCAGAGTCAGGGAACGTCCCGGCCGGAGGCGTCCCTGGTTACACTGGAAAAACAAAGATGGCCGACGCTGACACGCAGCGTGTGACGTCACGGGCCTACGGAAGCACCCAAGGACCAAAAAGGTAAACCGACGCGTTTCGAAGGGAGAACGCCCTTCTTCATCAGGGTTATGGCCCTACAGGGGAACTTCACTTAACTATATACCTTCTCTCATCCTGTGTCCCCGCCCACTGAGATACATTGCCCGCCCCAGTCCCTGAGATGACCAGTGGCCCTTTGCAACCTATCCACATCCAGTGACTAATAATACCTTGCCATTCAGGACGAGTGTAACGAGTACTGGATGTGGATAGGTTGCAAAGGGCCACTGGTCATCTCAGGCCCGTGACGTCACACGCTGCGTGTCAGCGTCGGCCATCTTTGTTTTTCCAGTGTAACCAGGGACGCCTCCGGCCGGGACGTTCCCTGGCTCTGCACTTGGTAGCGGCGTTCTATACCGTTCTCGTCCGCATGTGCTCCTGCACGCCCACCCTCCGGTCATTGCCATTTGCACGTCTTGGATCACAGCCGCACGTACGTCCATCAGCAGCGGAGGGTCTCTTTTTCATTACCCACGGTAAGAGATCCACTTTCTTTATTTAGGTTTGTAGTATTGTTTCTTAGGGGCAAACATTTCTGGCACATACCAGTGCAGCGCCTCACTAATAGCGCGACTCCCGGCGCTTTGTTTTCAGTGTGACATACGTGTCCATCAGTTTACTCGGGACTATTGCGCCCCTGCTATCAGGGGAGGTCATTTTAGCAACCCAAGCGCGGTGCCGTTTGTATGCATACAATAAGCATTTGATAGCATAAAAAAATAGAACTTAATACTTTGTATAGAAACCTTTGATTACAAATAGAGGTCAGACATTTCCTGTGGTTCTTTGCCAAGTTTGCACACACTTCAGCAGGGATTTTGGCCCACTACTCCATACAGATTTTCTACAGAACTTTCATGCTTCTGGGCTGTTGCTGGGCAACTTGAGTTTTAGCTTCCTCCAAAGATTTTCTCTTGAGTTCCGGTCTAGTGACTGGCTAGACCACTCCAGGACCTTGAAATTTTTCTTACAGAGCCACTCCATAGTGGCACTGGCTATGTGTTTTGAGTAACAGTTATGCTGGAAGACTCAGCCATGACCCATCTTCAATGTTCTTACTGAGGGAAGGAAGTTGTTGGCCAAAATCTCATGATATATTACCCCATCCATGCTCCTTCCAATACAATGCAGTCATCCTGCTCCCTTTGCAGAAAACCACACCCAAAGTTACACTTCACGGTTGGGATGGTGTTCTTTGGGATGTACTCATCCTTCTTTCACCACACACGGCGCGTGGAGTTGATAAAAAAAAAATCTATTTTGGTCTCATCTGACCACATGACCTTCTCCCATGCCTCCTCTGGATCATCCAGATGGTCACTGCAAACTTCAACAGGGCCTGGACATGTTCTGTCATGAGCAGGGGGACCTTGTGTGCCCTGCAGAGTTTTAATTCATGACAGCGTAGTGTGTTACTAACAATAATGTTTAAGACTGTGATCCCAGCTTTCTTCACGTCATTGATCAGGTCCCCATTTAGTTCCTGGCTAATTCATGACATTTCTGACAATCATCCTTATCCCAAGAGGTGAGATCTTCCTTGGAGCACCAGACCGAGGAAGATTCACAGTCATCTTGTGTTTCTTCCATTTTTTAATAATTGTGCCAACAATTGTTGCTTTCTCACCAAGCTGCTGGTCTATTGTCCTATAGCCCTTACCAGCCTTGTGCAGGTCTACAATTTTGTCCCTGGTGTCCTTAGATACCTCTTTGCTCTTGGCCATGGTGGAAAGGTTGAAGTGTGATTGATTGAGTGTGTGGACAAATGTCTTTTTTGCAGATAACAAGTTCAAACAGGTGCAATTAATACAGGTAAAGAGTGCGGAGCAGGAGCGCTTCTTACAGAAAACTAACAGGTCTGTGAGGACCAGAATTATTGCTGGTTGGTTGGTGATCAAACACTTATTGTGTGCAATAAGATGCAATTTAATTATTTAAAAATCATATAATGTGATTTTCTGTTTTTTATTTTTAGATTCTGTCTCTCACAGTTGAAGTGTACCTATGACAAAAACAAACCTGTACATTCTTTGTATGTGTGAAAACTTGCAAAATCCTTAGTGTATCAAACACTTATTTTCCTCACTCTATATAAAAGTGCTTCCCACTAAATTATAATGTCATGAAAAAATTAATTTATTTCAGTTTTTCAATACAAAAAGTGAAACTCATGTATTATATAGAGTCATTACAAACAGAGTGATCGATTTCAAGTGTTTATTTCTGTTAATGTTGATGATTATGGCTCACAGCCAATGAAAACCCAAAAGTCATTATCTCAGTAAATTAGAATAATTAACAAAAAACACCTGCAAATTGTTCCTAAGCCTTTAAAAAGGTCCCTTAGTCTGTTTCAGTAGACTCCACAATCATGGAGAAGACTGCTGACTTGACAGATGTCCAGAAGGCAGTAATTGACACACTCCACAAGGAGGCTAAGCCACAAAAGGTAAATTATAAAAAAAACTTGGCTGTTCACAGAGTGCTGTATCCAAGCATATGAATGGAATGTTGAGTGGAAGGAAAAGGTGTGATTGAAAAAGGTGCACAGGCAAGCGGGATAACCACAGCCTTGAAAGGATTGTTAAGAAAAGGCCATTCAAAAATTTGGTGGAGATTCACAAGGAGTGGACTTTTGCTGGAGTCCTTGCTTCAAGAACCACCATACACAGATGTATCCAGGACATGGGCTACAAGTGTCACATTCCTTGTGTAAAGCCACTCATGACTAATAGACAACACCAGAAGTGTCTTACCTGGGCCAAGGAGAAAAAGGACTGGACTGTTGCTCAGAGGTCCAATGTGTTGTTTTAATATGAAAGTAAATTTTGCATTTCATTTGGAAATCAAGGTCCCAGAGTCTGGAGGAAGAGTGGAGAGGCACACAATCCAAGCTGCTTGAGGTCTAGTGTGAAGTTTCCACAATCAATGATGGTTTGGGGAGCCATGTAATCTGCTGGTGTAAGTCCATTGGGTTTAATTGAGACCAAAGTCAGCACAGACATCTACCAGGAAATTTTAGAGCAGTTTATGCTTCCCTCTGCTGACGAGCTTTTTGGAGAAGGAAATTTAATTCTCCAGCAGGACTTGGCACCTGTCCACACTGCCAAATGTACCAAAACCTGGTTTAAAAACAACAGTATGACTGTGCTTGATTGTCCAGCAAACTCGCCTGACCTTAACTCCATAGATAATCTAGGGGGTTTTGTCAAGAGGAAGATGAGAGACCCAACAAAGTAGACAAGCTGAAGGCTACTATCAAAGCAACCTGGGCTTCCATAACACCTCAGCAGTGCCACAGGCTGATTGTCTCCATACCACTCTGCATTGATGCAGTAATTGATGCAAAAAGACCCCAACCAAGTATTTAGTGCATTTACTGAACACACATTTCAGTAGGCCAACATTTCGGATTTAAAAATCATTTTTCAAGCTGGTGTTATAAAGTATTCTAATTTACTGAGATAATGACTATTGGGTTTACATTGGCTATAAGACATAATCATCTAAATTAACAAAAATAAATACTTGAAATAGATCACTCTGTTTGTAATTCATTTCTGGAGACTGACGGAACCACGGTGCGAGCGATGTTCTTCGATTTCTCGAGTGCATTTAACTCCCTGCAGCCACTTTTACTACACAAAAAGATGACTGATATGAAGGTTGAGGAGGGGATGAGAAATTGGATAACTGACTACCTATCAGATCGGCCACAGTTTGTACAGATGGGAGCAGTGGTGTCAAGCAGATTATTGAGCAGTGTAGGTGCCCCCAAGGGAACGGTGCTTGCTCCCTTTCTATTCACACTGTATACTTCAGACTTTCAGTATAAATCTGAACTTTGCCACCTTCAAAAATTTTCGGATGACTCTGTGGTTGTGGGATGCATTAGGGGAGATCAGGGGGATGAGGAATATAGAAGGGTGGTGTCGAATTTCGTGGATTGGTGCAATGGTAACTATCTACAACTAAATGTTAAGAAAACTAAGGAGTTGGTGGCCAACTATAGCAGGATAAAGATGGAATGCTTACCGATCACTATTGCTGGTCAGGAGGTAGAGCAGGTGGAGAGTTACAAATATTTGGGGGTCCATTTGGATAGCAAACTGGACTGGAGATGCCACTCAGAGATTGTCTACAAGAAGGGGATGAGCAGACTGTATTTCCTAAGGAAACTGAGGTCTTTTAATGTGTGTAGCAAAATGTTAGAAATGTTCTACCAATCTGTAGTGGCAAGTGCCATTTTTTTTTGCAATCACATGCTGGGGTAGTAGTGTGCGGGCCTCTGATGCTAATAAGCTGAATAAGATTATTAAGAAGGCAAGTTCTGCTGTGGGCTGCAATCTGGACTCTTTTGGGGAGGTAGTGGAGAAAAGAACTCTGAGAAAGTGTATGGCGATTATGAACAATAATGCACATCCATTATATGAGCTATTCATGATACAGAAGAGCACCTTCAGCAACCGGCTAATACTTCTGAGGTGTAAGAAGGAAAAATATAGGAAATCGTTTGTGCCAACTGCCATGGGAATGTACAACAATAACATTATGGTTAAACCACCAAGGTGAATGTCTACTTATTTCTCTACATTTCAGTTCACTTGTTGTGTATGTCCTATTCTAATGTATAATGTTCTTCTGTCAACAAACTGTCATGTCAACTATGGAATTCCTTTATGATTTTTATGATGTAAGTCGTGCTGCTGTGATACCATAATTTCCCACGGGATCAATAAAGTGTATCGTATCGTATCATAAATGAATTTCACTTTTTTCATTGAAGAACTGAAATAAACCACCTCTTTGATGATATTCTAATTTTGTGAGAAGCACTTGTATATACATACATATATGGAACAAACGTAGTCATGTCTTGCATGAGTGTGCTAATAAAAAGTATGAAAGTATAATGTAATGTGTATTTCTCCATCTGAGGAAGAAGAATTGAAAACCTAGCAGGAAATTAATCAACTGCAATAACTATAAGACCTAAGGGGCTGAAAAAAATGTAATTGTAGGCCAGATATACATTATGACCTACATTTTTTTAATTTTACAATGATATCTAAGAGGTTAGCCAAGTTAATTATTAATTAAAATATACTTGCTCTAGGTTATGGAAATCCACTTGGAGATGATTTCAATGACTTTTGTGTTACTTTGCCATATCATCACTTTGAATGTCAGCCATTATTAAAATAATAAAAATTGCTTATAGAAGTTATTGAATTTTTTTAGCAAAAATAATCTGCTTTTATAAATTATACAATAACTGATACTGATACCCTTTATCATGTTGAAATATTGTGGTTTTATACCAATGTGTAAAATGCTGCTATATTGAATACTTGTCTTGAAATTTCTTTTATTTGGTATGTGACAAAAAACTTTCATGCTGGATTGCATGATAATTACCTATTCTGTAGATTCTAGATTTAGGCATACTACTAGAACCACTTATCTAATATAGCTCTGAATTATTAAAGTATAGACTACCCAAAACCTCTGATGGTGCATGTGGTGTCTGGCACCAAGAGATTAGCAGACAAATCTTAAAGGCAACCTGTGACCAGGTTTAACTGATAAGAGATACGGCCACCACCTTTCAGGCTTGATATAGAGCATTCTATAATGCTGTGTATCGGCCCCCAACCCGACCTGCAGGATAAGAAAAAAAGATTATATTATACTCACCTGCGTGGTGATCCATTCCAAGGGCTGTCGCTGGTCCTTGTCTGGCACCTCCTTTTTCTTGCGATTCCAGTCTCCTTGATTCATGTGGATGACGCATCTCTACGTCATCCACACAGTCTGCCTAACATCACAGGTGTACTTCTCTGCCCTGACCACGGCACCGGAACAGGACCAGCAACACCCCTTGGACCGGACCGCCTCACATGTGAGTATAATAAGATTTCTTTTTTTTGTACTGCAGGTCAGGCTGGGGGCAGATATACAGCATTATAGAATGATGTATATCAGACCTAAATGGTGGTATCCGTATATCATATTGGTCAAACCTAGTTACAGATACTCTCTAAATGCTATACATTTTAAATTGAAGCCTCCATGGACCTGACTTGCTTTCTCAGCATATTAAACTAATTCCAATTGGATTGATATCAGGTAAATTGGGAGGCCAAGACAACACATTAAACTTTTTTGACATGTTTCAAAAATCGTGGTAGGACGCATTATCTTACTGACAGAGGACATTATAATTTGGAATTACTAGTATCATGAAGGGATATACCTGTTGTTTTAACAATATTTGGGTACTGTACATGTTATATTTCAACGTAACATCAATTTAAATGTCAGGACCCAAATGATACAGTGTCAAGACAGTAGTTATAAAGCTACAGTGTGTGTGCTATGTAAAAGCGGAGACCTGGAGAGCTTGTGGGGAAAGCAGAAAGGTCATCTTCAACCTTTTTGGGTCATTAGAGTGTTCTTTTCTATTTAAAGAGAACCTGTCAACAGGTTTTTTGAATATAAACTACAACCACCACTTTTAAGGTCTCCGTTACAGTATTCTAGTAAACTGTATACAAGACCCCATTCCCCTCTGCAAAGCACAAAAAATACCTTTCATAATCCCTCCATTCAGTGTGGTCCTATGGGCGTGTGTTCCCCAATCCTGTGAAGGTATACTTCACTCTGCCCTACTGAGGTAGGAGAAAAGTGCTGTGAGGCACAAGCACCGGCTTTACTTCAAAGACATCTGCGCTCTTTGTCCATTCCCGATGCATGCACAAGACAATAGCTTGCTCTGACGTCAGCAGGGCAGAGAGAACTACGTCTGCTCAGGAGTGTGATTAGGGGACACTGTGTGGATAACGTAGGACACATTATCCACATAAAGCAGGGAAAGTGGATGTGCTTGCGATGAGAGGAGGCGACAAAGCAAAACCAGAGACTCACATCAGATGAGATTGTGCCGTATGATGGGATATGATTACAAAAGGTATTTTTTGTACAATGTGAAGGTGATTGGGGACTTATATACAGTTTACTAGAATACTATCAAAAAAGCCTTAAAAGGTGGTGGACGTTGTTTATGTTGAAGAAACCTGGTGAGGTGACTGACTCCCTTTAAGGGTTTAGAGAAGGGAGTCAAATGGAGTGCGCTGTGCACACCCAGCTCCTGCACTCCTCTCATTGTGACTACTATATACGATTAGGGAACATGCACACTATGAAGACTCTGCGCCCCCTGCACTCAAACTTGGGAGATTCATACTCAAATTATGGAGTAGAGGTGGAGTAGAGATCTACACATTTAGTAAAACACACTTCAGCATCTATTTTTTGTATCAACTCAGTAAAACAGAATATTTAATAGAGTTGGTGTGAAACGATTCACACGTTCCATTCCATAGCTACGACAGTGAGTAGGGAGCACCGCCTCCTTACATGACGGCATCCATGGCTCACTTTTTGATTTGCTGGCTTGGTGCAATGTTGCATGTGCATCATGCTGCAACAATGACATTGAGCCAGTCAGGCTAAGAAAAAAAGGAATCACGACTAATGTCCGATAAGAGAGACAAGAGGTGGTGCTCCCTCTTCCATTCCAGTAGACACAGACCACTGTCCTGGTTGATGGAATGGGACTTGCAAATAATTTTGCACCAACTCTAGGAATTAACACTATGACAAAATATACACAAATACCAATTTCATCTTAAAAAAATGAACAAATAAAAAAAGTTTAACTAATCCATGAGGGGCAGCACGGTGGCTCAGTGGATAGCACTGCAGCCTTGCAGCGCTAGAGTCCTGGGTTCAAATCCCTCCAATTACAACATGTGCAAGGAGTTTGTATGTTCTCCCTGTGTTTGCGTGGGTTTCATGCGGGTTCTCCGGTTTCCTCCTCCATTCCAAAGACATACTGATAGGGAATTTAGATTGTGAGCCCCAACGGGGACAGTGATGATAATGTGTGCAAACTGTAAAGCGCTGCGGAATATGTTAGCGCTATATGAAAACAAAGATCATTAGAAGTTTTGGGGGATTTGAATTAATATTGCTAATAGTGATGCAAATTTGTTTACTTCTTTATATTGTACAGTACATCAAAAGAATGAGATCATAAAATATTATAAATGTAAGGATGGGTTTTTTTCTTTTCTAAGAGACTAGTCTATTTTTAAGGCCCTGCTTTCAATACATATTCATTACACTTCTGCATGTATTTGTGCTTTGCAGTCAACCAGCAAACCACATTTTTATTTCTTTAAATATAACCCCTTCATGTAGAAAACTAATAATGCAAACACAGAATACATTACTTTTAATGCAGGAAGACGCCATGTTTAAGATTCTAAATACATGATGAATGTCTGAACTGAATTTCCTTAACAAACAGAATCATTGACCCTTCAGCTCTCAAACCAATTATCACTAATATAACACCATAACTAATTACATGCTTTGAATGAACATTTAAATAATGCTTTTAATTTTCCTCTTATCATGTGAAAGCTAGTCAATTGGATTATAAGCTAATTGCTTGATGTCTATCTGCACCTGAAAAATGTTGAAAAAATCAGAAATTCATTCAATTGAAACAATAATTGCCCTTAAATGATAGCCTGCAATGTATGCGCTAACAATATACAAAGCCTTAAAAGGAGACATAATCAGGTCTAAAGCATCAACAGACTAGAGCAATATAATAATTTTATTTGCATAGCGCCAACATATTCCGCAGCGCTTTACAAATTATAAAGGGGATTTGTACAGACAATAGATATTACAGCATAACAAAATTCAGTTCAAAATAAATACCAAGAGTATAACAATGCTAAAATTAACAAAAGGTCACATACTCACCTACAAAATCCCCTATAACTTCCATGCCATAGGTTTTGAATTCATATTTGATCTAAGGTTACTGGACAGGAGCAACAAAATGTCAAATTTGACATATGACTGCACAAAGTTCAATATGATTGGTATATCACATCTACACATATCCCCTATAACTTCCATACTATAGGCTCTAAAGTCATCTTTGATATATGGTTACTGGTCAGGAGCAATAAAATATTGAATATTGAATTTGACATGTGACTGCACAAAGGTCAATATGTATGGAACATCACTATTGCCACTATTACCTGTTGAAAACGATACGTTTGCTTTGTGCTCACGAAAATATATACTGGCATGCGATCAAAGAACCCTTGACAGGTGTTGAAAACTTTATGGAACTCAATTAATGTGACTCTGTGTTCAAAATATGCTGTCATACTTAAAAGGAAGCTGTCACCAAAAAAAAGCTGTTTACATGCAGATATGGGGTTAATCTGCAGGTTAATAGCGTTACTAAGGCTGGTTTTCCATTAGCGTTTGGCTAGACTGCGAATGGCTGCATACTTATTCCCTTCTTCCTCCCTTAAGCTCCGCCTACGCTCTGCCAACTCCACATGCATCCTGCGTACCTATCTTTAACCCCTTTCTGACATCAGACGTACTATCCCGTCGAGGTGGGGTGGGCCCCTATGACCACCGACGGGATAGTACGTCATATGCGATCCGGTAGTGCTCACGGGGAGAGCACCGCCGATCGCTGCCGGGTGTCAGCTGCTTATCGCAGCTGACATCCGGCACTATGTGCCAGGAGCGGTCACAGACCGCCCTTGGCATATTAACCCTCGGCACACCGCGATCAAAGATGATCGCGATGTGCCGGCGGTACAGGGAAGCTTCCCGCAGGGAGGGGGCTCCCTGCGGGCTTCCCTGAGCCCCCCGCAGCAACGCGATGTGACCGCGTTGCTGTGAGGGTCTTACCTCCCTCCCTGCCTGCTACAGCCCCGGATCCAAGATGGCCGCGGATCCGGGTCCTGCAGGGAGGGAGGTGGCTTCACAGAGCCTGCTCAGAGCAGGCACTGTGAAGCCTGCAGTGCTGCAAGTCAGATCAGTGATCTGACAGAGTGATATGCAAACTGTCAGATCATTGATCTGTGATGTCCCCCCCTGGGAAAAAATAAAAAAGTAAAAAAAAAAATTTCCAAATGTGTAAAAAAAAAAAAAAAAAAAATATTCCTAAATAATGAAAAAAATATATATATATTATTCCCATAAATACATTTCTTCATCTAAATAAAAAACAAAAACAATAAAAGTACACATATTTAGCATCGCCGTGTCCGTAACAACCCGACCTATAAAACTGGCCCACTAGTTAACCCCTTCAGTAAACACCATAAGAAAAAAAAAAAAACGAGACAAAAAACAACGCTTTATTATCATACCGCCGAACTAAAAGTGGAATAACACGCGATCAAAAAGACAGATATAAATAAACATGGTACTGCTGAAAGCGACATCTTGTCCCGCAAAAAACAAGCCACCATACAGCATCATCAGCAAAAAAGTAAAAAAGTTATAGTCCTCAGAATAAAGCAATGCAAAAATAGTTATTTTTTCTGTAAAATAGTTTTTATCGTATAAAAGCGCCAAAACATAAAAAATTATATAAATGAGGTGTCGCTGTAATCGTACTGAACCGAAGAATAAAACTGCTTTATCAATTTTACCAAACGCGGAACGGTATAAACGCCTCCTCCAAAAGAAATTCATGAATAGCTGGTTTTTGGTCATTCTTCCTCACAAAAATCGGAATAAAAAGCGATCAAAAAATGTCACGTACCTGAAAATGTTACCAATAAAAACGTCAACTCGTCCCGCAAAAAACAAGACCTCACATGACTCTGTGGACCAAAATATGGAACAATTATAGCTCTCAAAATGTGGTAAAGCAAAAAATATTTTTTGCAATAAAAAGCGTCTTTCAGTGTGTGACGGCTGCCAATCATAAAAATCCCGCTAAAAAACTTGCTATAATAGTAAATCAAATCCCCCTTCATCACCCCCTTAGTTAGGGAAAAGTTAAAAAAAAGTATTTATTTCCATTTTCCCATTAGGGCTAGGGTTAGGGATAGGGTTAGGGCTAGGGTTAGGGCTAGGGTTAGGGTTAGGGCTAGGGTTAGGGCTAGGGTTAGGGTTAGGGCTAGGGTTTGGGCTAGGGTTAGGGCTAGGGCTAGGGTTAGGGCTAGGGTTAGGGTTAGGGCTAGGGTTAGGGCTAGGGTTAGGACTAGGGTTAGGGCTAGGGTTAGGGCTAAGGTTAGGGTTAGGGCTAGGGTTAGGGTTAGGGCTAGGGTTAGGGTTAGGGTTGGGGCTACAGTTAGGGTAGGGGCTAAAGTTAGGGTTAGGGTTTAGATTACATTTACAGTTGGGAATAGGGTTGGGATTAGGGTTAGGGGTGTGTCAGGGTTAGAGGTGTGGTTAGGGTTACCGTTGGAATTAGGGTTAGGGGTGTGCTTGGATTAGGGTTTCAGTTATAATTGGGGGGTTTCCACTGTTTAGGCACATCAGGGGCTTTCCAAACACGACATGGCGTCCGATCTCAATTCCAGCCAATTCTGCGTTGAAAAAGTAAATCAGTGCTCCTTCCCTTCCGAGCTCTCCCGTGTGCCCTAACAGGGGTTTACCCCAACATATAGGGTATCAGCGTACTCAGGACAAATAGGACAACAACTTTAGGGGTCCAATTTTTCCTGTTACCCTTGGGAAAAAACAAAACTGGGGGCTAAAAAATAATTTTTGTGGGGAAAAAAAAGATTTTTTATTTTCACGGCTCTGCGTTATGAACTGTAGTGGAACACTTGGGGGTTCAAAGTTCTCACAGCAAATCTAGATGAGTTCCCTGGGGGGTCTACTTTCCAAAATGGTGTCACTTGTGGGGGGTTTCTACTGTTTAGGTACATTAGGGGCTCTGCAAACGCAATGTGACACCTGCAGACCATTCCATCTAAGTCTGCATTCCAAATGGCACTCCTTCCCTTCCGAGCCCTCCCATGCGCCCAAACAGTGGTTCCCCCCCACTTATGGGGTATCAGCGCACTCAGGACAAATTGGACAACAAATTTTGGGGTCCAATTTCTCCTGTTACCCTCGGGAAAATACAAAACTGAGGGCTAAAAAATAATTTTTGTGGGAAAAAATTTTTGTTTTATTTTTGCGGCTCTGCATTATAAACTTCTGTGAAGCCCTAGGTGGGTCAAAGCGCTCAAAACACATCTAGATAAGTTCCTTAGGGGGTCTACTTTCCAAAATGGTGTCACTTGTGGGGGGTATCAATGTTTAGGCACATCAGTGGCTCTCTAAACGCAACATGGCGTCCCATCTCAATTCCTGTCAATTTTGCATTGAAAAGTCAAACGGCGCTCCTACCCTTCCGAGCTCTCCCATGCGCCCAAACAGTGGTTTACCCCCACATATGGGGTATCAGCGTACTCAGGACATATTGTACAACAACTTTTGGGGTCCAATTTCTTCTCTTACCCGTGGGAAAATAAAACATTGGGGGCGAAAAGATAATTTTTGTGAAAAAATATGATTTTTTATTTTTACGGTTCTGCATTATAAACTTCTGTGAAGCACTTGGTGGGTCAAAGTGCTCACCACACCTCTAGATAAGTTCCTTAGGGGGTCTACTTTCCAAAATGGTGTCACTTGTGGGGGGTTTCAATGTTTAGGCCCATCAGGGGCTCTCCAAACGCAACATGGTGTCCCATCTCAATTCCAGTCAATTTTGCATTGAAAAGTCAAACGGCGCTCCTTCGCTTCCGAGCTCTGTCATGCTCCCAAACAGTGGTTTACCCCCACATGGGGGGTATCGGCGTACTCAGGACAAATTGTACAACAACGTTTGTGGTCCATTTTCTCCTGCTACCCTTGGTAAAATAAAACAAATTGGAGCTGAATTAAATTTTTTGTGAAAAAAAGTTAAATGTTCATTTTTATTTTAACATTCCAAAAATTCCTTTTTTTTTCACATATAAACGCAGGTAATATCAAAGAAATGTTACCACTGTCATGAAGTACAATATGTCACGAGAAAACAATGTCAGAATCACTGGGATCCGTTGAAGCATGCCAGAGTTATAACCTCATAAAGGGACAGTGGTCAGAATTGTAAAAATTGGCCCGGTCATTAACGTGCAAACCACCCTTGGGGGTAAAGGGGTTAATATTGGGTACGCAGGGATATGCGTTGTATGTGGATGCGTCTGCATGCGGTGCTTTGACGTGTCCGGCGACTGCAAGGGAACGCAAAATTTCCCTTTAAAGTGGCTGTCTCTTAAACAAAGTATATTTTAATTACTAGTTATCGGAATAAGAATTTTTTCTAAAGTTGAAGGTGTTAAAAAATATTCTTGTGCTGAGATAATCTTATAAGACCATGTGCCCACATTGCAGAAATGCTGCAGAAATGTCCGCAGCATTTCCGCAACTCCTTGCCACGGGCAAAACAAAAGCGTTTTGCAAGCATTTTTAACTTGCAGAATGCTTATGCTTAACAAGCGATTTGAAGCATCGCTTGGAAAACTGATTGACAGGTTGGTCACACTTGTTAAGCATATTACTTTAAAATAATAAAAAAATTAAAAATATGGTTATTCTCACCTTCTGATGGCCCCTGATCTCCTCAGCGGCGCTCCCGGTACGTCCAGTTCCGTTCCCGGGGATGCTTTGCACGAAGGACCTTTGTGATCCCACGGTCTCATCTCTGGGAACAGAAGCCATCGCATGCACCGCTGAGAGCCGGGAGGACTCCGGAGGCCATCAGAAGGTAAGTATATCCATATTTTTTATTTTAATTCTTTTTTTTAAAGGAATATTGTACCTAGGGCCTGAAGGAGAGTCTCCTCTCCTCCAAACCCTGGGTTCCATCTACACATGAAGCGCTCACTTTATGGTGGGCATAGCCACATGCGTAAAGTGAGCATTTCAATGCAATCCTATGGCGGCGGAGTCACCATGATTCCACAGAAATAATGAACATGCTGCGGATTTTGCTGCTACGCGATTCCGCATCGGGAAAATCCGCAGCATGGACACAGCAACAGCGGAATCCCATAGGATTGCATGAGAATGCGTTTTTAAGCTTTTTTAAGCATTTCCGCTGCGGTAAAAAACGCGGTGGAAATGCATAAAAAGCGCAATGTGGGTACACAGCCTAAATGTGCCCCTGCTATGTACTGTGCAATGGCTGTGTCTCACCATGGGGGAACATGGTCTGATCATACCACATCTCCTGGGCAGGAGAGCTGCCATTTTCTCCTTTTGCCCTTGCAAAAATGAAATATGAAGGGCTATAGCAACAGTTTAGTAAAGAAAAATGTAATCTTTCTTTTTTTTCAGTTTGCATTAATTCATGTGAAGAACCTAAAGGGTTAACATACTTATTTGTGTGTGTGAGTTTTCCAACATATATACCCCCTCAAAGTCACTTTAAAAGAAAAGTGTCCCTAAAAATAAAGGTTCAGCAAATTTCATTGAATAAATAAAAAAATTCTGCTAAACTTTTAACCCTTTTAATATCATAATAAAAAATGTATTTAAAGAATGATGTTGTTGTAAAGTAGAGATGTGGTAAATGTTATATATTAACTATTTTGTGTGGTGTGAGTAATAACTGCTTTGAAAACTTCAAAATTCAAAGTTCAAAAATTGTACATTTTTCAAAATTTGATCAAAGTTTATTTTTATAAATAAATGCAATTCATATTGACCAAATCTACCAATGTTGGGAACTAAAATGCATCACAAAAAATAATCTTAGAATCATTTGGATATATTGAAGCAGTCCAGAGTTATTACAGAGTAAAGTGACGAGTGACATATCAGATTTGAAAAATGTGGCCTTGTCAGGAAAGTGAATGCAGACAGTGGTTAAAGTCTATTGTTCATAACTATTATAGCTCAGAAGCAGATTGACCACATTTTAGTAGAAATATAGGAGACTTTTTCCATCCATGAGTTTATTTTCACCTCTAGTGATATATGGACATTTACATGGAAACAGTATGTGAATGATATTAGCAGCTTTGCAATACAATATGCCTAACAGATTTTGTAAATTAGCTTTAGTTAACCTTTAACCCATATTCACATGATAAATGGGCATGAAACGTTACACTCAGTGAAAAAAAATTGTAAAATTGTAAAAAAAATTCAATACATGGTATAGAGGTAAAAATAAGCTATTTTTTCATTAATAAGTCACATTAATGATGCTGACAAGTTAATTTCTTCCCGCTATGAATGTAATCTGTTGCGCTAGCGCTAAGCAGCTGTTATCATGGTGATTTTATAAATGAGTGGAAACCAGAAAAGGATTCATGCCAAGACCGCACTCCAGATATTAGCATTGGATATATGGTTAAAATGTAAGTTTTATTGTTAAGTCAACATGTGCCGGATACAGCTCTGGCAAAAAATTAAGAGACCACTGCAAAATGTTCAGTTTGTCTGATTTTTCTCTTTATAGGTATATAAATATTGAGTAAAATGTAAATTGTTCTTTTAGTCTATAAACTTCTGACAACATGTCTCCAAATTTCCAAACTGTAAATTTTGTATTTATTTTCTGAAAAAGAAAAGTGATTAAAATATAAAAACCCCCAGTGCTTTCAGACCTCAAATAATACAAAGAAAACAAGTTCATAATCATTTAGAAACAACAATACGAATGTTTTAACTCAGGAAGAGTTCAGAAATCAATACTTTGTGGAATAACCATGATTTTTAAAAAACAGCTTTGAGTCTTGGCATGCTTTCCACCAGTCTTTCACACTGCTTCGGGAGCAAAAATGTAAGCAGTTCTTCTTTGTGTGATGGCTTGTGACTATCCATCATCCTCTTGATTACATTCCAGAGGTTTTCAGTGGGGTTCAGGTCTGGAGTTTGGGCTGCCCATGACAGGGTTTTGATGTGGTGGTCTCTTAATTTTTGCCAGAGCTGTATATAACATAAAATGGTGTGTGAAATAGCAGATGCAATGGATTTTTCCTGATTGAATCTGTTCTCCATCTCTGCACATTTTGGAATTTTGTTCATGCAATCGGGAACACTCTGTCACTCTATATGGACCTCTAATCTGTACTTTCTTCTTCAGTGTATGGCTTCTAATCCATTTGAACTCAATACCTATAATTGATGTTAGTCATGCCCAATCATTTGCTGACTTTATTCTGTCTTTATTCTGAGTCTCTATGTTTCCCAAGTTTTATAAGAATGTTATTTCTATGGGACTAATCAGAATGTGTTTAGAAAAGGACACAAGTATTTGTATGATGGGAGCATTCATCAAATGCAGGTCTTGAAGCTCGAAAGGAAGCTAACATTCCAAGCACAAAACATATTCTGAGTATTTTTACTAAGAAAAGCAGCTATACAAAATAATATTGAAAGGTCCTTATGATGACAGGAAGAAAGAAAAATGTTTGTTACATTTTTGCAATAGTGGGCACCACAAGGTAAATGTGGAATTACATGCCGGCCATATCAATGAATGACTGTCCATGCATTGCATCTACCTTTCCCAGAGAAAAACCTTCTATTTGCTAGTGATTCTTCACTATAGCTAAAAAGGGCATATAAATTGTAGAGACTTTATGAGAAAACTCCTTTAGAGTTTTACTTCTAAGTGCATTTATATTTAATGTCATAATCTAGTCTTTTTTCTCATAAACTACAATTAAAAATTCCCTGCCTCATTACGCTTCTTCCTCTTTGATGATGCTTTGTTTGAGAATCTCAATGCATACTGTAATAGTCAAACAATTTACTATCAGGGGACAGAGGCTGCGGTAACTGCTGCAGCCTTCACCCCCTCCCTGAAACAAAGTTTTATCAATGACCTACGTTTAAAACACTGGGCTAGTCCCTGCTCTACTGAGCATGTGTCAGTTGTCCATTCTTGCACAGATGGAGCTGGTATTTGCTTTTTCTTCACCAGGTATTCTTACAACATGCACTCACTCACTGACAGTGCGCTCTCTTGCCTACTCGTTACTTGTGATCAGAGTCTGTGAGTGCACTGTCACTGTGCACATTAAACAGTGATAAACATTTACTGAGCGTAAGTCAAAATTGACAAGGAATGCATGCTCAGTGGAGAAGGGAGTAGCCCAACCCCTGAAATGGAGGTTAAATGGAGGTAATTGATGACGCTTCAGGGTGAGGGCAGATAATCTTTTAGTGAGGGCAGCATCTTCCTTTCTAATGATGATGTTTGGCTATCATAGCATGCACTGAGATTCTGAAAAAAAGTGTCATCAAAGAGGAAGTAGTAAAAAATTAAAACAGAAGATTATTGTAGTGAGGGTATGGTAAGGACTTTTTAATATAAGCATTTTAAAAAATAGATTACATTATGGCATTAAATAGATAAGCATTAGGAGTAAAATAAATTTTAGCTCTGGACAACCCATTTAAGGACTATGGGAATATATTCAAACTTAATACAGTATCAACTTCAAACATTAAGAAAGTAGAAGGAATATTGTGTTAGACTACACTACTGGTCAGAAGTTTAGGGTCGCACACAGAATTTTGTGTTTTCCATGAAAACTCATACTTTTATTAATCAAATGAGTTGCCAATTGAATTGAAAATCTAATCCAGACATTGACAAGGTTCGAAAAAAAGATATTTTATTTGAAATAATAATTATCTTCTTCAAACTTTGCTTTCGTCAAAGAATGCTCCCTTTGCAGCAATTACAGCATTGCAGACCTTTGGCATTCTAGCAGTTAATTTGCTGAGGTAGTCTGGAGAAATTTCACCTCCAGAAACCCCTCCCACAAGTTGGTTTGGCTTGATGGGCACTTTCTGCCTAACATACGGTCAAGCTTCTCCCACAACAGCTCAATGGGGTTGAGGTCTGGTGACTGCACTGGCCACTCCATTACTGATAGAATACCAGCTGCCTGCTTCTTCCCTAAATAGTTCCTGCATAATTTGGAAGTGTGCTTTGGGTCATTGTCCTGTTGTTGGATGAAATTGGCTCCAATCAAGCGCTGACTACAGTGTATGGCATGGCGTTGCAAAATGGAGTGCTAGCCGTCCTTATTCACAATCCATTTTACCTTATATAAATCTCCCACATTACCAGCACCAAAACAATCCCAGACCATCACATTACCGCCACCATGCTTGACAGATGGCCTCAGTCACTCTTCCAGCATCTTTTCAGTTTTTCTGCATCTCACAAATGTTCTTCTGTGTGATCCAAACACCTCAAACTTATATCCGTCAGTCCATAACACTTTTTTCAATCTTCCTCTGTCCAATGTCTGTATTTTATTGCCCATATTAATCTTTTTCCTTTATTATCCAGTCTCAGATATGGCATTTTCTTTGCCACTCTGCCCTGAAGGCCAGCATCCCGGAGTCGCCTCTTCACTGTAGATGTTGACACTGGCGTTTTGCGTGTACTATTTAATGAAGCTGCCAGTTGAGGACCTGTGAGGCATCGATTTCTCAAACTACAGACTCTAATATACTTGTCTTGTTGCTCAGTTGTGCAGCGTGGCCTCTCACTTCTCTTTCTAGTCTGGTTGGAGCCTGTTTGTGCTCTCCTCCGAAGGAAGTATTACACACCGTTGTAGGAAATCTTCAGTTTCTTGGCAATTTCTCACATGGAATACCCTTCATTTCTAAGATCAAGAATAGACTGTCGAGTTTCACATGAAAGTTTTTTTTCTGGCCATTTTGAGAGTTTAATGGAACCAACAAGTGTAATGCTCCAGATTCTCAACTAACTCAAAGGAAGGTCAGGTTTGTAGGTTCTCTATTCAGCCAAACTGTTTTCAGCTGTGCTAACATACATGCACAAGGGATTTCAAGGGTATTCTAACCATCTATTAGCCTTCTTACACAGTTAGCAAACACAAAGTACCATAAGAACACTGGAGTGATGGTTGTTGGAAATGGACCTCTATACACCTATGAAGATATTGCATTACACAAACGTTTGCTGCTAGAATAGTCATTTACCACATTAACAATATATAGAGTGTATTTCTGAATCATTTAATGTTAGCTTCATTGGAAAAAACTGTGCTTTTCTGTCAAAAAAAAGCCTAATCTTTTGAAAAAAGTTATACAATATGATCATCTGCAAGGTGAGTTATTAATTTTATTAGTCATCTGCAAGGAATGAAGATCCATTTGGCGAAACTATTAGTACCTACTTATATATTTTTAGAGAGTAGATACAAACCGTAGCAGAAAAGTGATGCCCGCATACAGATCAGAGAACATACAGATTCTGATAAAGCCCGGCTTGAATCTTTATCATCTTTACAGCAAAGATGCACCATTAGGTCCCACACTAATGATAGGCATTGAGCTAAACCTCACATTTCATGGGTCAATGACAAATAACAGCGAAATGGTAGTTAAGTGAGGAAGGTACTGAATTTTCATGAATATTATTTCATTCTTAATGTTAGCCTACATTTCTCCAGTGGCATTATATACATATGTATTGCAAACATATAATAACATTGTAATATATACAGTATTATTCATGCCTAATGTGCACATAACATTATATTTCATGTATGGGAAAAGCTTGACGCGCTGTCACAAGGATCTATGATATGTTTGACAATCGCAATTTTCATTTGGAGTAGCTATTTATTAAGATATGAATTGTACAGGGACATAAGATAGAAAGTGTGCAAATAATAACATAAAAAAACTACAAACACCAAAAATGTCACATTTAACATACAGAAATCATCAGTGGACATATGAGCATTCCTATACTGTATTCAACCACTCCAAAATTAAATGAAATGTCAGCAGTTCTCTGCTACATCATCTGAGTGCAGCATAATGTCGGCAAAAAGCCCCCGAATCCAATGATATATCACGTAGTTTACTGGGTGCAGCAGTTCTGACTCAATCAGAGGTTTTAGATTAGTATTGCAGCAAAGCTCAGAAAGCTAACCCGGCCCATGCCAGTCTCAGTATGTAAAAAGTCCATAGACAGTGAACTGCTTATCACAGGAGGGGGCGGAGTTGGACTAGCATGCATGCGCTGCTGTAGCTTCTGTAATCTGTACAATGATAATCACTAGGTAATAAAACCTTCAATGCAAGTAAACAAAAGCATGCAAGTTAACATGTGGCACATCATTGAAATTTGTGTTTTAACCCCTACCTTATACTATCCTCAGATTACATTAGCAAAACCCTGCTGACAGATTCCCTTTAAGCTATTTTAATATACAAATGATTGGCCGCAGTTTAAAAGCAATATTTGTTTATGCTATTTTCGCTATTTGAAGCTTTATTTTTGCATGTGTAACGCAGATAAAAAGCAGAATACAAAAATGTGTATGATTTGCAAAAATGTTTTATTTTAAATATGTACAATTTTAGACAGACTGGGCAGGCTACTTCTATGGATGAGGCTAGCAGAGCTTTTTTTTAGTATTATGATTAACTTTTTTTATTAATCATTTTTCCATTATACAATATGCAATATTCAGTAACATCAAATAGCGGGAAATCGTTTTTTCATATTCACATTTCCGCTTTTTCTTGTATTTGTAATGAAGTCTTGTTATATGTAAATGAGCACAACATTTATAGACTGCAAGTCAAAAAGTGTGCAACACTCACAGCATAAAGGAGGACTAAGGCTATGTGCACACATTGCGAATTTCCTGCGGATCTGCAGCGTTTTTTTACCACGCAGAAATGCTGCAGATCCGCAGATGATTTACAGTACAATGTAAATCAATGGAAAAAAATGCTGTGCCAATGGTGCGGAAAACTCCGCACTGAAAACGCTGCGGGTTAAAAGAAGGAGCATGTCATTTATTTGTGCGGATCCGCAGCGTTTCTGCACCCATTCACTTGCATTGAGTCGGGCACATCCGCAGCAAAACCGCAGACCTAAAAAAGATCTGCGGTTTTGCTGTGAGAAACGCTGCAGATCGGGAGCGGGAAGAGTGTGTGGGTGGAGTGTGGTGGTCTGCGGGGCGATCGCGGGGGACTGCGGGGATCGCGGGGCTGTCGGGCATCTGTGCAGGGCTGCGGGGTGTCTGTGCCGGGCTGCAGGGGTCTGTGCCGGGCTGCGGGGGGGTCTATGCCGGCTGCGGGAGTCTGTGCTAGGCTGTGGGGGGTCTGCGCCTGGCTGCACAGGGTATGTTCTGGGCTGTGGGGAAGTAACGGATATAGCGTGCACTCTGTCAGAGAATTGGGGTGCAGGTGTAACGGACCAAATGGTCTCGTAGATAGCTAAATATAAATTTCACCGCACTTTCACAGGGAATTTGATGCCAAAATATTAACAAATTTATTCAATGTGTTCAGGGAGCATAACAGAATATTTCAAAAAAGCGATAAGAGACGTTTCGGCTCCACCAGAGCCTTCATCATACTCGCTGTAAACAATAAAGAAAAACAAATAGAATAACCAAAATAAAAAGGTAATGAAGAGAAAATAACAAAACGACAATCAATACATGGTAGTTCCTTAAATCCGTAAGAGTCCCCAGAGATCCAGGTCATCCTATTGGAAATAGATCAATAGGCATATGAACATATATTTACACATATATACATACATACACACATAAATGAGACTCCCTATGCAATCAATAAGGGACTGGTATCCAAGAGATAACAACATATTATTACCTTGTTTAGAGAGTTTTAGAGCGTATAGGGAGAGTAGGGATAAGGATCCCGGTGATGTGCATATAGCAAAAGAGTGCTGCGTAGGTGGGTAGGTGTACCTCCTTCCTCTACCCAGGTAAATACTATGGCGACTGGATGCCTCCACCTACCCACCTACCCAGCACTCTTTTGCTATATGCACACTCACATAAACATGTCTGCCATTACAGATTAAAAGTTGTCCCAACATTGCGCAGATACGCCTGGGCATTACGCAAACATAGGTATTTATCCTTCTACTTAACCCTCTCTCTTCCCTGGTTCTTCTCTTCAGTACTAATGTACTAATGTACTTCTCTAATTGTCTGCAGCATCACCGGGATCCTTATCCCTACTCTCCCTATGTTAGGTCTCGAGTTCCCGCTTCTGCACAGGGGGAATCTTGAGCCATCTCCGCTGCGGTCTCCCATTCTTATCCAGCCGCAGTGGAGTCTGCTCAGCAGGGACGTCGGTTCCAGCGTCTTGCTCCCTCTCACTCTGTACAGAGAGTTACTGCTGCTTCTTCAGCTTCTGCCATTAAAGCCAGTGCTGGTCAGCAGCGAGCGGACTTCTCTGGGACTAAGTCCTTGTCTGCACACACTGAGCATGCCCAGGGCAAAATCTCCCGTTGGAGATCGAGGGTCATGTGCTCAGGCTCTGCAGCACATTCCATTGGTCCTCTTGGCAGGTCTTGGAAGGGCAAAGTTTCTGTGGCCACTTCCTGTGCTGCAACTATATAAACTGCACATGACCGCACGGCCATGCGCTAGTGTACAATTGTTAATGTGTGTATGTTGTGAGTGCAAGTCGTCCTTGGATACCCCTACCCTATTGAATGTCTGTTCGCGGAAGGTGTATGGTTGCTATCTAGCGCCCGACTTAGCCTACAGCACGAATCACACGTTACAGCGTCCAGTTGCTGTGACCGCCAGTACGGCGCCGTGCACTTCCTCTGTGCTTTCCTTAACCAAGCCTGGGTGGTTAGTGGCGTTCATCAGTGCGGCACCGCATGCACTCCTAGTTGGGGTTGAGTTCGCTGACTACTTGCTCGCCCTCTATGTGCAGTACCGCGATCCTGTGACGCAACAGGATCGCTTCCTTCACGCTGGGTGAAGATTAACCCACGTGTGTATACTTATGAGTACCGCCATATAGTCCGTCATTACTTGGCAGCAGGTTCCATCTCTGCACGGTGGACCCCGGGCTGCGAACGCACCATACGCTATCTGTCTTATTATTTGGTGCGTTCCGCTATCCCTAACACCCTATACGCTCTAAAACTATCTAAACAAGGTAATAATATGTTGTTTTCTCTTGGATACCAGTCCCTTATTGATTGCATAGGGAGTCTCATTTATGTGTGTATATATGTATATATGTGTAAATATATGTTCATATGCCTATTGATCTATTTCCAATAGGATGACCTGGATCTCTGGGGACTCTTACGGATATAAGGAACTACCATGTATTGATTGTCGTTTTGTTATTTTCTCTTCATTACCTCTTTATTTTGGTTATTCTATTTGTTTTTCTTTATTGTTTACAGCGAGTATGATGAAGGCTCTGGTGGAGCCGAAACGTCTCTTACCGCTTTTTTGAAATATTCTGTTATGCTCCCTGAACACATTGAATAAATTTGTTAATATTTTGGCATCAAATTCCCTGTGAGAGTGCGGTGAAATTTATATTTAGCTGGGCTGTGGGGAGTCTGTGCCGGGCTGTGGGGGTCTGCGCCGGGCTTCGGGGGGTCTGCACCAGGCTGCAGGGGGTCTGTGCCGGGCTGTGGGGGGGTCTGTGCCGGGCTGCGGGGATCTGTGCCGGGCTGTGGGGGGTCTGTGCCGTGCTGCGGGGGTCTGTGTCAGGCTGTGGGGGATCTGCACCGGGCTGTGGAGGGTCTGTGCTGGGCTGCGGGGGTCTGTGCCGGGTTGTGGGGGTCTGCGCCGGGCTGTGGGGGGGTCTGTGCCAGGCTGCGGGGGTCTGTGCTGGGCTGTGAAGGGGTCTGTGCCGGGCTGCGGGGGGTCTGCGGCGGGCTGTCGGGGGTCCTTGGGGGTGTGTGCGTGTGCAGGCATCATCTGATGGGACTACAAGTCTCATCAGGCGATGCCTGCTACAGTGACAGTGATTGACACATTAGCCAATGATGGGACAGTAGTAGTCCCATCATCTGGCTAATGTGTTGAATGTGAAAAAACACGAACATACAACATACTACATACATACAACATACTACATACATACTACATACATACAACATACTACATACATACAAAATACTACATACATATAACATACTACATACATACAACATACTACATACATACAATATACATACTACATACATATCACATACTACATACAAACAACATACATACAACATATATACATACATACTACATACATACAACATACATACTACATAATACTACATACAATACATTCATACATTACATACAATACATACATATAGACATACAGCACATATAACATAGAGTACATACTCACCATCACTTGTCACTTTGTTCCCCGAAGCCAGTGTCACCTGTAAAAAATATTCAAATAACAAACAAACAATATACTCCCTGATCCGCAGAAATCCAGGAGTGTCCCACGACAATCTCCCGTGGAGAACAGCAGCATAAGATGATGCAACTGCTCTCTAAGGGCTCCAGGAATACAATGACGGGAGGAAGGTATCCTTCCGCACTGTATTCCTCAGCCACTGTAAAAAAAATAGTCCCTTGTCTCACTTTTGGCATTGCTGTGTGAGAAAGTTCCCACGCAGCTTTTGCCATAAAGTGAGACCAGTGAACTATAGTAACCTCTCAGTGGTGCACTGCAGGAGCCATTGTCTCCTGTCAGTGTGTCACTGAGGGTCCTACAGAGCAGTGACATCGCCCGATGTCACTGTTCTCTAGGGGAGTTCGTCGTGGGACACTCGTTATTAATTGCCTTGTGCAGGCATGTACTACGGAGGACAGAGAATGAACTTCAATCCAATATTGCAGCCAGCATGCAGCCAGCGGGTAAGGAAAGGGTGAATCAAACACCCAAAAACCCCGCCTCTATGGCTGAAAATTGTTCCCTCCAAATTCAGGTGACAGAGTCCCTTTAAAGGGGAACTCCCATCTTCAAGATCCTATTCCAATATGTAGTAGGTGTGCTAATAATGATATTAGAAAATATCTCATTTTAGAAATTGAATATAGTTCTTCAAATTTGCTATGTTGCTTTCCCCATGTGCAGGTATTGCAGTAGGTTAGGTATCTATGGTTACAACCAGTTAGTTAGTTAGACCTCTCTTAGTGGTAATAACCATGGATACGAAGCCTGCATAGCGAATACGAAGAACTATACTAAATTTCTAATTGTACGTATTTGCTAATATTATTATTATTACTAGGGTTGAGCGACTTTTACTTTTTTAGGGTCGAGTCGGGTTTCGCGAAACCCAACTATCTCTAAAGTCGAGTCGAGTGAAATCGGCCGATTATGGCGAAAAGTCGGGGATCGACCGAAACATGAAACCCAATGCAAAGTCAATGGGAATTTTTTTTTTCTCTCTCTCTCTCTCTCTCCCCTCCGTCCCTGAACAGAAAAGCTGGTGTTACACATTGCAAATCGCTACAGCGCACAAGCGACAAGATGACGATAGGCGTCCATGCCCCTAAGACCTATGTCATCACTCTGCCCACGCTCCTTCATTGGCTGAAAAAATGGCGCCAAGCGCGTCATATGAAACGCGACTTTGGCGCAAAAGTCACGTACCGCATGGCCGACCCCACACAGGGATCGGGTCGGGTTTCATGAAACCCGACTTTGCCAAAAGTCGGCGACTTTTGAAAATGAACGATCCGTTTCGCTCAACCCTAATTATTACCCCTGCTACATATTGGAGTTGGATCTTGGAGATGGGAATACCACTTTAAGTCACATCTCACAGTAAGTAGTTTTCCCATGAACAAAGTGAATTTTAACCCCTTAACCCCCAAGGGTGGTTTGCACATTAATGACCGGGCCAATTTTTACAATTCTGACCACTGTCCCTTTATGAGGTTATAACTCTGGAACACTTCAACGGATCCTGATAATTCTGACAATGTTTTCTCATGACATATTGTACTTCATGATAGTGGTAACATTTATTTGATATTACCTGTGTTTATTTGTGAAAGAAAACAAATTCAGCAAATATTTTGAAAATTTCGCAATTTGAATTTTTATGCCCTTAAATCACAGAGATATGTCACACAAAATACTTAATAAGCAAAATTTCCCACATGTCTACTTTACATCAGCACAATTTTGGAACCAAAATTGTTTTTGTTAGGGAGTTATAAGGATTAAAAGTTGACCAGCAATTTCTCATTTTTACAACACCATTTTTTTAAGGGACCATATAAAATTTGAAGTCATTTTGAGGGGTCTATATGATAGAAAATAACCAAGTGTGACACCATTCTAAAAACTGCACCCCTGAAGGTGCTCAAAACCACATTCAAGAAGTTTATTAACCCTTCAGGTGTTTCACAAGAATTTGTGGAATGTTTAAAAATAAAACCATTTTACTTTTTTTCGCAAAAAATTTATTTCAGCTTCAATTTGTTTTATTTTACCAAGGATAACAGGAGAAAATGGACCCCAAAAGTTGTTGTACAGTTTGTCCTGAGTATGCTGATACCTCATATGTGGGGGTAAACCACTGTTTGGGCACATGGCAGAGCTCGGAAGGGAAGGAGTGCCGTTTGACTTTTCAATGCAAAATTGACTGGAATTGAGATGGGATGCCATGTTGCGTTTGGAGAGCCCCTGATGCGCCTAAACATTGAAACCCCCCACAAGTGACACCATTTTGGAAAGTAGACCCCCTAAGGAACTTATCTAGATGTATGATGAGCACTTTGACCCACCAAGTGCTTCACAGAAGTTTATAATGCAGAGCCGTAAAAAAATCATATTTTTTCACAAAAATGAAATTTTTGCCCCCAATTCTTTATTTTCCCAAGGCCCCCAAGGAACTTATCTAGATGTGTTGTGAGAGTTTGAACCCCCAAGTGTCTCACTACAGTTTATCATGCAGAGCAGTGAAAATAAAAATTCTTTTTTTTTCACAAAAATTATTTTTTTGCCCCAGTTTTGTATTTTCCCAAGAGTAACAGGAGAAATTGGACCTCAAAAGTTGCTGTCCAATTTGTCCTGAGTACGCTGATACTCCATATGTGGGGGGAACCACCGTTTGGGGCATGGCAGAACTCGGAAAGGAAGGAGCGACATTTGGAATGCAGACTTAGATGGAATGGTCTGCAGGTGTCACATTGAGATTACGTAGCCCATAATGTATCTAAACAGTAGAAACCCCCCACAAATGACCCCATATTGGAAATTAGACCCCCCAAGGAACTTATCTAGATGTGCTGTGTTTCACTACAGTTTATAACGCAGGGTCGTGAAAATAAAAAATATTTTTTTTCCCACAAAAGTGATCTTTTCAATTTCAATTTTTTGTTTTCCCAAGGGTAAGAGAATAAATTGGACCCCAAAAGTTGTTGTCTAATTTGTCCTGAGTACGCTCACCCTCCATATGTTAGGGTAAACTCCAGTTTGGGCGCACGGTAGAGCTCGGAAGGGAAGGAGCGCTGTTTTACTTTTTCAACGCAGAATTGGCTGGAATTGAGATCGGATGCCATGTCGCGTTTGGAGAGCCCTTGATGTGCCGAAACAGTGGAAGCCCCCAATTCTAACTGAAACCCTAACCCAAACACATCCCTAACCCTAATCCCAACTCTGCCCATAGCCCTAACCACACCCTTAACCCCAACACACCCCTAACCCTAATCCCAACCATAACCCTAACCACACCCCTAACCCTGACACACCCCTAACCCTAATCCCAACCGTAAATGTAAACCAAACCATAACCCTAACTAACTTTAGCCCCCACCCTAACTTTAGCCCCAACCCTAACCCTGACTTTAGCCCCAACCCTAGCCCTAACTCTAGCCCCAACCCTAACCCTAGCCCCAACCCTTTCCCTAGCCCTAACCTTAGCCCGAACCCTAACCCTAGCCCTAGCCCCAACCCTTACCCTAGCCTCAACCCTAACCCTAGCCCCAACCCTAACCCTAACCCTAGCCCCAACCTAACCCTAGCCCCAACCCTAACCCTAACGGGAAAATTGAAATAAACACATTTTTTATTTTATTATTTTTCCCTAACTAAGGGGGTCATGAAGTGGCATTGATTTACTATTTACAGCAGGTTTTTTAGCGAATTTTTATGATTGGCAGCTGTCATACACTAAAAGACACTTTTTATGGCAAAAAATAGTTTTTGCGTCTCCACATTTTGAGAGTTATAATTTTTCCATATTTTGGTCCACAGAGTCATGTGAGGGCTTGTTTTTTGCAGGACGAGTTGACATTTTTACTGGTACCAGTTTTGGGCACGTTATGTTTTTCTGATCGCTTTTTATTCCGATTTTTGTGAGGCAGAATGACCAAAAACCAGCTAATCATGATTTTCTTTTTTTTTTTTGGGGGGGGGCATTTATACCATTCCACGTTTGGTAAAATTGATAAAGCAGTTTTATTCTTTGGTTAGTATGATTACAGTGATACCTCATTTATGTCTTGTTTTATGTTTTGGCGCTTTTGTACGATGAAAACTATTTTATAGAAAAAGTTATTATTTTTGCATCGCTTTATTCTGAGGACTATAACTTTTTTATTATTTCGCTGATGATGCTGTATGGTGGGTTGTTTTTTGCAGGACAAGATGATGTTTTCAGCGGTACCATGGTTATTTATATCCGTATTTTTGATTGCGTGTTATTTCACATTTTGTTCAGCGGTATGATAATAAAGAGTTGTTTTTTGCCTCGTTTTTTTTTTTTACGGTGATCACTGAAAGGGTTAACTAGTGGGACAGTTTTATAGGTCGGGTCGTTACAGATGCGGTGATACTAAATATGTGTACTTTTATTGATTTTAGTTTTTTTATAAAGAAATGTATTTATGTGAACAATATATATATATATATTTTTTTTTTTCTTTATTTAGAAATTTTTTTTTTTTACATATGTGAATTGTTTTTTTTTTTTACTTTATAACACTGCCTCGGGGCAAGCGATCTGACAGACACTGCAGGGACGCTTGCAAGCGCCTGCTCTGAGCAGGCGCTTGCAAGCCACCTCCCAGCAGGACTCGGAAGCAACCCCATGGCCATATTGGATCCGGGGCCTGCAGGGAGGAGGAGGTAAGAGACCTTCGGAGAAACACGATCACATTGCGTTGCTCCTAGGATCTCAGGGAAGCCCGCAGGGAGCCCCCTCCCTGCGTGATTCTTCCCTATGCCGCCGGAACACTGTGATCATGTTTGATCACAGTGTGCCGGGAGTTAATGTGCCAGGAGCGGTCCGTGACCACTCCTGGCACATAGGGCCGGATATCAACTGCGATAGTCAGCTGACACCCGGCCGCGATCGCATATGACGTACTATCCCATTACAGGGAATTAAGTCCCAGGTCACCTCAAAGGGATAGTATGTCATATGGGATAAAGGGGTTAAAGTTGATTTTAATCAATAATCCTTGAAATAATAATAATAATTTCCACATTTGGATGTATTTAAAAAATGTTACTTTGCTGAGATAATATCATAAATCTGTCCCTGCTGTGTACTGTGTAATGGCTGTGTCTGACTGTGCGCGGTCTGCGCCTACCACATCTCCGGGGCAGCAAAGGATCAAAAGAGGGTATATAGACAGGAAAGCATGGGACCAGAGTGGATTTTTTGTGAAGTAAAACATTTCCCTGCCTGTTTTTTAAAAATGTTTTACCTCAAAGAAAGAATAATGCAAAGCTATAATATCTACTTTTTTATTTCCTCCACATCCCTAGAAATCTGTTTTGAACAGACCATCTGTTAGGGCTAGCGGAACACACTGAGTAAATAGAGATGTTTATTATAAATGGTGCGTTCGCAGCCCAGAGTCCACCGTGCAGGAGGAACCAGCTGCTAGCAAATGGCGGCACTGTTTGGCGGTATAGACTAGCTCTGTTACCTCACAGAGTAGCCATGAAAGGAAAGCACTGCGCCCTGTTAGCCTCACAGGAGCACAAGCTTACTGCCAAGCTGATAGCAGTCAGTGGTTATACAACTCGCAATCTCCTCACCGGAGAAGCCGGTATTCTAGGGGCTTATTTCAGCCGGGTCCCTGAACACACTCATACAATCTCCTCCCCAGAAGTGCCGGTATTCTAGGGGCTTATTTCAGCCAGGTCCCTGAATACATTTTCACATATCCACACTGGCGCAAAGCGCATAACTTAGATTTGATACTAGCGCATGGCCATGCGGCCATGCGAACCTTAAATAGCTGCAGCACGTACAGGACCTTCCTAGAAGGACCAATGAGAGACTGCCACAGAGCCTGAGGAACTTCTGGACCTTCCTGGAGAACCAATTGGTCTTGCTGCAGTATCTAAGCATGTGACCCTCGATCTCCAATGAGAGATCTTACCCTAGGCATGCTCAGAAGGGGAAAAGCAGGACTTAGTCCCAAAAGCGTCTGCTCGCTGCTGCCCAACACTGGCTTTAAAGGGACTCTGTCACCTGAATTTGGAGGGAACAATTTTAAGCCATAGAGGCGGGGTTTTCGGGTGTTTGATTCACCCTTTCCTTACCCGCTGGCTGCATGCTGGCTGCAATATTGGATTGAAGTTCATTCTCTGTCCTCCATAGTACATGCCTGCACAAGACAATCTTGCCTTGCGCAGGCATGTACTATGGAGGACAGAGAATGAACTTCAATCCAATATTGCAGCCAGCATGCAGCCAGCGGGTAAGGAAAGGGTGAATCAAACACCCAAAAACCCCGCCCCTATGGCTGAAGATTGTTCCCTCCAAATTCAGGTGACAGAGTTTCTTTAATGGCAGAAGCTGGAAAAGCAACAGCAACCCTTTGCACAGAGTCAGACTGAGCGAGACGCTGGGACCAATGTCTCCGCTGAGCAGGCTCCACTGCAGCAGGAGAAGAATGGGAGACCGCAGTGGAGATGGTCCAAGATTCCCCCTGTGCAGAGGCGGAAACTCGACCCCTAACACCATGTTCCTGCACGATCAGAAACAACCATTACACAGCAGGGGAACATTTATAAGATTATCTCAGCACAGGCACATTTTTTTAAACACATCCAATTGTGGAAATTAGTACTATTCCAAGATCTAATGATTAAAATGAACTTTGTTCGTGGAACAACCATTTAGACCACTTTATCCCCCCAAATGCTTCCACAGATGCCTCTGATTCTGAAACTTTTTTTCTCATGACATATTATACTTCATGATAGTGGTAAAATTTGTCTGATATGACTTGCATTTAGTTGTTGAAATATCGGAAATTTGGCCAAAATTTTTTTAAATTTAACAATTTTCAAACTTTTGTTATGCCCTTAAACAAGAGTTGTATCGCTAAATAGTTAATAAAAATATTTCCCCAATGTATACCTTAGATATGCATCATATTTGAAACATAACTGTTTCTTTGTTAAGATCTTAGAAGGGTTAAAAGCTGATTACAAATTCAATTTTTTATAAAAAAAATTAAAAAACATTTTTTTAGGGACCACATCACATTTGAAGAGACTTTGAGGGCCTATTATGACAAAAAAATACCCAAAAGTGACACCATTTAAAACTACAACCCTCAAAGTCTTTAAAATCACATTCAAGTTTATTAATCCTTAAGGTGCTTCACAGGAATTTAGCCCCACATTTTTTATTTTCACAGATGTAACAAGAGAAAATGAACATCAAAATTTGTTGTGTAATTTCTCCTGAGTACTCTGATACCTCATGTGTGGGAAAACTACTGTTTGGGCACATGGCATGGAAGGGAAGGAGCACCGTTTGACTTTTTGAGGGTGAAAATTGCTGGAATCGAGAGTGGACACCATGTTGCTTTTGTAAAGCCCCTGATGTGCCTAAATAGTGGAAACCCCCCACATGGGACAGCATTTTGGAACCTAAAACTCTCAAGTAATGTACATAGATTTGTGGTGAGCACTTTGAACCACCAGGTGCTTCACAGAAGTTTATAACGTAGAGCCATAAAAATAAAACATCTAATTTTTCCAACAAAAATGTTTTTTCGCCCAATTTTATATTTTTGCAAAAGTAACAGAAAATGGACCAAAAAATGAGCTGTGCAATTTCTCCTGAGTGTGCCTATACCCCACATGTGGGGGAAAACTACTGTTTGGGTGCACAATAGGGCTCAGAAGGGAAGCAGCACCGTTTGACTTTTTGAACTAAAAAATGTCTTATATCAAGAACGGACACCATGTCACATTTGAAGAACCCCTGATATTCCTAAACAGTGGAAATCCCTCACAAGTGACCATAGTTTGGAAACTAGACCCCTCATGGAACGTTTCTAGATGCGTGGTCGGCAACTTGAACCCTAAGGTCCTTCACAGAAGTTTGTAACAGTGAGAATAAAAAAAATCTAATTTTTCCCACAACAATGTTCTTTTAGCTCACAAGGGTAACAGGAGAAAATGCACCATACAATTTGTTGTGCAATTTCCCCCTCAGTATGCCAATACTGCATATATGGAGGAAAACTAATATTGCATGGCAGGGCTCGGAAGGGAAGGAGAGCCATTTGACTTTTGCAGCGCAAAATTTGCTCAAATAATTACTGAATGCCAAGTCACGTTTGGAAAGCCTATGATGTGGAAACCCCAACAAGTGACTACATTCTGGAAACTACACCCATTAAGGAACTTATCTAGATGTTTGCTGAAGACTTTGAAGTCCCAGGTGCTTCACAGAAGTTTATAACATGGAGCCATGAAAATAAAAAAAAATACTTTTTTCCCATAAAAATGTTCTTTTAGCCCCAATTTTTTTTTATTTTCACAGGGTAACAGGAGAAAATGCTGTCCAATTTATCATGAGTATACTAATACATCATATGTGGTTAGAAACTACTTTGGAGGCAAAGAAGTTCCATTTGCATTTGTCATGGCTTCATTATAATATGCAACAATGCAGCCAATTCATCAAAATAAAACACTAAGAATAGTTGAAAAAAAAATATTTGCGCAATGTGGATTTGCACAAAAAATGTTGAGAATTTTGGTTTTCGCACCAGCTTGAAGCAACTCTGCCAAAATGGACAAAATCAAGACAGGCGTTCCACTGCACACCCATCAAATACAGCCAGCATTTCTCATGCTAGAAATGCAACTCCAACCTCTGATTGGAGTAACATTCATGGTGATGCGCAACCCCCTGATAAGATGCGCCAAATTCTTTAAGTGGAAGATACCTCTCGATGAATTTGGCATGTTATTCCTGCATTAACCTCATGTAAAACACCAGTCTTAATGAATTGTGGCCAGTGTCTCTAGTTTAAACAGACCTATACTTAGATATTGAAAGTCCACCAAAGCTTTTACAGGCGTACAATCTGGAAATAAGGATAAAAACATGGAGCTTATAGCAAATAATAAATAATACAATAATAATATTGAAGAAACAAAACGTTTCTTATTATCATTTTCTATCTCATATTAAATATCGTCATGTGTGTTCTTCGCAGGGCAGCAGTGGGATTCAACCCTAAACTGACAGGCCAATTTAGAAGTCCATTCATTCTTCTGCATGTAATATGATAAAAAGTATCGAAATCCCGAAATGTTCAACAAGACGAGATTTCAATTCTAGTTATCATATTGCCCCATAGCAGTAATAAAATAGATGTGTTTCTGCTGAGGTTTCAGCTTATCTTGACTTTTATTGCTAAGTTTCGGATTCTGCGAGAGAAATCAGACCTGACACGTAAGACCTGAGGCATGTTCTGCTGAAGTTACAATACACATACATATAGAAAGTTTAGATTCAGATAATAGGTTGACTGCATGCATGAATTTATTTAAATTCTAACATTAATGTTTAAGGATGAAAACCATTTACTAAAAATATTCAGAAAAGTTAAAACATTAGTCTTTTCTTTCAATTAAAAAATACAAGCATCCTGATACTAAACTAGACCCATTGCCCACTGTTTTTTTTATTATTTTTTTACTGGGACTCATGTTATTTTTTTCATTTGCAGTATTAGAATACTCTTCCAACAGCGAACTATTAAACCATGGGGCTTTCTTTTAACCCTGATCTCTTTACTAACTTATATTTTTTGTTCACCACTATGCCATGTAACATAGACTGTTGCACAACTACAACTCAGAAATTGGCAAACAAAATACAGTAATACTGCACAATGTAATGTCAGACTGTAATAATGATGCACAATGATGACCTAGCGCATAAATAACGTGCACAAAAATGTTCAGTTTGGTCTATGACATCATGCGATTAAAAACAGACCAGCTGGATACTTCTAAGCTCTATGTACAAACATGAAGTCTCTTTTCACTGCATGAGTCATCATTAAACTATAATTCTACATCAATGCAAAGACCCTGGCAGCCCAGCTCCACCTCCTTTTCAACTCCCGGCCCAGCTGCTCTGCTCTTCCCCATGGCTGGGAATTTGCAGTGAGGCAAAATTGTAGTTCTAATGATGACTCATGCAGGGAAAAGAGACTTTTGTGTTTCTACAAAGAGCTTAGAAGAGTTCAAGTAGTCAGTTTTGAATCATGTGATGTCATATACCTAACGGAAAGCAGAAGAAAGGCAAAATGAGCAATTGTAAGTACACAGTGCTTTGTAATATGATGACTGCAATATAATGAAAGGATAAAAACTTTAATGGGATCAGTGCTTCTTTAGGCATGCACATGATATTTCAACAGTTGAATAATGTGCATTCTAAGATTGTAGTACAGAAAGTATACAAAAAGGGAAAATGCAGACAGTGGCCATTATTGTTAAGAGCTCAATGTTAGGCTCTACAGTATGTACTCATTAATGTCACAGTAAACAGTGATACTATAAATGATAATGCCATAGTATAGGATTAAAGGTCGCCACAAGCTTTAGATTTTAGAGAAGTCTACAAGTGGTTTCCTTACTTCTCCCATTTAAAAGCACTGGATCAGTTGAGTTCAATGCTTGTGTGTATGTGAAGAGTCAAGAAACGAAAAAGTGTTAAAGTGTTCTACTAAAAGCAATCTAAGGTGTAAGAGTAATATACAGACCAAACAAGAAGAGTATATCCACGGTCTGGAAACTCTGTGCTTTGGACGCAGCAGATACCCCGATCTCAAACCGCCGCCCCCTGTTGTACGGGCGTTGATTCCGCATGTGCTCATTGAACACATGCGGAAACACCGCATCATATTCATAGACTGTGTAATTTATCTTGCGGAGATGCTAGAAAGAAACGCCACATGTCCGGTTGTGCAGGGCCACCGGATTCGGCCGTGCGCAAATAATGTAGGTGGGATTTCATAAAATCCCCTCCACTATGCTGTAACATCTGGACACTGCGAATTGGACGCTGACCATGGAAACATACCTTCAGTGTACATGCAGATGATGACATCCTAGCATACTGTCAGTAAACTAAAAACACATAATCCAGGCACACTACATGATAAAGTCACACATCAGACACAATGCAATGCAGTAACCAATGAAGTACATAGCAAAGCTTTAAATCATTCCATGCCTTCCTCAGTTACGCAATATAAAAACCCAAAAGCATACTGACATTTTTTATTTCAATATACATTATTTACCACTAATATTTTTTGTTTTTTCTCTATATATAATATACTTTATTTTAGCCTATCCACCAAAATGTGTTAAGTCGTTTGTATACTTTAAATACTTTTTCCTTAGAAACAGACCTTTTTGACACTTTTCACAAATAGTAATTTATAGTTAATAGTAATTTTTTTCACATTATACATACAAACGTAAATTTTATTAGGATTCCATGTGACATAACAATGTGCATTTCTATTCAGTCCACCTGAGTCAATACTATGTAGGACCAACTTTCAGTGCAATGACTGCTACACATTTTTTGGGGTATGTCTCTACAAACTTAGCACATCTATAGGTTATAATTGTTGCCCATTCTGCTTTGTAAACTACAGCATCATGTAAAAGTTTGGGCACTAGTGATGAGCGAATATACTCGTTACTCAAGATTTCCTGAGCACGCTAGGGTGTCCTCCGAGTATTTTTTAGTGCTCGAAGATTTAGTTTTTCTTGCCGCAGTTGAATGATTTACAACTGTTAGGCAGCATAAGTACATGTGGGGTTGACTGGTTGCTAGGGAATCCCCACATGTACGTATGCTGGCTAACAGATGTAAATCATTCAACTGCGGCAAGAAAAACTAAATCTTCGAGCACTAAAAAATACTCGGAGGCCCCCCGAGCATGCTCGAGAAATCTCAAGTAACGAGTATATTCGCTCATCACTCAACATCGCATAGCACTCGGACCAGTATTCCTCTATGGGGCAGCTCCCATCACCGTTTTTTTCCTCGGCCGTTTTCAGTGTCCGAGTGAAATTGTAGCATGCTGCGATTGTCACCGACACTCGGCCGAGTCTCAGCTCACTCGCACTCATATAAGCCTATGGGTGCGAGTGAGACAACGCACATCACTCTATCATACGAGTGATGTGCATTATATGCTGACCCCGGCAATGGAGGAGATGGAGAAATTAGTTTCTCCGCCTCCTCCGCAGCTGTGCTCCGAATTGCTCTGTTTGAGAGGCTCGGAGCACAGATGCATGACACTCGGCTCCCACTCGCAGCAGAGCAGGAGCTGAGGTTCATTAGCATATCGCATCCGATGCTCTCGTATTGGATGCAAAAAGCTAGTGTGACTCCAGCCTTATTGTGAACATTTAATCAAGTTGAATATGAAATGATCTCTAAAAGACCTAAAGCTAAAGATTTCCTTTTTTATTAGACAAAAAAAAATAAAATACAGTATATATATATACATATATATATATATACTAGCTGAAGAGCCCGGCATTGCCTGGGCATAGTAAATATCTGTGGTTAGTTATAGCACCTCACGTCTCTTATTTTCCCATCACGCCTCTCATTTTCCCAATCACATCTTTCATTTTCCCCCTCAGATCTCTCATTTTCTCCCTCACTCCTCTCATTCCCCCCTAACACTTGTCATTTCGACCTCACATCTGTCATTTTCCGATCACTCCACTATTTTCCCTCACTCCTCTCATTGTGCACTCACACCTTTTCATTTTCACCTCACACCTCTCATTTTCACCTCAGTATATACATGTTTGTCATCTCCCTTATATATAGTATACACCTGTATGTCATCTCCTGTATATAGTATATACCTGTATGTCATCTCCCCTGTATATAGTATATACCTGCTGTGTGTCATCTCCCCTGTATATAGTATATACCTGTATGTCATCTCCTTCTATATATAGTATATATCTGTGTGTCATCTCCTCCTGTATATAGTATATACCTGTAGGTCATCTGCTCCTGTATATAGTATATATCTGTGTGTCATCTCCTCCTGTATATAGTATATACCTGTATGTCATCTTCTATATATAGCATATACCTGTATGTCATCTCCTCCTGTATATAGTATATACCTGTAGGTCATCTGCTCCTGTATATAGTATATACCTGTGTGTCATCTCCTCCTGCATATAGTATATACCTGTATGTCATCTCCTCCTGTATATATATGTACCTGTATGTCATCTCCTCCTCTATATAGTATATACCTGTGTGTCATCTCTCCTGTGTATAGTATATATCTGTGTGTCATCTCCCCTGTATATAGTATATACCTGTATGTCATCTCCTCCTGTATTAGACCTCGTTCACACATTATTTGCTCAGTATTTTTACCTCAGTATTTGTAAGCTAAATTGGCAGCCTGATAAATCCCCAGCCAAAAGGATGCCCTCCCCCCTGGCAGTATATATTAGCTCACACATACACATAATAGACAGGTCTTGTGACTGATAGCTGCCATATTTCCTATATGGTACATTTGTTGCTCTTGTAGTTTGTCTGCTTATTAATCAGATTTTTATTTTTGAAGAATAATACCAGACTTGTGTGTGTTTTAGGGCGAGTTTCGTTTGTCAAGTTGTGTGTGTTGAGTTGCGTGTGGCGACATGCATGTAGCGACTTTTGTGAGATGAGTTTTGTGTGGCAACATGCGTGTAGCAACTTTTTGTGTGTCGAGTTGCATGTGACAGGTTAGTGTAGCAAGTTGTGTGCAGCAAGTTTTGCGCATGGCGAGTTTTTCGCGTGGCGAGTTTTATGTGTGTTGCCTTTTGAGTATGTTCAAGTTTTGTGTGAGGCAACTTTTGCATGTGTTGCAACTTTTGTGCATGTGGCAATTTTTCCACGTGTGCAAGTTTTGCGTGTGGCGAGTTTTCCATGAGGTGACTTTTACACCTGTGGCGAGTATTGCAAGAGCCTAGTTTTTGCATGTGGCGAGTTCTGCGCGTGGCGAGTTTTGAGTGGCGACTTTTGTGTTTCGACTTTTATGTGGCGAGGTTGGTGTATTTGTGTTGAAATGTCTGCTGAGGGTAATATGTGTTCAAGCACGTGGTAGTGTGTGGCGCATTTTGTGTGTGTGTTCATATCCCCGTGTGTGGTGAGTATCCCATGTCGGGCCCCACCTTAGCAACTGTACGGTATATACTCTTTGGCGCCATCGCTCTCATTCTTTAAGTCCCCCTTGTTCACATCTGGCAGCTGTCAATTTGCCTCCAACACTTTTCCATTCACTTTTCTCCATTATGTAGATAGGGGCAAAATTGTTTGGTGAATTGGAAAGCGCGGGGTTAAAATCTCACCTCACAACATAGCCTATGATGCTCTCAGGGTCCAGACGTGTGACTGTGCAAAATTTTGTTGCTGTAGCTGTGACGCCTCCAACACTTTTCCTTTCACTTTTTTCCCCATTATGTAGATAGGGGCAAAATTGTTTGGTGAATTGGAACGCGCGGGGTTAAAATTTCACCTCACAACATAGCCTATGACGCTCTCGGGGTCCAGACGTGTGAGTGTGCAAAATTTTGTGGCTGTAGCTGCGACGGTGCAGATGCCAATCCCGGACATACACACACACATACACACACACATTCAGCTTTATATATTATATATATATATATATATATATATATATATATATATATATATATATATATATATATATATATATATATTTATGCTTTTTTTGTGCTCTGCCCGAAAGTCATCTCTGTATTAGTGCAGCATGTATTGATGTCAAATTTCACTGGTAAAAGCAATATAAAAAAATGATTGCTTGTGAAACACACACTGTCAAAGTTAAACAGTTACAGTTACATATTTGGATTTTTGGGAATTTTATTTTGTTTTTCATTATTACTCTGCTCACAAAAACAGTTGCACAATGCGAACAAAAACTTAGAACTGTCACCCGTGACTAGCAAGCATACAGTCTTACACTGATTTCAGTTTTTTTTTCTGTAAAAATTATTGTCCTGTCTTACATGTGCTTTCTACTGCATTAATAATGAGCTGTGAGTCAAATGTGTAATAACAGATGCCAGCTACACTATATCATCGATCAATCACTCTGGCACTGCTGTTGGCACCTCTTGTACATCGCTATGTGTTTATCAGTGTTAATCTCAGACAAGTACTCTCATCTTCTTCACTGCTGTAGTTATACAACTCATCGCTACCTGAAGTATTTGTCCAACATTCTGTCTTTCTCTTCCTATATCCTCTATCTATAGCTTTGACCTTTCACATTCTTTCACTATCCTAAATTCACCCTAAAATGGCTGCTGCGTTTCCTGCCTAGAATATTTTGCTTCAGATTGTCTGCGCTATACTATCTGATATGATAGCTGGGTTGCACTATGGGGAAGCCTGTTCTGTGGTGCCTGAGGTTATGTCAGCATTCTATAATTGATGCTATCTTGTACAATGTGTAAAAAGGTACTTTGTGACTCATGCAAATCAAATGGCAAATCGATTGAATTCACTGCGACCTGCGCAATTGCATCAATTTGATTCAATCATCTCTAATTGCAATGCTACAAAACGCTAAATTTTCTCCCCAAATCTAACAGGTGCACACATACAATATATAATGCCACATTCGTATTTATAGCAGTGTGTCTTGTCTGACATATTCGTCAATTAGATTGTGAGTTCAGCAGAAATGTATTTTTCTCATTGACTTGTATACCAGTTATTTTTTATTGTTTTTTTTTAGTATTCACTGAATCAATGAAAGAAGATGCAGAATGAATCCCCATATGATAGAAAGGATGGAAATATGTCTGTTTCCTAAGAAGAGAAAATCTTGTCACCTGAATGTCCTATGGGATGTTGCTAAGCAATCATGTCTTCTTAAGTATAAAAATATGTACATTCTTATTTTAAAAAAAATAGCATTGACAAAAGAGTGATGTCCCTTCTGTCATGGGTGCAGGACTGATTTTACTCTCTCTAAAGCCATAAAAAGGCAATGAAGGGGAAACCTTGGGTGCAATACATTTTTATTCACGATGTGTAAGGAAATCATACTTGTCAATGCACCCAGAAAACGGGTAGACCTTCTTGTTAGTGCCGTAAAAGCCTCCTGGGCCTTCTAAGGGGGTGTGATTTGTAAAAGGGGCATGGTCTATCAAAATAGAGGTGTGTTATATAAATAGTGTGGCTTATGTCTCAATCATTTCTGTACCACCGCATTAGAACATTTCACTGCAAACAATTTCCAAAAGTTGGACATTTTCTAGTAGTTTCTTTTCCAGCTGGGGCATATTTCATAGACTAAGGTGGATGCAGATACAACTTTATAGGGCAATCGCACCTAATTGGCCTTGGGCAACAAGCAAAAATCATTGGCTCGGCAATGCCAATGTTTCACTAGATTCCAGAAAAAAGTGGTGCAGTGAGAAAGAAGGAATAGACATGCCAGTCTGATAACAGTTAGACATTAAACTGACAATTAAACAGGTAGACATATGTCTAGGAGATATGGAGAAGGAACAATCGGCAAAGAAGACGGGTGTTTCACATATCATTGTCACCGGCTCACAAAAGGAATTCCTCATGATCAAAGGAGAGCCGAAATTGAAGCGCAGTAGCTGTAAATGCTGCGATTTAAACAAGCAGATGGTAGAAACAGTGGGAACAATAGTATCACTAATATAGAGAGACAGAGAAAAGAGACGTAGTAACAGATTATGATTTATTCAAAGGTGGAAAGGTGAAAGAAACCTGTGTATAAAAGGAATAAACGCTGAAATGAGGAAGCAGAATAACGTAAAGCACTTCCCACAACTAATACCTAATAGCTATAGGGTGATTTATAATTCTGGAGACTGTTCAAAGATAACAGATGACATGACCAATGGGTCATAGACTGAAAACAAGTCATTCATCTCAGAGCAATCAATTGGTGACTGCTGTAACAAACAGGAATGTCTTACCTGAATCCAAGGCCACCGGTCATTTTCAGCTGAAGTCCAAGCATTTACTAGACCCTTTTTATTTAGCCTTGCAAAATATGGGTACCACTTTTGTAATCCAAAAAGAGCTCTGTGAGTTGAGGACGCCGTTATTTGCTGGTTAGAAATAATCCCTCCTTCCATCCCAAGAGGTCCAGAGCATCCTGGTAATTAAAAAAGGCAAGACATCAATTCTACATATATGCCTAATTATTTGGATTGATAAGAAGGAATTATTATGGGATTATTTGCATCCTAAAAGTTGGCTATTATTTCAAAATGATTGTTAAAACATTCAACTGCTTGTTATCAAAATTGTGCACCATTCCGCTGACAATTACCTTTTATTGTTTGCACTTTGCTGCCTAGAATGTTGGCCACAGCTGCTGTATATCAACCGTGGCTGAACACGCGCAGGCATGGCAGTGCCATTTTCAAGTGGATTTTTTTTTTTAAATATCAGGATAACCTCAACCATTATAAGGTGCAGGTGCAATGGCTGGCGCCTGACTGCAGAAGGGTTTTTTTATTATTTTTAGTATGATTATATAATATTCATTATGTAAACTATGGGGCAGGTCAATGAGTGGTCAGTGACCTGTCAGAAGCCATACGGATGAATACCTAAGCACAGCACCACATTAACACCCCCCCCCAGGCCGCCCCGAAGCATGAGCATATCATTAACTCTAAACTGATAATAAAGATTAAACAACAACCACAAGAAGGATTTCATCACCCAAGGCATCAATTTAATCAGTATAACGGTGCCAACCTGACACTGTCTGTAGGTTACTGTACACAATCCTGCTGACAGGTTTCATTTAATAAAAACAAGCATTAATCTGAAATTCCTCATGTGAGTGCGATTGATTTTCTACAGTCTACAGCTTAGGCTTCCCAGTTCAACCTGCACCCCCTCATCAATGCACATCAGATTTTTCTCCTTCTGAACACACATGACAGCTTATTCTAAATTGTTACTTCAAAGAACGGTTACCCTTTAAGCTGGAGACACGCTTTACATAACTGTTGTCTGGTCTCTTATTCAGTTGATACCTATCCCATCCTGCCAAAATCAGTAGGTTTGGCCAACACTAATCCAATATTAATTACCACGCTAAGCGTATGTGCACAGAACATATTTTAAACTCGCGTCACCCCAGCAAGTTTGCAGGCGGAACTTGTTTCAGGGAACATAGACTTTTTTATAGTGCAGTTTTTTAAATGCTATAAAAGACTCCATGTGTCTTCCATCTCTCTTTTTTGGATCCCCATAGACTTCCTTACTTAATTTGTGGCATCTTCCAAGCAGAATACACCAGAAAAATGGTCAGGTAATTTCTTTTGAAACCTCCTCAGCTTTGGAAATCTTAAGCACTTAAAATACAATCAAAAGCTTGAACATAAGTGCAGAAAGTAATTTTGCCATATAAATGCATATGTTCAATCTTTGAGCATTTTAGAGCTTTTTCAGGCAGGCTTCAGAGCAGGCCCACCTAAAAAAGGCATCATATCCATATACCCTTACACTTCCTTCTTCATTGTGAATCTGTATTTTGTGAAGAAGCTCAATTTTTGGTATGTTTTATCCCAGTAAGCCAAGTGATAATACAGAAAATTACAACAAAGGTAACTTAATAGCTTACTAGATCAGTGTCATTTTTAACCACGTATATTTTTTTCTTAGTTCTTATGCACTACTATGTATTGTTCAGGATTAGACATATATGGGACACAATCACTAAACTTGGGTCTATTAACATTGTGTTCCTAGGTGCGCAAGATGTAGTTAAAGTCCCTGTTAATTACCAACATAAATGGAAGACGCATAGGTTTGCACATTACCAAGCATAATAAATGTGGGTTAATAAATGTGTTTTGTAATTAGATTTCAGTCATGATTTACTATTTCATTTATAACAATAATAAGAATAACAGAATTTTCCATTTGAAGAATTTTCCAATCTTCAACGACAAGTTCATTGCAATGCATGGCGTATTTTACTACACGTTATGATTTACACAAATGACACTTAAATTAACATGAATGTTAACACTGATCCAGCTGGCATACTCATAATAAACATGAAAAATGGATAAGCCTATGTAAAATCCTCACATTTGGAATCAATAGCGTCGAGAATGGATTTTACAAGTAGCTTTTATGAGTTGGACATGGCACATAAGTCTAATCCTGTGGTGGATATATTGCCAGTGAGGCCAGTGAAGCTGCACCGGACCCAGAGGTGGAGTTGGGTCCATGCAGTGACAGCTTATAACTAAGCAATCAAACCTGTTTCTTGGGGCCTCGAAGTTATGACGTGGGCCCAATGCCAGATTTCCCTTATCATTAGCAGCACGCTGGGCATGGAGCATTTCTGCAGCGTTCCTGCCAGAAGTAGAAATAAGCAGCAGAGCCACAGGAAACCACCTTCCACTTCCTGTCCATAGATTGTTCTATGATGTAGATGTGCGGAGTGATGATGCCATCATGCCACCTGCGTCATTTAGAAATAGGCTTGGAATACCAAGAAGGGGGTGTTGTCTGGAGTGGAGATCACAATGGGAGAAAAGGAGGATAGCATGCTTTGTAATGAATTGGGGGGGTGAAATTGGATGCTACTAATGAGTTTCAATGAACTAGTGGTGGGGGAAATACTATAGGAGGCTTTACAATGAATTGGGTGTGGGTGTGACAACACTATGATGGACTTTTTATGAATTGGGGTGAGGATGGACACTATGAGGAACTAACAGTGGATTGGGGTGGGGAAGACACCTTCAATGGCTCTTAATGAATTGAGGTGTAGAGGAGGATGCTCTCAGGGATTTTCAATGAAGTGGGGATGGAGAAAATCCATTCACACATCTGTGAAAATCATACATCTGAAAATGAGATCAGTTACTTTCAGAATTTGTCCAATTCTCAACAGATTTTGAGGATTGGAATAGGACACACTCAATAAGTCTGTGTGTTGACTGACAAAAAGTCAGCCAGCACATTGACATTACAAACGAGTATGTGAATCCATCCTTACTATTTAAACACCAAACCTCTGAATGTAGTATACTCGCTTGCTATGTGCAGCACCATCCTTTAATAATGTACTTTCTTGCTATGTTTAGCACTGTACCATATTACATAGTTTTCTCTGTTATTATGCATAGCACCATCACTTATTACATAGTGTCCTCTCTTGTTATGCACAGCACCACCCCTTATTACATAGTATCCTCTCTAGTTTTGTATGGCACTATCCCTTGATACAAGCTCAGCATATTCTGGATGCTCGTCTGAGCAGTCACATCATGCCACCACCACTCAGCAATGCATCCAGATGTAGCAGAGTTGGAGCATGTTGCCGGACATATGGATTATCGGTGGACAAGTGAGAATACTGTGATTTTTAATTTTTATTTTTACATTAATAAATGGGTAAATGGAGGAACAGGGAGTTTTTATTTCAATTAAAGGACTTTTTTTCTGTGTGTTTATATCAATTAAAGGACTTTTTCCTGTGTCCTTATTACTTTTGATTACAGTGTTAATAATGGGGTTGTCTGATACACGCCTCTCCACTACTAACACTTGGGCATGATGTCAGTGGACACAAAACAGCTGACATTAACCCAAAACTATTAAACCACTTGCCGCCGCACCAGGGCAAGTGGGAAGAGCCTGGCAAAGTGCCGGAATTAGCACATCTATTAGATGCGCCTTTTCTGAGATGGCTATGGGCTGCTAATTTTAGGCCGGGAAGGCCAATATCCAGCTGTCTGCTTTAGCTTGGCCGGGTATCAAAAATTTTGGGGGGACCCCACGTCGTTTTTTTAAAATTATTTATTTAAATAATTTTTAAAAAATGTGTAGGGACCCCACTACTTTTGATAACCAGCCAATACAAAGCTGACAGCTTGGGGCTGCAGCCCACAGCTGTTGGCTTTGCCTGCACTGGTAATCAAAAGTAGACAAGACTCCAAGTCTTTTTTTTTTTACACAGTGTGCCTGCCAGTTACAGCCATGCCATTACTTGACATGGCTATAAGTAAGCCGAAAGTGCCCACACAGGAAAGCAGGTTGATTGACTGTGCTGCAGCCTTTCAACAAGCTTTGTTCGGGCTTCCAAACATGAACAGTGACATGAACTTCCAGATGAAGTTCAATTTCGGGGTCTGTGTTCAGACACTACATATTCGGTACTGAACCCAAGCATTACCATTCGGGTTCGCCCATCTCGATTAAATAGCTCAAAGAGAAGAAATGCTGCTAAATGCACAGGAATCCCTGGGTTTGAGTATTGACACACCCTCTCTTTATTAGGGATCCTTCAGATCAGATGTCCGTGCTCATCGGTCCAATCTTGGATCACAATGCTAATACTAATTCTTCTATTAGGCTGTCACGCTTGGGGTCGGGAGACACACTGCCAGTCCGTGCATTGCAATCCAGGATTGGACCGATGATCACAGCCATCTGAAGGAGCCCTTACTTAGAGTCCTCTCTTGTTACATATACAATAAAATGACTTCTGATACAGCAGCATCTGACCAGAAGGCCAGTCCATCAGCCTCCTTGAAAAAGTTTTTTGTGCATTCCGTCAGCAGTCATTTTATATTCCATTAACAAGAGAGGATGCAATTAAAGAGAGAGCACTATGAATAACAAAAAAATATGTAAGGGTTGATGCTTTGCATAACAAGAGTTGATACTATGTAATAATGGGACAGCGCTATACATAACAAGATGAAACCATATAATAATAGACAACATCATATATAACAATAAAGGATGCTATGTAATAAGTAATGGCACTGTACAAAACTAAAAAGGATGCTAGCTAATAAGAGACCTTGCTATAAATAAGAGAGAAAACTATGAAATGTATATACAAACACAAACAATCTATATAATCTATGTATATCTTGTCATCATGAAGGGAGAGGGGCCCACTTACACTTCCTGCACAATGGCCCAAAGCCATCAATGTACTCTCATGGTCTAATCATAAGGGTCACACCACTGTAACCATAGTACAAGGGTCCCAGTGCTAAAGTTGCCATATACTTTTGTACTGGTTAATTCTCCATAGCCATATATGGTTGGACCCTTGACTGATCAAGTTGTTATACCATAAGTTATTAACTTCCAATTTTTTATTTATTCTCCAAATAAATTAATTTTGTACATTTTGGATTTACCTCTGCTAGTATATCACTAAATAATTTCTTAAAGTATGTCAGCAGTAAATTTTATGAGAATATGCTGCCAAATTTATGCAATATGTAGTAAATATGTGCCAAATAATTGCTATGCCAACAGTTATCAGTTTCAAATACTCCCCTGAATATACAAATTGGCCAAATGTGCACTAAAGCAAAGTGTGATAAGTAACTTCCAGACACCTGAGGCACTCATTATGTCTCATGCATGTCTCTACCAACACCAGATGCCAAAGAAACGTCTGTCAGCCTTCAATAATTATTAGATAATTGTAGGACAATATGGAGAATGATATTATCTGGCAAAAAAAATGTTACCTTTGTGGCTCTTTTCAGTCTTATTTAAAACCACTATTGGATTTCTATTGCATTATAATTGAAATTAAACCTCATCCACTAATATTACTTTTTTTGTCAGACTTAACCTAATGTAAATGGAGAAAAATAATCGAGGAAGATGAGGGTGGTAAATAAGTAGACAAATGAATGGACTAATTTTGGTGTAACTGTATTCTAAACTTGAAGATTCTAGTATGATTGAAATTAACACCAATGCCCACTAAACTATCATGTCTCATATTTCATGACTCATAATTTTGGGATATAGTAAGTTTCTTTTGGTCACTATTCTGGGCATAATGTACTTTAGCTGTAAAATAGACCTCCAACTGTAAATGATCAGAATGTAGTAGTAAGACTCAGAATAGGGTTCCTTGGGTCCTCCAGAGCAATTTATTCTGAGGTCTCACCCTCCATCTATTCAAAACATGTGCCCATCCCGTTATCAATGTGCACTCAGGACAGTGCAATCAATTAAATCTTTTGTGAAATAACCCTTGAAAATAGACCCTGGTGTCAAATGATTGCTTCCATGAAAGGTTATCTTCTGGTGTATGCAGAATCTTTAGTCTAGAGTAGTCATGTTTTAAATATTAGCCCCACCAGAAGATCATTTGATATTCTGACCCTGTGAATTATAAGTACTTATGTCATGTTGCTAACTTCATATTATTTAAATTTATTATTTAATGGCCTTGGGCTTGATCTCGAGCCATAACAACTTGATGATGAACGATCTGTTGGAAAACCAATCTTGTGCAAGCCTAGAAAGGGCCACCAGGGTCTTCTCTGCCATTATCGTGATAGCTTGATTTTATCAGATTGCTGGGCTGCCTCTATGTCTTGTTCCTTCTTTTCTTCTGACCATGATGTACTTCTCCACTGATTGCTCTCTTTGTTTGATGTGTCCAAAGTAGCCATCTTGTAGCTGGGTGATCCTTAATTCAAGTGACATGTATCACTTGATTTGTTCGAAAATTGATTTGTTTGCTCTTCCTGCCATGCATGATATTGATAACATCTTTCTCCAGGACCATATTTTGAGTGTGTTAACTCATCTTACATAGTAACATAGTAACATAGTTAGTAAGGCCGAAAAAAGACATTTATCCATCCAGTTCAGCCTATATTCCATCATAATAAATACCCAGATCTACGTCCTTCTACAGAACCTAATAATTGTATGATACAATATTGTTCTGCTCCAGGAAGACATCCAGGCCTCTCTTGAACCCCTCGACTGAGTTCGCCATCACCACCTCCTCAGGCAAGCAATTCCAGATTCTCACTGCCCTAACAGTAAAGAATCCTCTTCTATGTTGGTGGAAAAACCTTCTCTCCTCCAGACGCAAAGAATGCCCCCTTGTGCCCGTCACCTTCCTTGGTATAAACAGATCCTCAGCGAGATATTTGTATTGTCCCCTTATATACTTATACATGGTTATTAGATCGCCCCTCAGTCGTCTTTTTTCTAGACTAAATAATCCTAATTTAGCTAATCTATCTGGGTATTGTAGTTCTCCCATCCCCTTTATTAATTTTGTTGCCCTCCTTTGTACTCTCTCTAGTTCCATTATATCCTTCCTGAGCACCGGTGCCCAAAACTGGACACAGTACTCCATGTGCGGTCTAACTAGGGATTTGTACAGAGGCAGTATAATGCTCTCATCATGTGTATCCAGACCTCTTTTAATGCACCCCATGATCCTGTTTGCCTTGGCAGCTGCTGCCTGGCACTGGCTGCTCCAGGTAAGTTTATCATTAACTAGGATCCCCAAGTCCTTCTCCCTGTCAGATTTACCCAGTGGTTTCCCGTTCAGTGTGTAATGGTGATATTGATTCCCTCTTCCCATGTGTATAACCTTACATTTATCATTGTTAAACCTCATCTGCCACCTTTCAGCCCAAGTTTCCAACTTATCCAGATCCATCTGTAGCAGAATACTATCTTCTCTTGTATTAACTGCTTTACATAGTTTTGTATCATCTGCAAATATCGATATTTTACTGTGTAAACCTTCTACCAGATCATTAATGAATATGTTGAAGAGAACAGGTCCCAATACTGACCCCTGCGGTACCCCACTGGTCACAGCGACCCAGTTAGAGACTATACCATTTATAACCACCCTCTGCTTTCTATCACTAAGCCAGTTACTAACCCATTTACACACATTTTCCCCCAGGCCAAGCATTCTCATTTTGTGTACCAACCTCTTGTGCGGCACGGTATCAAACGCTTTGGAAAAATCGAGATATACCACGTCCAATGACTCACCGTGGTCCAGCCTATAGCTTACCTCTTCATAAAAACTGATTAGATTGGTTTGACAGGAGCGATTTCTCATAAACCCATGCTGATATGGAGTTAAACAGTTATTCTCATTGAGATAATCCAGAATAACATCCCTCAGAAACCCTTCAAATATTTTACCAACAATAGAGGTTAGACTTACTGGCCTATAATTTCCAGGTTCACTTTTAGAGCCCTTTTTGAATATTGGCACCACATTTGCTATGCGCCAGTCCTGCGGAACAGACCCTGTCGCTATAGAGTCACTAAAAATAAGAAATAATGGTTTATCTATTACATTACTTAGTTCTCTTAGTACTCGTGGGTGTATGCCATCCGGACCCGGAGATTTATCTATTTTAATCTTATTTAGCCGGTTTCGCACCTCTTCTTGGGTTAGATTGGTGACCCGTAATATAGGGTTTTCATTGTTTCTTGGGATTTCACCTAGCATTTCATTTTCCACCGTGAATACCGTGGAGAAGAAGGTGTTTAATATGTTAGCTTTTTCCTCGTCATCTACAACCATTCTTTCCTCACTATTTTTTAAGGGGCCTACATTTTCAGTTTTTATTCTTTTACTATTGATATAGTTGAAGAACAGTTTGGGATTAGTTTTACTCTCCTTAGCAATGTGCTTCTCTGTTTCCTTTTTGGCAGCTTTAATTAGTTTTTTAGATAAAGTATTTTTCTCCCTATAGTTTTTTAGAGCTTCAATGGTGCCATCCTGCTTTAGTAGTGCAAATGCTTTCTTTTTACTGTTAATTGCCTGTCTTACTTCTTTGTTTAGCCACATTGGGTTTTTCCTATTTCTAGTCCTTTTATTCCCACAAGGTATAAACCGCTTACACTGCCTATTTAGGATGTTCTTAAACATTTCCCATTTATTATCTGTATTCTTATTTCTGAGGATATTGTCCCAGTCTACCAGATTAAGGGCATCTCTAAGCTGGCCAAACTTTGCCTTCCTAAAGTTCAGTGTTTTTGTGACTCCCTGACAAGTCCCCCTAGTGAAAGACAGGTGAAACTGTACAATATTGTGGTCGCTATTTCCTAGATGCCCGACCACCTGCAGATTTGTTATTCTGTCAGGTCTATTAGATAGTATTAGGTCTAAAAGTGCTGCTCCTCTGGTTGCATTCTGCACCAATTGTGAAAGATAATTTTTCTTGGTTATTAGCAGAAACCTGTTGCCTTTATGGGTTTCACAGGTTTCTGTTTCCCAGTTAATATCCGGGTAGTTAAAGTCCCCCATAACCAGGACCTCATTATGGGTTGCAGCTTCATCTATCTGCTTTAGAAGTAGACTTTCCATGCTTTCTGTTATATTTGGGGGTTTGTAACAGACCCCAATGAGAATTTTGTTACCATTTTTCCCTCCATGAATTTCAACCCATATGGACTCGACATCCTCATTCCTTTCGCTAATATCCTCCCTTAAAGTGGACTTTAGACAAGACTTTACATAGAGACAAACCCCTCCTCCTCTCCGATTTTTACGATCCTTTCTAAACAGACTGTAACCCTGTAAGTTAACTGCCCAGTCATAGCTTTCATCTAACCATGTCTCGGTTATTCCCACTATGTCAAAGTTACCTGTAGATATTTCTGCTTCTAGTTCTTCCATCTTGTTTGTCAGGCTTCTGGCGTTTGCGAGCATGCAGTTTAGAGGATTTTGTTTTGTTCCAATCTCCTCACTGTGGATTGTTTTAGAAATGTTCTTACCTCCCTTCTGAGTATGTTTTCCTGGGTCGTCTTTGTTCGAGTCTAATGTTTTTCTTCCCGTCCCCTCTTCTTCTAGTTTAACGCCCTCCTAATGAGTGTAGCGAGTCTTCTGGCGAATGTGTGTTTCCCAGGTTTGTTGAGGTGTAGTCCGTCTCTGGCGAGGAGTCCATCATACCAGTAATTCACACCGTGGTCCAGGAATCCAAATCCTTGTTGTCTGCACCATCGTCTTAGCCAGTTGTTTGCATCAAGGATCCTGTTCCATCTCCTGGTGCCATGCCCGTCTACTGGAAGGATAGAAGAAAAAACTACCTGTGCATCCAGTTCCTTTACTTTCTTCCCCAACTCTTCAAAGTCCTTGCAGATTGTCGGTAGGTCCTTCCTTGCCGTGTCATTGGTGCCAACATGTATCAGAAGAAATGGGTGGACGTCCTTGGAGCTGAAGAGCTTTGGTATCCTATCGGTCACATCCTTGATCATCGCACCTGGAAGGCAGCATACTTCTCTTGCAGTTATGTCCGGTCTGCAGATGGCTGCTTCTGTGCCTCTCAGTAGTGAGTCTCCCACCACCACCACTCTTCGTTGCTTCTTGGCTGTACTTTTTGCTGTCACTTGTTGCTGTGTGCCCTTTTCTTTTTTGCTTGCTGGTATTGCTTCATTCTTAGGTGTGCCATCTTCATCCTCTACATCTTCTGTCTTGTTTTTTTATCGTCGAGGTTTCGCATCCATATGTTACTACAGAAAAGACCCGACTGTATAAGCTGTGTCTTAGTTGATAGTAAAATGTTCCTCAATTTGAAGACCGTGTCCAGTAATTTCATTATCGATTTGTCCATGGCTATTCTCCAATTGAGTTGCTCAAACCTATTCTATTAACTTTCATATAAGACCTGTTAACATAAAAGAACGACTATGCATAAACATGGACGTTCAAAAATGTCCAGAATCTAATGTCTACAGTCCTTTCCAACCACTGTTAACCAGTTTAAGGAAAGTTCTAACTGAATTAGTTTTTGTCATTTTAGGGCTTTTGGTCTACTTTCTACCTGAAATTAAAAATGGTCAAAAACTAACTAAAATCTCACATCACCTCTATGGATCAGAAGACAATTTCACTATTGCACAAAGATGCTTTCCTGGTGTTTAAGACAGCATGCTAAAGTGTAAAATATACCATTAAAATGTAGTAATGAAAATAAATAAAACATTAGCTTTGTTAAAACTTGAGATGTTGCCTTTTGGAACTGCACTGAATAGCAGGGTGGTGGATTGCTGCTGAGGGAAAAAAAATCTCTCTTTAAATCTTCTGCTTAGCGAGTGTGACCGGAGCATAAGTGCGAACGGTGGTAAGTGTGTGACTTGAGATTCAGTGACTTTCGATTTAGGGAGTATTTTATTAATACTTTGCATTTATTTTTATATAACATTTCTATCTGGTGCAATCCCCATTACGAAATGTGCTCAACTATTGATAATGCTATCCAGTGTACATCTTGGCACATATATACAATCCTTGAGCCGCAGGTCGAGGGTGCATACTGCTATGCATGATGAGGCATTAAATAAATATAGAAAATTAAATAAATTCTGTAAAAAGCAAATCAAGGCAGCAAAGATTGAGACAGAGAGACTCATTGCCAGAGAGAGTAAAAATAATCCCAAAATATTCTTTAACTACATAAATAGTAAGAAACTAAAAAATGATTGTGTTGGCCCCCCTAAAAATAGTCTGGGTGAGATGGTGGATGAGGTTGAGGAAAAAGCCAATATGCTAAATTACTTTTTTTCAACAGTATTTACACAAGAAAATCCCATGATCAGTGATAACAAAAATTCCCCATTAAATGTCACCTGCTTAACCCAGTAGAAAGTACAGGGCATCTAAAAATCACAAAAAATGGCAAATCTCCGGGCTCGGATGGGATACACCCCCGAGTACTGCAGGAACTAAGTACAGTCATTGATAGAACATTATTTTTAATCTTTAAAGATTCCATAATAATAGGGTCTGTACGAGAAGACTGGCTTATAGCAAATGTGGTGCCAATATTCAAAAAGGGGACAAAAACTGAACTCGGAAATTATAGGCCAGTAAGCTTAACCTCTACTGTGGGTAAAATCCTGGAGGGTATTCTAAGGGATGCTATACTGGAGTATCTGAAGAGGAATAACCTCATGACCCAATATCAGCATGAGTTTACTAGGGACCGTTCATGTCAGACTAATCTGATCAGTTTCTATGAAGAAGTAAGTTCCGGACTGGAGCAAGGGAACGCAGTGGACATGGTGTATATGGACTTTTCAAAAGCTTTTGATACGGTGCCACACAAAAGGTTGACACATAAAATGAGAATAATGGGGATAGGGGAAAATATGTGTAAGTGAGTTAAGAGCTGGCTCAGGGATAGGAAACAAAGTGTGGTTATTAATGGAGCCACTCGGACTGGGTCACAGATAGCAGTGGGGTACCACAGGGGTCAGTATTGGGCCCTCTTCTTTTTAACATATTTATTAATGACCTTGAAGGGGGCATACAGAGCAGAATTTCAATATTTGCAGATGACACTAAACTCTGCAGGGTAATCAATACAGAGGAGGACAATTTTATATTACAGGATGATTTATGTAAACTAGAAGCTTGGGCTGATAAATGGCAAATGAGCTTTAATGGGGATAAATGTAAGGTCATGCACTTGGGTAGAAGTAATAAGATGTATAATTATGTGCTTAATTGTAAAACACTGGGCAAATCCGTCAATGAAATAGACCTGGGTGTATGGGTGGACGACAAACACATTTAGTGGCCAGTGTCAGGCAGCTGCTGCAAAGGCAAATAAAATAATGGGATGCATTAAAAGAGGCATAGATGCTCATGAGGAGAACATAATTTTACCTCTATACAAATCACCAGTGCTACCACACTTAGAATACTGTGTACAGTTCTGGTGTATAAGAAAGACATAGCTGAACTGGAGCGGGTGCAGAGAAGAGCGACCAAGGTTATTAGAGGACAGGGGGGTCTACAATACCAAGATAGGTTATTACACTCGGGGCTATTTAGTTTGGAAAAACAAAGGCTAAGGGGTGATCTTATTTTAATGTATAAATATATGAGGAGACAGTACAAAGACCTTTCTGATGACATTTTTAATCATAGACCTGGGACGACAGGGACAAAGGGGCATCCTCTATGTCTGGAGGAAAGAAGTTTTAAGCATAATAACAGATGCAGATTCTTTACTGTAAGAGCAGTGAGAACTCTCTGCCATATGATGTTGTAATGAGTAGTTTTGAGCATTCCGATACCGCAAGTATCGGGTTTTGGCCGATATTTGCGGTATCGGAGTTCCGATACCGAGTTCTGATATTTTTGTGATATTGGGAATCGGTATCGGGATTAAGATTCATGTGTAAAATAAAGAATAAAAAAAAAATATTGATATACTTACCCTCGGACGCGCCCTGGTTGTCACCGCTGCAACCGCCATGCTTCCGTTCCTAAGAATGAGCGCGCTAAGGACTTTCGATGACGTCGCGGCTTGTGATTGTTCGCTGAACGGTCATGTGACCGCTCACGCGACAATCACAAGTGGTCACATGACTGCTCAGCGACCAATCACAAGCCGCGATGTCATCGAAGGTCCTTAACGCGCTCATTCTTAGAAAGGGAAGCATGGCGGTTGCAGCGGTGACAACCAGGGCGCGTCCGAGGGTAAGTATATCAATATTTTTTATTTTTATTCTTTATTTTACACATGAATATGGATCCCAGGGCCTGAAGGAGAGTTTCCTCTCCTTCAGACCCTGGGAACCATAGAAAATACCTTCCGATATTTGTGTCCCATTGACTTGTATTGGTATCGGATATCGGTATCGGCAATATCCGATATTTTTCGGATATCGGCCGATACCATCCGATACCGATACTTTCAAATATCGGACGGTATCGCTCAACACTAGTAATGAGTGATTCATTACTAAAATTTAAGAGGGGACTGGATACCTTTCTTGAAAAGTATAATGTTACAGGTTGTATACACTAGATTCCTTGATAGGGCGTTGATCCAGGGAACTAGTCTGATTGCCGTATGTGGAGTCGGGAAGGAATTTTTTTCCCCAATGTGGAGCTTACTCTTTGCCACATGGGTTTTTTTTGCCTTCCTCTGGATGAACATGTTAGGGCATGTTAGGTTGGGCTATGGGTTGAACTAGATCAGCATTTATCAACTCCAGTCCTCAAGACCCCACAACAGGTCATGTTTTCAGGATTTCCTTAGTATTGCATAGGCGATAGAATTAATGCTTGCGCAGGTGATGAAATTATCACTTGTGCAATACTAAGGAAATTCTGAAAGCATGACCTGTTGTGGGGTCTTGAGGACTGGAGTTGAGAAACACTGAACTAGATGGACTTAAAGTCTTCCTTCAACCTTAATAATAATAATAATAATCTTTATTTTTAGATAGGGCTAACATATTCCGCAGCGCTTTACAGTTTTGCACACATTATCATCACTGTCCCCGATTGGGCTCACAATCTAGAATCCCTATCAGTATGTCTTTGGAATGTGGGAGGAAACCGGAGTGCCTGGAGGAAACCCACGCAAACACGGAGAGAACATACAAACTCTTTGCAGATGTTGTCCAGGGTGGGATTAGAACCCAGGACCCCAGCCCTGCAAGGCTGTAGTGCTAACCACTGCGCCACCATGCTGCCCTTAACAAGTATGTTACTTGGTTACTATGTTACATATAATCTCTAAAAGTAGATCTTGAAATCAAAAGTTCAATGTTGGTATCATTTGTGGGTTACCAGTTAAAGAGTGAGAGAATAATTGCATACAGTAAAAACAATGTAGATTCCTTGATACTACATTAAGTAGAAAATGTTGGAAAAAAGTATATTTAATGTAAGGTGAACCCAGGCTTGTTCTATAGTGAAGGTAGTAAAAAGAAAATTTATTCTCTAGCTGTAGATTTTGACAGTACAAATCTTTAAGGCCAATGTCAGTCAGTCATCTTTCCTTTTCCATCAAACCTTCAACTCTGCCTAGATGATAAGATATACTGTATATTCAAGAATGTAAAGTAAGGAAAAGGGAAGTCTTATTAAGCTGTGTAACCAGAAAACCAGAGATAATTTGACAACTTCTAATGTCAAAGTTCATAAAGTATGGCATTTTACAAAATTGTAAAAAAAATCAATGTATGTGGAAGTCGAGATAACTAGATAGAAATGTTATCTGGAGAAGTTATACTCTCATGATTATAAGTTTTATTTCTTTTTGCCCATCGGGTGACCTGAATGCTTTATTCAGGGCTTTATATTACATATCACAATTAGAGTCAAAGTTTCTCCATCACTTGTTCTGCAGATGAGCAAGTAACAAAATTTAGGAAGGAATGGTACTGAACTGAAAAGAGTGTTCTACTAACGACTGGATGCATGGGGAACTGCAGCACAGTCCAATCACTTGATTGACCAGGACACTGATGTGTAGGGAAGAAAAGGGAAAACAGCTCACGGTGTATAATTTGGAGATCCAGATGCGTTAGTTTCATGATTATGTTCCTCATACATCAGACCCCTACTGATGACAAAGTAATGGCACATTAACCACTTTCTGCCATCCGACGTGCTATTCCATCCATGTGACCTGGGATTCACTTCCCATCTGACGTGCTATTCCATCCATGTATTCCATCCATGTGACCTGGGATTCACTTCCCATGGATGGAATAGTACGTCATCACGATTGGCCGCGCACACGGGTGGTGTGCGGCCGATCGCAGCCAGGTGTCAGCTGATTCTCACAGCTGACACCCGGCACTAAGTGCCAGAAGCAGTCATAGACCACTCCCGGCACTTTAACCCCAGAAATGCTGCGATCTAACACAACTGCAGCATTCCAGGAGAAGGCAGAGGGCTGACAGCCCCTCTGCTTTTGGATCGGAGACCCTGCAGCATTGCGCGGGGTCCCGATCGCTGCCATGGAGACCCGATGTCGTTATGATGACATCCATGTCTCCAGAGCTGAGAAACTTCCTGTTATGCGCAGTGCATGATCAGAAAGTCTCAGGTCAGTGTAAATTACATGCAGTGCTGATAGCTTCTATAGCATGCAGATGCTGCGTCATCTTCATGCTATAGGAGCGATCAGCCTGCACAAAATGATTGTCCCATAGTGGGACAAAGCGTAAAACATAGAATGAAGTAAAACATTTTTTTTAAATAATTGTAAAAATATGTTACAAAAATAATAAAAAATAATTAAAAAAATTATTTGAATAAAAAAAATCTAAACAATAAAAGCACACATATTTGGTATCGCTGTGAACACGATAAAAAAAAACAAGGCAAAAACCAACGCTTTATTATCATATCGCCAAACAAAAAATGAAATAACACGTGATCAAAAAGATGAATATAAATAAACAAGATACCGCTGAAAACCACATCTTCTTCCCCAAAAAACAAGCTGCAATATGGCTAATAAAAAAGTTATAGATCTCAGTATAAAGCGATGCAAAACTAATCATTTTTTATATGAAATAGTTTTTATTGTATAAAAGCGGCAAAACAAAAAAAGATACTGTAATGTAATCATACTGACCTGAAGAATAAAACTGCTTTATCAATTTTACCACACACGGTATGGTATAAACAACCCCCCCCCCCAGAGAAATTCATGAATTGCTGTTTTTTGTTCATTGCGCCTCCCAAAAAGTGAAATAAAAAGCGATCAAAAAATGTCATGTGCCCGAAAATTATATCAGTAAAAATGTCAACTCGTCCTGCAAAAGACAAGACCTCACATGACTCTGTGGACCAAAATGTGGAAAAATTATAGCTCTCAGAATGTGGTGACGCAAAAACTATTTTTTGCAATAAAAAGCGATCTTTTACTGTGTGACAGCAGCCAAACATAAAAACCTGCTGTAATGCCTCTTTCACATGTCCTGATATTTTCGATACCGGAGATGTCAGTGTCCGTTTGTGTAATATTTGCGGCACATGTATGACATGCGTGTGCCGCATCAGTACCACAAGGACGGGCACGAGGGAAGAAGCGTTACAGCACACACAGTAGACCCGACAAATATAAACACTACAAACATACAGCACACCCAGTACACACTACAAACATAAACAGTACATACATACAGCACACACAGTGCACACATTACAAATCTATATACTGCTTACATTCAGCACACCCAGTAAACACTACAAATATAAAACACTACAAACGTACTGCACACACAGTGCTTACTACATACTGTACATACAGCACACACAGTATACAATGCAAATATAAACACTACACTCGTATACAGAACACCCAGTACACACTACATATATACAGCACACCCAGTACACACTACATACATACAGCACACCCAGTACACACTACATGAATAAGCACTACATTCATAATGCACACACTATCACACACTACACACTCAGTACACATTTAAGGGAATGAAATGGCGGTACTCGCTCAACCACACATGGGCATTTGAAGAAGTGATATCAAACATAGAGGTGAGCGAATTTGATCAGGTCCCTGCTTATGGGGTAAGTTATAGCACATACTGAATAAGCTGCAGAGGGAAGCCGGATACATGGAGCACCCCCGGCTGATCAGCTGTTTGGCTCCGCAGGTGCTTTTGTCGCGGCTGTGTCACTGTCACAACACATGAATGGAGAACCCAACAAACAGGCTCTTCATGCATGTGTTGTGACAGTGAAACAGCCGCAACACATGAAGCTGCGGCGCCAGACACCTGATCAGCCGGCGCGCTCCATGTATTCCGGGTACCCTCTGCAGCTTATATGTTAAATGCTATAACTTACTGAATAAGAAGTGACCCGATCAAATTCGCTCATCTCTAATCACAAACCATCACTTTCCAGTCAACATAGTAACATAGGCACCATTGTGTTAAAGTGTTTACTACAGTTAGCAGTTTACTACAGTTTACACCGGGCAGCACAGTGGCTCAGTGGATAGCACAGCAGCCTTGCAGCGCTGGAGTCCTGGGTTCAAATCCCACCAAGGACAACATCTGCAAAGAGTTTGTATGTTCTCTCTGTGTTTGCGTGGGTTTCCTCCCACATTCCAAAAGACATACTGATAGGGAATTTAGATTGTGAGCCCCATCGGGGACAGCGATAATGTGTGCAAACTGTAAAGCGCTGCGGAATATGTTAGCGCTATATAAAAATAAAGATTATTATTATTACAGTTACATTCCTCTATAAGAAACTACATGTAATTTATCCCATCACTAAATACTTATGCATATAGTTCCTAACATCAATTTCTAGCTACCTATGACCGATAATTATAATGGGGGAACATTTAGATATCAGCTTCTCCTCTACGGAGTCTCTACATAAGTAATACTGTATACAGCAGGTTGCATCTCGTGTGAATCAGGGGTTATTACACATGACCCAATGGACCTAATGACCAATATGTAATGAATGAGGATTGGTTCCAAAATTTATAACATAAAAATAAATCCATATAGTGTATAAACATAATTCTTATGGTGGGGGGGGGAGCTGATTTTTTGCACCAGAGTCCAGTTGAAGCTAAATCCATATACCAGACTAATATAATTAGTACGTGCCTAGCCATGGCAACAATACAGCTTGCTATATCACACATTACGGGCTTATATAGCAGACATATGAATATATGCATTTAACATTTATGAGTGATTATAACAAGTAACTAGGTTCGCCTGCAGTCATGTGTAAAAGCAAAGATAACATATGTCACTGCCAAATTACAAACTCGACTTAGACTCGGTACATAGATACAATTCATGTACATTCCAAGAGCTTTATGGCCGTCACACTGATTGCCAATAGTTAACCAATGTCATGATGGTCTTGATGCCTGGATTCCAGGTATGAATAGGTTACAACACTGTACATTGGGTTTACGCAGCATATGTTGTGAACACTGAGATATGGTAAAGAATGTGATTTAAGTGTCCCACATTGAATAACTATGATAATCCCAACAATATCTGTGTGAAACAGGAAGTAATTACATTCAAGCTTCAACCAGAAATAAGATTGAATGGGTAACAGCTTCATTGTGCTCTCCCTGGTTAATTGGTTATTGATTTATTCTGTAGCTTGACATGTAAAAAGTAAAATCATTGATCTCTTGTACAATTTATAGGATCTCGCCTCTATTATGATCACATGCATGAGAGGCACAGTGATCAGATGCAATCATAAAAATGAGGTGCACATCAACCTGACAAAATTATATTGATTGTTTTAACTAAAAAAAAGAGAACTCTACACAAAAGGCACCTAGAAATGTATACACTATGTATAGACTCTATATAGATTCTGTATATACTCTGCATAGACTGTGCAGACTATATAATGACTATATATATATATATATATATATATATATATATATATATATATATATATATAAATAAATAAATAAATATATATATATATATATATATATATATATATATATATATATATATATATATATATACTACCTAGTTGCTATAGACCAACTAGATGCTATGGGCTATCTATAGACTATGACCTATGGAAAAAGTGCACATTGAATCAGAAGTCATAAAAGAAGGCTACATCTTTATTGAGTAAACATAGAGCCATTAAAAACACAGATAAAGAGTGAGTCAATCAGCAGTTGGCACCACAAAGATTCATAGCAAGAGGCAAAACTAAAAAATACATAATAAAAATATATATACTGTATAATAAACCAGTGCAATAAGTTATATTGACATATAAGTTAATATAGGTACATATGTCATCAATATAGTAAGTAATTCATGTCAAAGATTATACATATATAAAGTTATCCAGGGTAATGAGCCTCATGAGTGTTTATAAGCTGATACAAATACCTATGTAATCAATAGAGTTTGTTATTAATATAGAAGCTTGTAGACTTTTCCAGTAGAAATTAGGAGGATCAAAAGAATGATTGAAGGGACATAATAAAGGAAGATAAAGGTATAAAGAAAAAGAATAATCTTATTTGTACAAGACCTTCTGCTGGTGTGGCGCAAAGCCACCGGACAAAGGCATAAGGCAGAAACATGCATCGGGGCTTGGCACTACACGAGCAGAAGGTATTGTACAAATAACGTTATGCTTTTGCTTTATATCTTTATGCACTGTACAGTCATGGTCGAAAGTATTGGCACCTTTGAAATTGTTCCAGAAAATGAAGTATTTCTCCCAGAAAATTATTGCAGTTATACATTTTTTTATACACATGTTTATTTCATTTGTGTCCATAGTCCAAGACCATGTGAGGGCTTATTTTGGTGAAACAAGTTGTACTTTTGAACGAAACCATTGGTTTTAGCATGTCGTGTACTAGAAAACGGGAAAAAAATTCCAAGTGCGGTGAAATTGCAAAAAAAGTGCAATCCCACACTTGTTTATTGTTTGGCTTTTTTGCTAGGTTCACTAAACGCTAAAACTGACCTGCCATTATAATTCTTCAGTTCATTACAAGTTCATAGACACCAAACGTGTCTAGGCTATTTTTTATCTAAGTGGTGAAAAAAAATTCCAAACTTTGCTAAAAAAAATAAAAAATTGCTACATACTCATAGCGTCTCAATTTTTCATGATCTGGGGTCGGTTGAGGGCTTATTTGTTGCGTGCAACACTGCAACAAATTTGTATTCCGCATCGGCGATGGCCATCAGCACGATGGAAAAGTACTTTTTTATAATTGAAATACTTCCAGAACCAGCCAGTTTCACGATACGGATATGTTTCCCATCTACCGCGCCCAAGCAATTAGGTAACTGACACACTTCCTGGAATCTGTCTGCTACTTCCAACCATGTCTGCATTGTGGGATGTGGAATGAATTCATTGTGCAGAGTCCCACACAGCACGGCAAGTGTGCCTCACTATTCCAGATATGGTCGAAATTCCTAGTCTGAACTGGAAATGTAGTGAAGACAGGGATTCTCCAGTAGCTAGGAATCTGTGAACAAAAGCAAGGCAGAAATTTACTGCAAATTCAAAATATCAATCAATGAAAGTGTGCTACAAGAGTACATCAAAAAAGAATGCTTACCGAAGAGTGACCATCAGACGCTCAGCCGGTGTAATGGAGAATCTGCAATATGTATCACTCCTTCTTATTAGATGTTCAATCCGCTCCACCAATACATCAAAGTTCTCCGCTTTCATCCACACATAGCTGAAAAATTTCTCTCGGTTTCCTCGTAGCTCCATTTATAAAGTAGAAAAGACTCCTTGCGTCATTCTCTGTGCCATGATGGGGTGGATCCACAAACGGCGTTGGCGCAGACGCATGATGCGCTGTCTCTCTCGCTCCTTCTCAAGAACAATTGTTTTCAATCGATTTACCTCCACAATGAAATCCATGATGTTCTGCAGAATCTTCGCAATAATGCTGTCCATCTTGCTCTGTATCTTGCTCCTCTCCAAACTGTCATTGATGGGCTGTAGGAACACTGTATATATAGTTTTCAGCGGGCCAATCACATTTTTAGCCTGTCAGGGGGCATTTTTAAAAACCGGATCCGTCAAAAAACAGATGGAAAACCGGACGAAAAGGATGTCATCCAGATGAGACGGATCCGGTTTCTCGCTGGATCCGGACACCTGATCCGGCTGAAAAACGGAACCGTCTAATCCGGTTTCCACAAAATAAGCCGGATCCGACGCTGCGGCGCGACACCGGAACCAGCATGCGGCGAAAAACCTGATGTGTGAAAGTAGCCTAACACATTTGTATGCTGAAACATGTGTAATTGCAATACTATTCTGGGAGAAATCATTAATTTTATGGAACAATTTTAAGGGTGTAAACACTTTCAGCTATGACAGTAAGTGCACCTCACATTGACCGACACCACAATTCCCAAAGTCAAAGCAGAAGGGCCTGGTCCTGTGTGCATTTATAATACTAGGCCTCTGCCCCCTCCATGAATTGAAAGCAGTTGTTTTATCAGCATTTTGCAACTGTGCTGCAACCTTTTTTATCATAGGGGTGTGCATTGGTATTGTAACCTGGTGATGGTGACTAAGGCTACCATTTGTAATGTTGGCATTTTATTTTAGCAGCAATAGGTTTTACCCATATGATCATAAAAATATAGTGTATGTCCTCAATACAAAGGAACATTTTTTCAAAGATTTTACAAAGGATCAGGGGACAATCATTACATGTAGAAGAAAGGCAACTTAAACATCCATATAGGAAGGGGTTCTTTAGGCTATAAGCATTTGGTGAATTTTTGATGTTACACATTTTCTGTACCATTCCTGCACCTATTAAGTAAATTATGTTACTGGTGTTTTTCATTGTGTTTTTGATGATGCAGTTTTTATCTCTTTTAGGTATGTCATGCTTTGATTAAATCTGTTTTGATTTTGATGCTTCCTGGTATTTAGTTTTGGCAAAATGTTTTCGGCTTTGACCAAACTTTACAGTCGTGTGTTGATTATGAACTTTTAATGCATTTCCATAGTGAAAACACATTAAAAACGCATCTGTATTTTTTACCTCTCAATTTTCTGCTTCAAATGCAAGGCTATTGGGAAAATCAGCACATGAAACACAGCACAGCCCAAGAGAGATTAGCATGTTGAGGATATGAAACAAGCAGCGCAGGTCAGTTTATGCTCAGTAGAAAAATCAAAGTTGACATGAGATTTCTACAAATCCCACCTCCCTGCTGGAACTGTAGTCAAAAACTCACCAAAGACTCGATGTGGGCAAGCAGCCTTACAGTTAGAGTGGTTACTACCCTTTAACCCTATACTGGCATTAAATAACTGGATTTATCACATGACAGGTGGCATCGTGGGTTATAAATAATCTATAGATAAATGTACTGCCGGTTGAAAAAGTTGAACTTGATTGTCCGGTATCTTTTTTCAGCCTTTCTTGCTGTGTAAATAAATGAGAACTCGTTAAATTAGCATTACATTAAATGTGCTTTGCAGCACAGACTCCTAAATCCAATTTTGGAAGCTGTAACTGATACATATTATTCAAGATGTTGCCATGTTCTTGGAAGTGAAAACATTTTGGGATTTTTTTAGTTTTGCTTCTATTGTCAAGGTGATGAGTATTATTGGAAGAACAACTGTATTTCAGGATAGGAAATAGACGATGCTTCATCCATACAGTTGTGGTTATGTTTCATCTACTATCATATATTACACTAGCTATTGAACCCGTTCTACGCCCGGGTGGTGAGCATTTATATTGGTATATGGTCTCCATCCTGGTATGTGCTGCTCCCATCCTGCGTCCCCATCCTGACATGTGCTGCTCCCATCCTGCTCCCCCGTTCTGACATGTGCTGCTCCCATCCTGCGCCCCCATTCTGACACGCGCTGCTCCCATCCTGCGCCCCCATTCTGACATGTGCTGCTCCCATCCTGTGTCCCCATCCTGTCATGTGCTGCTCCCATCCTGCGCCCCATTCTGACATGTGCTGCTCCCATCCTGCACCCCCATTCTGACATGTGCTGCTCCCATCCTGCGCCTCCATTCTGACATGTGCTGCACCCATCCTGCATCCCCATCCTGTCATGTGCTGCTCCCTTCCTGCATCCCCATCCTGTTATGTGCTGCTCCCATCCTGCGTCCCCATCCTGTCATGTGCTGCTCCCATCCTGCGTCCCCATTCTGACATGTGCTGCTCCCATCCTGCGCCCCTGTTCTGTCATGTGCTGCCATATTCTGTCATGTGCTGCTCCCATCCTGCGCCCCGTTCTGTCATGTGCTGCTCCCATCCTGCATCCCCATCCTGTCATGTGCTGCTCCCATCCTGCGTCCCCGTTCTGTCATGTGCTGCTCCCATCCTGCGCCCCCATTCTGTCATGTGCTGCTCCCATCCTGCGTCCCCATCCTGTCATGTGCTGCACCCATCCTGCGCCCCATTCTGTCATGTGCTGCTCCCATCCTGCGCCCCCATTCTGACATGTGCTGCTCCCATCCTGCGTCCCCATTCTGTCATGTGCTGCCCTATTCTGTCATGTGCTGCTCCCATCCTGCGCCCCATTCTGTCATGTGCTGCTCCCATCCTGCGCCCCCATCCTGTCTTGTGCTGCTCCCATCCTGCGTCCCCATCCTGTCATGTGCTGCTCCCATCCGGCGCCCCCATTCTGACATGTGCTGCTCCCATCCTGCGCCCATGTTCTGTCATGTGCTGCCCTATTCTGTCATGTGCTGCTCCCATCCTGCGCCCCCGTTCTGTCATGTGCTGCCCTATTCTGTCATGTGCTGCTCCCATCCTGCGCCCCCATTCTGACATGTGCTGCTCCCATCCTGCGCCCCCGTTCTGTCATGTGCTGCCCTATTCTGTCATGTGCTGCTCCCATCCTGCGCCCCCGTTCTGTCATGTGCTGCTCCCATCCTGCGCCACCGTTCTTTAATTTGCTGCTCCCATCCATATGCCCCATACGCTGCTCCATAAAGGTTTATGGCCCCCATAAAATGCTCCATAGTATATGCCCCCGTACACTGCTCCAGTATGGTTTATGGCCCCATAAGATGCTCCATTGTATATGCCCCGTATGCTGCTGCAATATATAAAAATAAAATACCATACTCACCTATGGTTGCTGGGCGCCGATTGCTGGGGCACCGGTGCGCTGTGGGGGTCAGGTGCCGGTATTGCCGCTAGTTCAGGCCCCCCAGCACTTACTATATTCACCTGGCCCCGTCCCACCGCTGCGCGCCGCCATCTTCCCGGTCCTCTGGCTGTGACCTGTCAGTCAGAGGGCGGCGCCGGCGCGCATTAAGCGCGTCATCGCGCCCTCTGAACTGAAGGTCACAGGCCGAGGACCGGGAAGATGGCGGCGCGCAGCGGTGGAACGGGACAGGTGAATATAGCTCATACTTACCATCCTGGCGGTCCCTGACTCTCCGGTGGAGATCGCGGTGTGCGTTCAGTGCTTACGTCACTCTGTGAGGCCCAGACTGCGCCGGTGCTTGCGCTTGCGCAGTCTATAAAGGCTTCGGACAGAGTGACGCTCTCAGCGTTATATTATAGATGAGAAACAGCACTGCTGCTAACGTAATACTTCAGAAGGTTCAATCAGCAAGATGAAATGGCGGCATTACTCATCACCATCACCCAGGTGAATATAAGCGTCTTACAAAAGGTCTGAAAGAACAACTTAAAAATGACCCGTCGTCACCCTGACATGTCTTTATTAGTAAAGACAAGACTTTCCCATGTAATAATAATTGTGGTAGATTTTTTTGTCTTATCGCTATGATGTTCCGTTTCTCGGCTATTGCTCCTGAATATTTATGAATAAACTGGTTGTCACATTTGTCAAAGTAATCTGTGCATACAGAATCTAATACTATCAGTAAAAATTAAACAATAGGAGCTCCTATAGTGAGAAATTTGCTGCCACATTTCTATTCCTGACAGTGTGACTGGGCCCCAATCTTGACTCAGATAAAATCCATATCCATCGGTCATTTATGGAATATCCTAAGGATATACCGTAAATGTTCCTGATAGGCACACTTCTTTAAATTTAATATCAAGAGAATTGTCTGACCCCTTTTTTTATGGAAGCACTCCACCCACCAGAGATTTTGTCCTCTTAATACACTGCAATCATCAAATTATATAGCAATGTGCACTTACAATTGCTCAATTTGCCCTTCTACCAAGCTAACTTTCTCTTTTTTCTGATCCAGCTGCTCCCTCTTCTCCTCTGCCAGGGACTTCTGCAGTGAGGACTCATGACACATACAGGGAAAATTGACCTCCTATTTCTACACAGAGCTTAAAACTATTACGTTAATCATTTTTTAATCACTTGATGTCATACACCTAATGAAAAGAGAAGAATTAAAGTACACAGTGCTACGGTTGTATATAATATGAGATTGCAATATGTAAAGAGGATAAAAATTTTGGTGTCAGCGCTTTTTTAATTGAGCCGAATGTTGTCTGGAAATGAAAAGCTAAAAATGTATACTCACACTCTGATGCCCATTACTTCTCCAGCTGATTATGAAACAAAGAGACTGACAAAGCACCTGCCATTCCAATAGAGTCGCGGTTACCTTCAGGTACATAAAGCCTTTTTTTATTTTTAAACCAGGTCAAAATCGTTTTAAGCTTGGTTTAAAAAAAAATAAAAAGATGGAGAAGTTCAACCAATAAACAGGACTTTTTTAATCAAACAAGAGGGAATTAACCCATCTCATCCTCATTAGATGTTATTGTAGATTGGAGAACAGGAGATGGCTTTGCCTGAATGCAGACACATCAATGGATACTTGAACTTTACGAACAATCAAAGTGCTGACTAAGGGTGCAATGCACTTGAAACTCATAGATGTCTTAGCTCTGCCATGCACAATGTTTCATCTGATCTTTTAACTACTATCTTGGTCTTTGTACTTAAAGGGAACCTGTCACTCCCAAAATCGAAGATGAACTAAGTCCACCAGCATCAGGGGCTTATCTACAGCATTCTGGATTGCTGTAGATAAGCCCCCGATGTATCCTGAAAGATGAGAAAAAGAGGTTAGATTATACTCACCCAGGGGCGGTCCGATCCGATGGGCGTCGTGGTCCGGTCCGGCGCCTTCTATCTTCATAGGATGACATCCTCTTCTTGTCTTCATGCTGCGGCTCGGTTCCGGCGCAGGAGTACTTTGTCTGGCCTGTTTTCAAACATTATTTCCAAATAAAATAAAGATCTGATCTATAATATACATAGATAAACAGGTACTGTGCATGTGTGCACACAACTCTAATAATTGCATATGTGACCTCTTCTACTATGTGAAAAAAAATGGAAAAATGTTATTAACCCCTTAATGACCGCCAATACGTCTTTTAACTGACCTGAGATATAAGAGAATAGCCTCCCCATACAGGTGACAATCCAGCATCTGTTGGTTGTACACTATAGCTGACAACTTGCTGTATCAGCCACGATCAGTATTTGCGCCTTCTAAATCTGTTTAACCCCTTAGATGCTGCTGTCAATAGTGACTACATCATTATAAATGGTTAACAGAGTGTGGGGGCTTCTTCTTTATCCCAATTGGTGCCCTCAGATCATGATTTTGTTGTCCTGATGTTTGCGATGGCAATTCATGACCAAATAGTGGCCTTAGAGTCTGACGACTGTAGTAATCTGTTTAGAAGTTAGTAACATTTAGGTGGTAAAAATACACATTTTCATTTCTGTCATGCCATTTTGCATTAATTCCTGTAAAGCACCTGAAGGGTTAATAAACTACCTGACAGCAGTTTTCAATATGTTTAGGGGTGCTGTTTTTAAAATGGTATCACGTTTGGGGGTTTCCCAATATATGGGACCCTTAAAGTCACTTTAAACATGGGTAAGTCCCTAAAAAAATAAATTTGGTAAATTTCTTTGACAAAATGAAAAATTGCTGCTACATTTTTAAACCTCTTAAAATGCTAACAGAATAAAATAACATTTTACAAATGGTGCTGATGTAAAGCCGACATGTGGGAAATGTTATTTATTAATGGTTTGCTGTTGTATGACTATCTGGATTAAAGGGATAATCATTCAAATTTAGAAAATTGCTAATTTTTTAACATTTTTCTCAAATTTTTTATATTTTTTATAAATAAACACAAAAAATGTTGAACTAAATTTACCATTATCATAAAGTATAATGTGTCACGAAAAAACAATCTCAAAATCACTGGGATTTGTTGAAGCGTTGCAGAGTTATTACCACATAAAGTGACACTGGTCAGATTTCAAAAATTTGGCTCGGTCACTAAGGGGTTAAGCCTCCACACGCATTCTTATAATTAAAATGTATAGATTACCTGATTAAGTGACTGGAAATAAAACCGTAGGATTTAATGCAAATATTTTTTCTTCTAAATAACGAATACATTTTACTTCGATCCCTCCAGAATTAAAATGTTAAAACAGTACACTATCCCCAGGGAATAGTGATGTAAAACTCTGTTCTTCTATTTATATGCTTGATTTTATTGTTTTTGGTTACGGGCTAAATGTTACATTGCGCTGAGAGGTATTCAGCCAACCATTATTAGCAATAAAGAGACTATTACCCTTTCAGAATAGATCCCTGTATTTGTAGTGTAACATTAGATTTTCTGTTTGACAGACTAAAAACATTATTGCTTTTGTGTTGCTTAAGGTACGCGGCTACACATGCGTAGACAAACACAAGGACATTACAAAATATCTGCCCCTTCCAAATGACTTCTAGTATAGTTGTCACACTCAGTTGTTTCTGAACTTTAAACAAAATGTAATCATGTACAAAAGTAATGTAACTAACATTGAATCCTTTCTGAAGTTATGGGGAAAAAAAAGTTACCTTACACTCAATTAACGCATTAAAACCACCACTCCAATTTTACTGCAGCACTGGAATGGTGCTACTAATGTAAGTTCCTTAACACTGGTCTTATACTTACCAACCGCCATCTTCAGCTGTTCCTGGCGCCACTCCAGTTGGTCTCCAGCAGTGTGCGAATTGCAGATCGCACCAGTGTTTGCTGGGTGATCCAGAAGCCACAGCTCAATTTAAGTCTATGAGAGCCAGAGCGATGTCAGAATAAGGCTATCACAGACTTACATAGAGCACTTGTAACCATTACCTCTCACTTATGGTTAGTCAAAAGTTGCAGACACAAGACAGCAGCGCAGGAGCGGAGCAGCATCAGGAAGAGCAGAACATGACAGCTGGTACGTGGGAACTTAGATTACACCGTGTGCAGAATTATTAGGCAAGTTGTATTTTAGAGGATTATTTTTATTATTGATCAGCAACTTTGTTCTCAATCAACCCAAAAGACTCATAAATATCAAAACTTAATATTTTTGGAAGTTGAAGTGGGTTTTTATTTTAGATTTGGCTACCTTAGGAGGGTATTTGTTTGTGCAGGTAACTACCACTGTGCAGAATTATTAGGCAACTTAATAAAAACCAAATATATTCCCATCTCACTTGTTTATTTTACCAGGTAAACCAATATAACTGCACAAAATTTAGAAATCAACATTTCTGACATGCAAAAACAAAACCCCCCAAAATTAGTGACCAATATAGCCACCTTTCTTTATGATGACACTCAGCAGCCTTCCATCCATAGATTCTGTCAGTTGCTTGATCTGTTTATGATCAACATTGCGTGCAGCAGCCACCACAGCCTCCCAGACACTGTTCCGAGAGGTGTACTGTTTTCCCTCCCTGTAGATCTCACATTTTATGAGGGACCACAGGTTCTCTATGGGGTTCAGATCAGGTGAACAAGGGGGCCATGTCATTATTTTTTCTTCTTTAAGACCTTTAAGGGGTACCGCAGGGGTCGGTATTGGGACCTGTTCTCTTCAACATATTCATTAATGATCTGGTAGAAGGTTTACACAGTAAAATATCGATATTTGCAGATGATACAAAACTATGTAAAGCAGTTAATACAAGAGAAGATAGTATTCTGCTACAGATGGATCTGGATAAGTTGGAAACTTGGGCTGAAAGGTGGCAGATGAGGTTTAACAATGATAAATGTAAGGTTATACACATGGGAAGAGGGAATCAATATCACCATTACACACTGAACGGGAAACCACTGGGTAAATCTGACAGGGAGAAGGACTTGGGGATCCTAGTTAATGATAAACTTACCTGGAGCAGCCAGTGCCAGGCAGCAGCTGCCAAGGCAAACAGGATCATGGGGTGCATTAAAAGAGGTCTGGATACACATGATGAGAGCATTATACTGCCTCTGTACAAATCCCTAGTTAGACCGCACATGGAGTACTGTGTCCAGTTTTGGGCACCGGTGCTCAGGAAGGATATAATGGAACTAGAGAGAGTACAAAGGAGGGCAACAAAATTAATAAAGGGGATGGGAGAACTACAATACCCGGATAGATTAGCGAAATTAGGATTATTTAGTCTAGAAAAAAGACGACTGAGGGGCGATCTAATAACCATGTATAAGTATATAAGGGGACAATACAAATATCTCGCTGAGGATCTGTTTATACCAAGGAAGGTGACGGGCACAAGGGGGCATTCTTTGCGTCTGGAGGAGAGAAGGTTTTTCCACCAACATAGAAGAGGATTCTTTACTGTTAGGGCAGTGAGAATCTGGAATTGCTTGCCTGAGGAGGTGGTGATGGCGAACTCAGTCGAGGGGTTCAAGAGAGGCCTGGATGTCTTCCTGGAGCAGAACAATATTGTATCATACAATTATTAGGTTCTGTAGAAGGACGTAGATCTGGGTATTTATTATGATGGAATATAGGCTGAACTGGATGGACAAATGTCTTTTTTCGGCCTTACTAACTATGTTACTATGTTATGTTACCTTTACTGGCCAGCCACGCTGTGGAGTAGTTGGAGGCATGTGATGGAACATTGTCCTGCCTGAAAATCTTGTTTTTCTTGAACGATACCGACTTCTTCCTGTACCACTTCTTGAAGAAGTTGTCTTCCAGAAACTGGCAGTAGGTCTGGGAGTTGAACTTCACTCCATCCTCAACCCAAAAAGGTCCCACAAGTTCATCTTTGATGATACCAGCCCATACCAGTACCCCATTTCATCAGTCCATAAAACCTTTGAAAAGTCAGTCTTAAGATATTTCTTAGCCCAGTCTTGACGTTTTATCTTATGCTTGTTCAAAGGTGGTCGTTTTTCAGCCTTCCTTACCTTGACCATGTCCCTGAGTATCTCACACCTTGTGCTTTTTATTACTCCAGTAACGTTGCATCTCTGAAATATGGCAAAACTCATGGCACATGGCAACTTGGCAGCTTCACGCTTGATTTTCCTCAATTTATGGGCAGTTATTTTGCGCCTTTTTTGCCCAACATGCTTCTTGCGACCCTGTTGGCTATTTGCCATGAAGCGCTTGATTGTTCGGTAGTCACGCTTTGGCAATTTCAAAACTGCTGCATCCCTCTGCAATAGATCTCACAATTTTGGGCTTTTCAGAGCCCATCAAATGTCTCTTCTGACCCATTTTGCCAAGGGAAAGGAAGTTGCCTAATAATTAAGCACACTTTATATAGTGTATATTAGTCCCTCTTTGAAGGGTCCTGTACGTGCTGCAGCCATTTAAGGCTCGCATGGCTGCACGGCCATGCGCTAGTGTACATTTGTAAACGTGTGTGTATTGTGAGTGAAAGTCGCTCTTTAAATAACCCTCCCTATTGGATGACTGTTTGCGGAAGGTGTATGTTTGCTATCTAGCGCCCGACTTATCCAACAGCACATTACACACTAATACAGCGTCTAGTTGCTGTGTCTGCCAGTGCGGCGCCGTGCACTTTCACAGCGCTTTCCTGACCCAAGCCTGGGTGGTTAGTGGCGTCCGCCTGTGCGGCACCGCATGCACTCTCGTGCATTCCTTTGTTATTATTTTGGTTATGATGACACACCAGTTGCGGTGTCGACCGCAAGTAGTCTTCACAGACTCAGATCCCAAGTCTTTGGACTGAGCTCGGAGACTCCTTGCTTGTGCTCTTGTGTGCAGTACCGCGGCCCTGTGACTTAACAGGGTTCGCTTCCTTCACACAGGGTGAAGTTAACCCGTGTGTATTCACATTGTACCGCCATATAGTCTGTCATTACTTGGCAGCAGGTTCCATCTCTGCACGGTGGACCCCGGGCTGCGAACGCACCTTATTCTACCAATCTTATTATTTGCTGCATTCTGCTAGCCCTAACAATACATTATTCTATCTGTTCCTTATTAAAAGATGCATGGCAATAACAAGGGAAAATATAGAGAGGTAACGATTTTACAAGTGTACTATTTATCTTTGCATTTTTGCTCATTTGCATTAGTAGTACAGATTAACATGAAAAATAAATAAATACTATCTGTATCTGTATCTGTATATATATATATATATATATATATATATATATATATATATATATATATATATATATATATTAGATTTATAATATATTTAATATCTATGGTCAATTAATCCATAAAATGGAGAACAAAAAAAACACAAATTATATTATGAATTTCCTCCAAGTTTGTAATACTTTTTCTATTTCTGAATCTTCTGCATTATAGTAAGTCAAAGGGTTCTTCTAGTTTAATTTACCCACAAGAGCATCATTTAATACTAGTGTTGAGCATTCCGATACCGCAAGTATCGGGTATCGGCCGATACTTGCGGTATCGGAATTCCGATACCGAGATACGATACTTTTGTGGTATCGGGTATCGGTATCGGATCCATAGTGAGGTGTAAAATAAAGAATTAAAATAAAAAATATTGATATATTCACCTCTCCGGCGGCCCCTGGACATCACCGCGGGTAACCGGCAGGCTTCTTTGTTTAAAATGAGCGCGTTTAAGACCTGAGGAATGACGTCGCGGCTTCTGATTGGTCGCGTGCCCCCCATGTGACCGCAACGCGACCAATCAGAAGCCGCGACGTCATTCCTCAGGTCCTAAATTCCTAGAATGAGCGCGTTTAGGACCTGAGGAATGACGTCACGGCTTCTGATTGGTCGCGTGCCGCCCATGTGACCGCGACGCGACCAATCAGAAGCCACGACGTCATTCTCAGGCACTAAACTCCTCATTCTAGGAATTTAGGACCTGAGGAATGACGTCGCGGCTTCTGATTGGTCGCGTCGCGGTCACATGGGCAGCACGCGACCAATCAGAAGCCGCGATGTCATTCCTCAGGTCCTAAACACGCTCATTTTAAACAAAGAAGCCTGCCGGTTACCCGCGTTGATGTCCAGGGGCCGCCGGAGAGGTGAATATATAAATATTTTTTATTTTAATTCTTTATTTTACACATTAATATGGATCCCAGGGCCTGAAGGAGAGTTTCCTCTCCTTCAGACCCTGGGAACCATCAGAATACCTTCCGATACTTGGTGTCCCATTTACTTGTATTGGTATCGGATATCGGTATCGGCGATATCCAATACTTTTCGGGTATCGGCCGATACTATCCGATACCGATACTTTCAAGTATCGGACGGTATCGCTCAACACTATTTAATACACAAAGCATACAGAAACATAAAAACTATGCTATTATTTTATTGAATAGGATTTTTTACATTTTCTCTTACTAAAATATTTCACTTCAGCAAAACGCATGAATCCAGTAAAAGCAAAACTTCAATGACCCCTAGCAATAATGTGCCTGCTTGGATCTTTACATGAAGCTCCTCTGCACTCTAATCTCTTCTTATTATACCAATGTTTCATATTCTGACTTTCCTCAGCTGTCACATTTTGCTTCATTTAAAATGCCCACAGATAGCAAACATGTATACAACAAATCCTCACCATATGGAGCTGCAATCCCCCTGCCAGTGCTGGCTGCCAGGTTGTACCTGTACTACACAAGCGCTGAAAAGAATATGACATACAGCAGAGGCAAACAATATAAAAAGAATAACTAAGTATTAAAAAACTATATTGTATAAAGTATGAAACTGTGAATAATCAGTATTCCAAAAAGAATTCATTGTAGATTGCATTGAAATTGGCACTACACTCTGTTAGGGCTAGTGGAACGCACTGAGTAAATATAGGTGTTTATTATTGGTGCGTTCACAGCCCGGGGTCCACCGTGCAGGAGTCCATCACAACTTGTAGTTTGTCAGGATCCATTGCCAATCTCTGGGTGGAGATGATATAGCCCAGGAAAGGTAAAGACTCCTGCTCCAACATACACTTCTCCAACTTTGCATAGAGGGAATTTGCCCATAAGAGGTCGAAGACTCTGCCATCATCTCTCCGGTGGGAGTAAATATCTGGAGAGAAGATGAGAATATCATCCAGATAGACTACAACCAAGGTGGAGAGCATATTCCGGAAGATATCGTTAACAAAGTCTTGGAAAATGGCTGGGGCATTACAGAGCCCGAAGGGCATCACCAGATATTCATAGTGCCCATCCCTGGTATTAAAAGCCGTCTTCCATTCATCCCCCTCATGGATGTGAATCAAGTTATAAGCACCCCGCAGATCTAATTTGGTAAATACCCTTGCTCCCCGTAGCCTATCAAAGAGCTCAGAAATCAGGGGTAACAGGTACTTATTCTTAACAGTGATGGCATTAAGACCTCTGTAATCTATGCATGGGTGTAATTCTCCATTCTTCTTCTGCACGAAGAAGAACCCCGACCCTGCTGGTGACACTGACTTCCTAATGAACCCTCTTGCCAAATTCTCCTGGATGTATTGGGACATAGCCTCCATTTCCAGGAGAGAGAGGGGATAGACCCGTCCCCGAGGAGGTTTTGCTCCAGGCATGAGATCAATAGGACAGTCATAAGGGCTGTGAGGCGGAAGGGTCTCCGCAGCCTTTTTGGAGAACACGTCTGCATAGGACCAATTGCACTTGGGAAGGAAAATAAGATCTGTGGGAATCTCTGTAGTGGTAACCTGAATGCACTCCCTCACACATCTGTCCTTACATGATTTACTCCAACCCAATATCCTCCTAAAGGTCCACTCTATATGTGGGGAGTGGAAACGGAGCCAGGGTATTCCCAGCAGAATCTCGTCCATTCCCTCGGGAAGGACAAGAAGGGAAATAATCTCCTGATGGGAAGGGGACATGAAAAATGTGAAAGGGATAGTCTGATGTGTGATTTGTAAGGGCAGTGTCGACCCATTCACTACTCGAACAGTCACCAGTTTGGCGAGCATCACCAGAGGTATTGCGTGGCGGTGAGCAAAGGCAGAGGACATGAAATTCCCCTCTGCTCTTGAGTCCACACAAAGCTCGACTGTTAGAGTGGATGAGCCTAAAGTGATTGTCCCTTTAAAGGACAGCTTGGAGGAAAATGTCGCTGTGTCTAGTGAACCACCTCCAATGGTTACTAGACGCGATCATTTTCCCGACCGCTGTGGACATTTATTAGCATAATGTCCTAACTGTTGGCAAATATTACAAACCATGGGTACTCGAGCTGCCCGGGTCTTAGGTCCTGCTCGAGAAACCTCCATGGCCTCATGGGAGTTGGACGCCTGAACGGAAGATTCTAGAGGTCTGGCAAAGGTGGGAGCCAGCCGGAACCTCTGCCTACACTTGGTCCGCTCTAACCTCCGCTCGTTAAAACGGAGGTCAATGCAGGTAGATATTGTAATGCGCTCCTCCAGTGTGGCTGGAATCTCCCTGGTGGCCAAGGCGTCTTTCACATGGTCTGCCAGTCCTTTCCAGAACACCGGAATAAGGACTTTATCCGGCCACTCCAGCTCTGAGACCAGAGTCCGGAATTGGACAGCGAACTGGCTGACCATGGACGAACCCTGTGTTATTGCCAATGGAGCGCCGTATCGTGGGTGACACGAGGTCCTGAAATGACCTGTTTCAGAGAGTCCAGTCTGCACCACACGATCATCATGCTCCCACAGTGGCGTTGCCCACTTCAATGCCCTGCCTGACAAAAGGGATAAGATAAAACCCAATTTCGTCCATTCTATAGGAAAACGTGCAGCCAGGAGCTCTAGATGTATGGAGCACTGACTCACGAATCCCTGACATTGCTTACTGTCACAAGCAAACTTATCTGGAAGCGGGAGACGGGATAAAGTCGGAGCAGGAGTGGCAGAGGACAAACTGGCTGCAGCTACATTTGCAGCCTGAACAGCGACTGCGGTAACATCCACAGCTGAGGTTGTGCATTCTAGAGCCGCCAACCTACCCTCCAGCTGCTGGATGTACCCCTGTAGACGCTGATCATCCGCCATTTACTAGCCATACCCTGGCGCTAGTATTATATTAGGGCTAGTGGAACGCACCGGGTAAATATAGATGTTTATTATTGGTGCGTTCGCAGCCCGGGGTCCACTGTGCAGAAGAACCTGCTGCTAGTGAATGGTGGCACTATTTGGTGGTATAAGCTATCTCTGTTAATTCACAGAGTCACCATGAAAGGAAAGCACTGCGCCCTGTTAGACTCACAGGAGCACAAACTAACTGCCAAGCTAATAGCAGTCAGTGGTCATGCAAACACACAATCTCCTCACCGGAGGAGCTGGTATTCTAGGGGCTTGTTTCAGACGGGTCCCTGAATACAGTGGGGCAAAAAAGTATTTAGTCAGTCAGCAATAGTGCAAGTTCCACCACTTAAAAAGATGAGAGGCGTCTGTAATTTACATCATAGGTAGACCTCAATTATGGGAGACAAACTGAGAAAAAAAATCCAGAAAATCACATTGTCTGTTTTTTTAACATTTTATTTGCATATTATGGTGGAAAATAAGTATTTGGTCAGAAACAAAATTTCATCTCAATACTTTGTAATATATCCTTTGTTGGCAATGACAGAGGTCAAACGTTTTCTGTAAGTCTTCACAAGGTTGCCACACACTGTTGTTGGTATGTTGGCCCATTCCTCCATGCAGATCTCCTCTAGAGCAGTGATGTTTTTGGCTTTTCGCTTGGCAACACGGACTTTCAACTCCCTCCAAAGGTTTTCTATAGGGTTGAGATCTGGAGACTGGCTAGGCCACTCCAGGACCTTGAAATGCTTCTTACGAAGCCACTCCTTCGTTGCCCTGGCGGTGTGCTTTGGATCATTGTCATGTTGAAAGACTCAGCCACGTTTCATCTTCAATGCCCTTGCTGATGGAAGGAGGTTTGCACTCAAAATCTCACGAGACATGGCCCCATTCATTCTTTCATGTACCCGGATCAGTCGTCCTGGCCCCTTTGCAGAGAAACAGCCCCAAAGCATGATGTTTCCACCACCATGCTTTACAATAGGTATGGTGTTTGATGGATGCAGTATTCTTTTTCCTCCAAACACGACAAGTTGTGTTTCTACCAAACAGTTCCAGTTTGGTTTCATCAGACCATAGGACATTCTCCCAAAACTCCTCTGGATCATCCAAATGCTCTTTAGCAAACTTCAGACGGGCCCGGACATGTACTGGCTTAAGCAGTGGGACACGTCTGGCACTGCAGGATCTGAGTCCATGGTGGCGTAGTGTGTTATTTATGGTAGGCCTTGTTACATTGGTCCCAGCTCTCTGCAGTTCATTCACTAGGTCCCCCCGCGTGGTTCTGGGATTTTTGCTCACCGTTCTTGTGATCATTCTGACCCCACGGGGTTGGATTTTGCGTGGAGCCCCAGGTCGAGGGAGATTATCAGTGGTCTTGTATGTCTTCCATTTTCTAATTATTGCTCCCACTGTTGATTTCTTCACTCCAAGCTGGTTGGCTATTGCAGATTCAGTCTTCCCAGCCTGGTGCAGGGCTACAATTTTGTTTCTGGTGTCCTTTGACAGCTCTTTGGTCTTCACCATAGTGGAGTTTGGAGTCAGACTGTTTGAGGGTGTGCACAGGTGTCTTTTTATACTGATAACAAGTTTAAACAGGTGCCATTACTACAGGTAATGAGTGGAGGAAAGAGGAGACTCTTAAAGAAGAAGTTACAGGTCTGTGAGAGCCAGAAATCTTGATTGTTTGTTTCTGACCAAATACTTATTTTCCACCATAATATGCAAATAAAATGTTAAAAAAACAGACAATGTGATTTTCTGGATTTTTTTTTCTCAGTTTGTCTCCCATAGTTGAGGTCTACCTATGATGTAAATTACAGACGCCTCTCATCTTTTTAAGTGGTGGAACTTGCACTATTGCTGACTGACTAAATACTTTTTTGCCCCACTGTACATACACAACACACAATCTCCTCACTGGAGGTGCTGGTATTTTAGGGGCTTATTTCAGCCGGGTCCCTGAACACATTCACATATAACCACACTGGCGTAAAGCACATAACTTAGATTAATACTAGCGCATGGCCATGCGGTCATACGAACCTTTTATAGCTGCAGCAACTACAGGACCTTCCCAGAAGGACCAATGGGAAGCTGCCACAGAACTTGAGCAACTTCAGGACCTTCCTAGAGGAACAATGGGAATTGCTGCAGTACCTGAGCATGTGACCCTTGATCTCGAATGAGAGATCTTACCCTGGGCATGCTCAGAAGGGGAAAAGTAGGACTTAGTCCCAAAGATGTCTGCTTGCCGCTGACCAGTATTGGCTACAATGGCAGAAGCTGTAAAGGCAGCAGTAATCCTTTGCACAGTGTCAGACTGAGCAAGAAGCTGGGACCGATACCTCCATTGAGCAGGCTCCACTGCAGCAGGAGAAGAATGGGAGACCGCAGCGGAGATGGCTCGAGATTCCCCCTGTGCAGAGGCGGGAACTTGACCCCAACACCCCCCATTTAATCAGATAAAGATGTGCAGAACTAAGATACCACTGTACCCCTATGGATACAAATCCTTTTGCCCCAACTCTCAGCTTGATGTATATTATTGGTTCATTTCATGTCTTAAAGCAAACCTGTCATGAAATATTTCCACCCTAAACTGTTGCCATAGTGTTATACATCCCATTAATAGCTTTCCAATGATGCCCCTCTCGGAAAGGAGCCGCCGTGCATAAAAGAAGAAATACCATTATAAAGTAGCACACACTACCTGTAAAAAGTAAAGGGGGTTTCCTTTGGAGTATTGTAGTCCTTGCATTACAAGGAATTTGCTTTCGGTCCTGGGGAAAAAAATGGTGTAAGGGCACCAAATGGAAACTTTGCACAGCGCCCTCTTCAGCCTAAAGCCGGCCTTCAAAGGAAACTCCACCAGCATCTGGCACATGTACAGCGCACATGAACCCATTGTCAATACACCTCACTTCACTATGTTTGCACCAAATGCACCATCAAAGTGCTGGGGTCCTGTGTTCAAATTCCACCAAGTACAACATCTGCAAGGAGTTTCCTCTGGGTTCTCCAGTTTCTTGCCACACTCCAAAGACATACTGATAGGGAATTTATATTGTGAGGCCCAAAGGGGAAAGCGAGGACAATATCTGTAAAGCGTGATGAAATATGGTGGTGCTCTATAAATAAACATAATAAATAAAAAGAATAATAAACAGGTTCCATTTAAATAGCAAGTGTAGAAGGCGAAAAAAAGCCACTCATTGGGTGAGTATGACAAGAAAGATATTTACAGTGTAAAAAGGCTCTTGAGAGGTTGTACTTTAGGGTACAAATCCAAGTTAAGGAAATAAGATCGAAGGTTATCGATGTCAGTGTCCTGGTACCCCTGTCTGGTGTGCTTAACCTCATAGAGGAATATGTAGTGCTTCAAAGTTATGGAAAAAACACGTGATTTGGCGCAGATGACCTGATAGAATTTAAAATGGTAAATACCAGTTCTTTACATAGATAAAAAAGCAGGTACAAAAACAGGTAGAACGCGTTTTGAGGCTCTTTAATCCTTGTTCTCAAATAACAAGATACCCATCACATTAATTACTCTTAAAGGTTTTAAATACTTCCAAAGGGGGCACCAATTCCACCCCCAATTACAAAATGAATATGCAAAACTATTACAATGTTATAAATATTAAAACCTTTTATTAAAAACATACATTCCAAAAATGAGTAACAATGCAATTACAAAAACATAGAAAATAAAAGGAATAGTTATTTTCTGCATATAACACGTCACAATGGAAATGATATGGTGGAGAGAATTTTACCAATTATATGGTGTGGTAGGCTGAATATCATTCTCATCACAGTGTATGCTTAAGATGTGTCGTCATAGAGAAAAGGCAGTGATGAAGATTGGAGCAATTAGAGGGCTAGTGGAGGAAACATCATTCCATTATGTGTATTAGTGTTCTTTGGGTGAGGTCCCCCCATTTTTGACAGCCAGCAAAGTTAAAACAGACAGCTAGGGGCCAGTAACGGGACATGGATATTGGTCCCAACTGCCTAAAAATAGCAGCCCACAGCTTCCCCAGTAAAGGCGCGCTACTAGAATTTTGGCTATCTGCCCAGCTCTTCCCACTTGCCCTGTGGATTAATATTGGTGGGGTTGATGTTACCTTAGTATTGTCAGGTGACATCAAGCCCATGAATTAGTAATTGAAAAGCATCTATGAGAGGCCTATCCAGTACTAAACCCATAGTCATATTACAATATTGTAAATAAACACACGGCCACGGACTTTGTTGTCCTTCACTTGAAATAAAAATACACACTTTTTTACTTTTTATTTAAAAATAAAAACAAAGTGACATTCATTTTACGACCATGCCACTGAAGCCCTTGTCTCTTGTAAAAAAAATAAAAATTAATAAGCAACAATAATACTCGCCTAATACCTATTCCATTGAAGCCCTGGGCTCCTGTAACTAAACTAAAATAAAAAACAACCATACCCCTCATCTGTCCGACATACTGTCCCACGCTGTAATCCATGCCTGTAATAAGTGGTTTTCTACCTGGATAGTGTCAAGATGTGACCGTCCAGGCTGAACACCACAGGAGTGGCGCATCAGTGACTTGTGGTGAAGTCATCGAGGTTACCACAGGTCACTGAGGCTGTATTCTCAGCCTATGCAGCATCAATACTAAAAAGATCTAATGTTAAAAATAATACAACAATTAAAAAATCATTATATACTCACAGTCCGGTGTCTTTCCCACTCCTCGCGATGCTCCGGGCCATGCATTGCGGTCTCGCGAGATGATGACGTACTGTCTCGCGAGACCGCTAAGTCATCTGGGTAATTTTGCAATCATCGCTGGGAACGGAAGCTGGCGGCTGCATCGCGCGCATAGGGACAGCTTTGCTGGACGCTGGAGGGTGAGTATATAAGTATTTTTTATTTTCATTCTTTTTTTAACAGGAATATGGTGCTCACAGTGCTATATACTATATGGGCTGTGTTATATACTGCGAGGATGATATATACTACGTGGGCAGTGTTATATACTGTGTGGCCTGTGTTATATACTGCATGAGCAGTGTTATATACTACGTGGGCAATTTTATACACTATGTGGGTAATGTTAAATACCACGTGGGCTGTGTTATATACTGCGTTGATGCTATATATTATGTGGGCTGTGTTATATACTACATGTGCAGTGTTATATACTACGTGGGCTATGTTACATACTATGTGGCTGGGCAATATACTACGTGGCAGTGTTATATACTACGTGGGCAGTGTTACTACGTGTGCAGTGTTATATACTACGTGGCATGTGTTATATACTATGTGCACAGTGTTATATACTACATGGGCAGTGTTATATACTATGTGGGCAGTGTTATATACTACGTGCGCAGTGTTATATACTGCGTGGGCTGTGTTATATACTACATGGCTGTGTTATAGACTACATGGCTCCTATATCCTACATGGCTGTGCTATATACTACGTGGCTGTCTATGTTATGTGGCCTCTGCTATATGCTATGTGGCTGCTATATATACATACATACATACATATTCTAGAATACCCGATGCGTTAGAATCGGGCCACCATCTAGTTGTTTATAAACAGCCATGATAAAGCTGACAGCTGAGTGTTGCAGCCCTCAGCATTCAGTTTTGCCATGCTGGTTACCAAAAATAGAGGGGACCCAAGCCATTTTTGAATTAACTTATTTAAAACGCAGGCACTGGCTGATAAATACTCCCATAAGCCTCCGCCTGCTTTCACTTTTATTAGCAGCATCATGCATAGGCTAATGGAAGTAGTAATCACTTCAGTTGACACCTGTGACTGGAGGTGAACTTTTAACCTCCAATCTCAGCTGCTGGCTCACACTGTCATCTGACAGCGTGATAATAGTAGCTCTCTGACTGTTAGTAATAATCTTAGATCTAGTGCTTGCCGCGCTGTCATGTAGATGACAATTTGGCAAACAGTGGATGTTTGGGCCCCCCATTCATCTAAGTTAGGCTTGGGTTCAGGTACTGTCCTGTTACCCCCCAAAAAATGTTTTAACTGTTCGGCCAAACTTGCCGGACCCAAACATCTAAGGGTTCGCCCATCACTAGTCATATGTGTTACCATAACATAGGGTTTCCTTATTTCCAAGCGCATTCCATACTATGTTCACTAGGGAAGAGCGAATGTGCTTGATGATACTCTGATATCACTCGAGTATCTGGGTGCACGGATGTGCGGGACACTTGACTAGCATTGGCTGTTGCTTGCATGGCATTACTGTGATTGGTTGGCCGTATTACAGCATCAGAGGTTATAAAAGGAAAGGCACCATCACGCTCGGCACACTGATGCCACTGCACAGCTCAGGGATGGTTCATATTAGAGGGAGAGAGTGGTTGTCCAGGTCTGTGTGTGCACAGTTTAACGAATCAGAGCCATCCCATGTTGATGCTGGTGCTAAACCATCATAACAGTCCTTCTAATGGCTAATCTTTGCAGTTTGTATCAGATACGTTCTGCATTTAGCCTAGGAAAGGACAGTTGCAGGAGCAGATAGAGTGGCAGAATAGAGTTTATATGCAGGGTTTTAGCCTATGTGCACACGTTGCGGTTTTTACTGCGGATCCGCAGCGTTTTTGACAAAAATTTCCTAGTTTTATATGAACCCAGCCTCCTCTAACCTTGTGCCAAAAACAACAGCCATGTGTTCTTCCAATCAGGTGCCTAGCACTCTGAAAATGGTGGAGGCTCACAAAGCAGGAGAAGGCTATAAGAAGATAGCAAAGCGTTTTCAAGTTTTCCCTCCTTCAGTTTGAAATGTACCGTAATTAAGAAATGGCAAATAGCAGGAACAGTGGAGGTAAAGATATGTTCTAGAAAACCAACCAAAATGTCATTGACCACTGCTTGTAGGATTGCTAGAGAGGCATATAAGAACCTCTGCTTGACTGCAAAAGATCTTAAGAAAGATTTAGCAGACTCTGGAGTTGTGATACATTGTTCTACTGTACAGAGACACCTGCACAAATATGACCACCATCATCAGAAGAAAACCTATCCAGCACTGTCATAAAATGCAACATCAGAAGTATGCAAAATAACATCTAAGCAAGACTGATGCATTTTGGAAATAAGTTCTTTGGACCAATGAGGTTAAAATAGAACTCTTTGGCCACAATGTTCAATGGTATGTGTGGAGAAAAAAGGCATAGAATTTCAGGAAAAGAACATCAGGCCAACCATTAGGCATGAGGGTAAATCAATCTTGCTTTAGGTTTGTGTTGCTGCCTATGGCATGGGGAACATTTTATGGAGACAGTGAAGAATGGATTCAATGACATTTCAACAAATTCCTGATGCAAACATAACACCATCTGAAAAAACAAAGCTGAAGTTGAAAAGAGGATGACTCCTACAAATTAATAGGGATCCTAAACATGTCAAAATTCACAATAAACTACCTCAAAAGGCACAACCTGAAGGTTTTACAATGGCTCTCACATTCCCCTGATCTGTAGATCATTGAAAATCTGTGGCTAGACTTCAAAATGACCCAGGAATCTCACAAAACTGAACAAACTTTCCAAGAAAGAATGGATGAAAATCCCTCAAAAAAGAATCGAAAGACTATTGTCTGGCAACAAAAAGCGTTTACAAGTTGTGATACTTACAAAAGGAAGTGCTACAAGGCTCTAACCATGAGAGTTGCCCAAACTTTTGCATCAACCCATTCTCCTTTTTTGTAAATTTTAAAATGGAAAAGAAGAAAATATTTGTTTTGCCTAAAATGCAAAGGAAATGTGTCATCTTTAACTTTAGACCTTTTAGAGATCGTTTATATTCAGCTTGCTTAACTGTTCACAATATTAGTCATTTTGACCAGGGGTACATAACTATTACTTGCCATTACATTCCAAAAAAGCATTGAAAAATGTATCTGGATTTAATTAATCATCCATGTAGTATTATGTCCTTTGTGTTGCATTTTAGTGGTATATAACATTCCAAAAAAGCATTGAAAAAAATTCCAAAAAAGTGTTGAAAAAAATTTCTGAATTCGATTAGTCACCCATAAAGTACTACATGCTTTGTATTACATTTTGGTGGTATATAGCACTTCAAACAAGAGTTGAAAAATGTTTCTGGATTCAATTAGTCATCAATAGACTATTAAACGCTTTGTGTTATATTTTGGTGGTATATATAACACTGCAAAAAGCATTCAAAGTTTTTGATTTTCATTTTCTTATTCATATCTGGAATCTGTTCTATTGATATGTTTTAATGTTTATAACATTCTAATAGCCACTTGTGCAAAAATCCTGAGTTTGCAGGTGGTATATTGTTAACGTAAATCCTTCTATCTATTAACTGAGGCCTTTAGGATACTAACACCCTTCACTACAGAAAATGTCCAAACACCGTATTTTGTAGACATTTAGAATTACGTACTTTTGTTTCCTGAGACTTGTAACTACAGGAATTTGTTTGAATATTTAGAGTTTTTAATCACCGATCAACAATACGGATTTGAATTTTGGTGTGCATATAGCTGTAATATAAGGCTGTATTTATATATTTTGAGTATATCAAAATTTTAGGCAAATTGAACAAAATATTACTATAACAAGTGAACACAAGTTAAACTGTGTGAGAGAGCATAAGAGAATTATAAATTTGTACATTATTCTATGCCACTTCCTGCCAAATGAGAGGCCCATCTGTAGTCAGTCAGCACTGTAGACAGCATATGTGGTGCGGAATCTGCTACTGAATTTGATAGAATAAATTAAAGTAAAGTTTTAATGCTGTGTATCCAGCTAGATTCAGTAACCACATGTCACTTACCTGTCCTCGTTTCTACTGTTAGTGCCTTTAATTTTGTAATTGAGAACAAATTGATTGACTATACTTGCGATGATTGGCAGAAGATTGTAAACTCTAGCCAATCACAGATGCTATGTCATTGAAATGTGCAGATTAATTGAATGGGTTTACCAGTCAATCACATATGATATATGATTTCAAATTACACGACTTACGGTATGGGTAGAAATGATTTAAATTCATGGCAAAAGGGCTGGATCGTGTATAGAACTGCTTTGGGAGTTTAGGATAGGAAAAAAATTACATGTATTGTCAAGTACCATTCTCAGCTGAATGTTTCCACACTCGTCAGACTGCAGACATTACACAGCTTTGGACCTGGCAAGTAGCAGCACACGAAACTGGCTAACAACAACTGGTTCTGTTGGCTATTAATCTATGGAACAGCCTAATTTAGGAACTGGTGTGGTGACAACAGAAATGGTTGATGATATCTAAAAGGGCTTAGATGACTTTTATTTTTTATTGAAAGTTCCATAAATACTAATGTAAATGTGTAACATTCTGTCTCTGAATGTTGATCCAGTCACCAGGCCATAACTCGGCTGAACATGCTTCCTTTTTAAAACGTACTATGTAACTACTGTACGTAATCTATAATTTTTTGGTAAATGATTGAATGAATCATGATTACAATACAAATGGTGATACTGCTGCCACGTTCTCACACTGTAGCTTGGTACCGTTTTAATACAATTTTCAACCAAAACAAGGTTTGAAGCCAACGAGATACATAGAAGTTGCTCTATCTCTCTTTTTTAGTTGTAAACTAGCATTCATATTTTAGTCTGTTAGGTTATTACATCACTAGTCACAAATGAGAGCGAATCCAGAAAAAAGATGTGCACACTGTCACTGGGTTGGTGCAGGCATGAACAAAATAGTCCAAGTAAAGGAAAAATCAGCCGCACTCAAATGGTTGAAAGTTCAGCAAGTTTTGTAGTTTCTTTATTAACATATACAATAAACATCACCAGGTGCTTTTTTAGGAGGTAAATGGGTGGCGGACTATTCAACTCGGGTAACGTTTCGCCTAGGCGGATGCGCTTTCACACAACTCCACCGGAGCTGTGAGGTTTTAATAAAGACCCTCTGGGGTCAAAACGTTACCCGAATTGAATAGTCCGCCACCCATTTACCTCCTAACAAATGAGAGCGAAACATAGCAGAAATGCAACCAACTCCAAAAAAGAAGTTCTGTTTTCTTTCTACAGAATTTACTCCTGTATTTTATGCAAAAGATGTACAGCCATTGTTGGCAATGAGATCTTCCACACAAGGCATAAGCCTCATATTTTGTGCCTGACATGTGCAAGCACCAGCTTGGTGGCATGATCACAACAAATCTGTAACATTGGGGCCCTACTCAGAATTAGCATCTGGGAGTCAATAGAGATGAATAGGGATCAACGGACACGTGGAAGTTCAGGCTCGTCGGGTTCCACCGAATATTAGTCTAAAGTTTGGGAACCTGAACCTGAACCAGAACACGAAACCCATAAAAATCAATGGAGATCTGAACTTTGGAGCTGGGAAATCTCTCTCCCTCTCCTCTTTGCGAACTCATCAACTGTTTTGACTCAATTTTGCCAACAATTCTAATCTGCTGCATCAGATTAAAAAAATGAATCTGATGGGTCGGATGTATGTGAATATTATTCTCCCTGTGCCCCATGCTCCATATTTTTAACATTTCTTTGTGTCCCTTTAACGGACTCACTAAATGTAATTCTATGAACACAGTATAAACTTAATCTTAATCACCCAGTATGGCGTCAACCCAGGCGTTTTAACATCGGTATGCTGAGATACTTTTGCTTGGATTTTCTCCAAAAATACGAGTATGTAGATAAAAAATTATCTTTTCCATTTCTCTTTGCAGTACTGCAAGCGTTAGAATTGATGTCTCTTTTTGAAAGGGATTATTTTCTATTTATACATTATTAATCTCAGTATCGGAGAAAATAAACTGTACAAGAAAAAAGAGGTAGATTTTTTTTTAACAAGTAAGTAAAAATGTGGAATAAGAAAATGGATGAAAAGCTAGATATAAATGCAGTTTAAGCCCTATTAGTATCAACACTCTAGCAGGAAGAGAAAATACCGTATGCATACGAGCAACAACACATGAATTATAATTGGACTATGTTCACACCATGAAGGTTAAAAATGGTCATCACACAGCTGGAGCACTGAACATTTCACAGTAATATTTGCTTTTCATATTACATAGTAACATAGTAACATAGTTAGTAAGGCCGAAAAAAGACATTTGTCCATCCAGTTCAGCTTATATTCCATCATAATAAATCCCCAGATCTACGTCCTTCTACAGAACCTAATAATTGTATGATACAATATTGTTCTGCTCCAGGAAGACATCCAGGCCTCTCTTGAACCCCTCGACTGAGTTCGCCATCACCACCTCCTCAGGCAAGCAATTAATTAATTCTACTGGGAAAGAAAAATTCGCCCTGTAAGGCATTGCTGAATGCACAGATCCTGTTCAAGGCACAGGGAGTTTCTGTTGCTCTGTACTGATGCCGCTATTCTGTAAGCCGCTATATGGCACTTTCCTGAGTCACTATATAACAGAAGAATTCTGCTCTGCAATGTCTTTGACAGAGAACAACACCAAATTATTTCATCTGATGAAATATGACATGATTTTTTTTCCTGTTGGATACATAAGAAATCAGTATTAACAACATTATGCAGAAGAACAGGAGGACAAGATACACGGAGCTGTGGGCATTGCATGGGCATGGACATGGCGCCTCTGAATAGCATTGTATGGAGCTATTTTACCCTTGGAGAAATGATTGGAGGGAAGAACTTCATCATACGCCATCAATTAAATTGAACATTTGAAAATATCCCTCATGAGGAGTTATCAGGATGCTAAAGCTGGAAATATACGTTGAAAAGCCGGTATTTATCCTACCTCACCTCTTCATACAAATGCAATCTCCATTCAGACAAGCTTGTGAGCTACTTCTCATGGCTTTTCAAAATAAAACAATCATGTATGTTAAGATCCAAAAGCCCAATCCTTCTTTTATTTAAAGTTTGCAATCCGACAAGAGTTGAAAGGCCTCCATACACATTAGATGGTTAGGCACTTCTGCTGAAATCTGAGGGTATGGTTGACATTCAAATGTGTGACAAGTTTAAGGTACAACAGGGCCCTATTTACAGTGGGTGCGGAAAGTATTCTGACCCCTTTAAATTTTTCACTCTTTGTTTCATTGCAGCCACTTGACTGGCCCAGCCAGAGCCCTGACCTAAACCAAATCGTGCGTCTCTGGAGAGACCTGAAAATGGCTGTCCACCAATGTTCACCATCCAACCTGACAGAACTGGAGAGGATCTGCAAGGAAGAACAGCAGAGGATCCCCAAATCCAGGTGTAAAAAACTTGTTGCATCATTCCCATGAAGACTCATGGCTGTACTAGCTGAAAAGGGTGCTTCTACTTAATACTGAGCAAAGGGTCTGAATTCTTATGACCATGTGATATTTCAGATTTTCTTTTTCAATTAATATGCAAAAATTTCTACATTCCTTTTTTTTCAGTCAAGAAGATGGAGTGCAGAGTGTACAGTAATGAGAAAAAATAATCTTTTTTGAATTTACCAAATGGTTGCAATGAAACAAAGAGTGAAAATTGTAAAGGGGCCTGAATACTTTCCGTACCCACTGTACCTCTGTAGGTGCCAAATTACAACCCTATAATCCTCGATTGGTGCCATATTATATCATTGCAAAACTCATAAGTTGTACAGGTATGTAAAACAGTAGTGTGTGAGGTGATGGAGAATTTGCAGCTCATAGTCACACACCACTAGCCATTTGCATGACACTAATATTCTATTTACAGCTGCTGTTCTGTTTCACTAGTTGCCCACAGAACTAATCACCAGCCACTGGGGGCCACTATTTCCTTTTATCTCTCTATAGTCTCTTGTTGGAACTTGTGTACAAGACATATATATATATATATATATATATATATATATCTTATATATAATTGCCTAGAATACTACTTCCTGCAATTTGTGCCAACTTCCGTGGCTTTGTCCGGAGCTAATGTCCGGAGCTAATGTCCGGAGCTAATGTCCGGAGCTAATGTCCGGAGATTAATTGCCTAGAATACTACTTCCTGCAATTTGTGCCAACTTCCGTGGCTTTGTCCGGAGCTAATGTCCGGAGCTAATGTCCGGAGCTAATGTGCGGAGATAATGTCCGGAGCTAATGTCCGGAGCTAATGTCCGGAGATAAGTGACGTCAACAGTGTCCAGTGTCTGATTGGTTGCCGCCTGCTGCAAGCGACCAATCAGAAACGTGCCGTACTGTGACACACTCCGCCCGCCATTTTGGTGTGATTTTTGAATTTTTACCTCACAGCAAGTTTCTACTGCGTGGAGGCGGGCCCAGTGACGTTGCTCTTCAAGCTCCTGCCGAATTTCGTCAAAAAAATGATAATACCATTTACCAAAACTCTATATATTTAGTTGTGAAGTGGTTCAGTGACATTTTCACACCAATTTTGAACTTTTGTTTGGTGTTTTCTCCATATACTGCCTATTATTCACTGACTGTTATACTGAGAGACTGCCGTTTATTAACCTCTTCTTTGCCACATTGGGTATATTGCTCTATTATTTGCCACATAAGGACATTGTCCATTATTGCCCAGCAATTTCTCTGCAATATAAACTGCCTATTTATTAATATCTGCATTCCTGCAAAGAACTATTGCCTATTATTAACTGGCTATTTTCCTACTACCTGACACTGCCTCTTATTAACCTGTTGTTTGCCACCACCACGCTTAAAGCTGTTGTCGTCTGATGTCTTTCATCCCTCCCCTCATAAGCATGTTCATGGATCCTGTGTAACTGTACCTTAAATAACAAGAATTGTCAAGAGCTGGTGAGTGCAGCCATTTTTTGTTCTTTCTTACTATTATTTATTAATTGTATTATTCTTACATTTGAATAAATAAAGTATATATGGATTCTAGACTCCTGATTCTTTAGAATCGGGCTGCCATCTAGTATATATATATATATATATATATATATATATGTATATATATATATATATAGACATACATATATATACCAAGTTCAGTGGTGATTCTGGTGAAAGGTAAAAACAGCTCCTCTGTTGGGAGAGACTTGTGCCATGTTAAGTGGACCCTGTTTTACTGTTTTGAATTGCACTTTGAGAGCACCAGATGGACTCTGGGCCGGGGGGGGGGCAGTATAAGCAACTAGGAGGAAGTGCATAGTGGTGTCGGTGGCCACATCTTAGGGAAGTAGAAGGTGAGAGCTGGTAGAGGGAGGACATGTTGCATCTCCATCCAGCACCATCTTCAGAGCCATGTGTCCTAGGCACCTACTGCTATCACCCACTGTTGGAACTCCACTGGAGGAATTTCTTGTAGCACACCAGGTGTGTTGCACCCTATTGCATCTCGGGTAAACTACTTTTAGCATTGTGCCTCAATCAGCACAACCCACACAATTTGTTTCCTACCTGATGATTTTACATACTCTCACTATGCTTTTGAAAGGGGATACAGCGATATCCCTGAAAAGTCCTTTTAAAAGGTTACATTAGTGTAAAGACCGCCATCCCCAGGACACAGGCTCATGACCACAAACATGCTATTTGCATACAAGTGGCCACATGCTGAGTAGACATATGTGGCCTCACTCAATACACATGTGTTCAGTGAAGCTGGACATTTCTAGTCTGAACATGGCCAGATGTAAATCGCATACCTGTAGTCACATGACCATCCGCTCCTGGCACCGGAACCGAAGAATATAGAGTGATTTAGACTTGCAGACTGGACAATTCTTTTAGTACCTAAAATAATAATTTTTTGCACCTGTAGTTTGCGCTAGTGTTCAGACCTTATATCCAGGACTTGTACTAAATTGTAATTGGACATGTTAGGGCATGTTACGTTAGGCTATGGGTTGAACTAGATGGACTTAAAGTCTTCCTTCAACCTTAATAACTATGTTACTATGAGAAAAGAAGGACATGCAATTTTTACAAATTTCCTCATGCTGTATACAAAACTGAAAAAAGACAATGGTGTTTATTTTGGAACCACATTAAAGCCCTATTCATTCCAAAAAATCAGGAAGAAAATATAGAAATAGGGTTATTTTATAAATTAGTCCTCACTCAGATGACCATTTTTCATCAGTGTTTGGAATCTGAGTGACATCAGTGTTTGGTCATTGTGTCAGTTTTTACCATCATTGCGAAAAAAAAAAAAAACTGCAAAACTTCTTTCCATTGCAGTATCAATCACGGACAGCACACTGATGCCATCCATGTGCAGTCTGTGATTACAGGTACCGTCACACTCAGCAACTTTGCAACGAGAACGACAATGATCCGTGACGTTGCAGCGTACTGGATAGCGATCTCGTTGTGTTTGACACGCAGCAGCGATCTGGATCCCGCTGTGCCATCGCTGGTCGGAGCTAGAACTCCAGAACTTTATTTGGTCGTCAGGTCGGCGTGTATCGTCATGTTTGACATCAAAAGCAATGATGCCAGCAATGTTTTACATGGAGCTAACAACCAGCGAGAACGATAAGTGAGTCGCCGTTATGTCACTGGATCGCTCCTGCATCGTTCTGGAGTTGCTGTGTTTGACGTTTCTACAGCGACCTAAACAGCGACGCTGCAGCGATCGGCTCGTTGTCTATATCACTGCAGCGTCACTGAGTGTGACGGTACCTTTACACAGACCCAGAGACTAGAATGGGCAATTCTAATCTGTGAGATAGATCAAAAACACACATTGTCAACATTTCTTTGATGATCACTCAGTTCGCAAAAGAGCCCCAAAGACACGTGAACAGCTCTAGACTGTAATCTGTTTGGTATCTATTTGTAAATGAGTCACAGATGTCTAAAGGTACCGTCACATTTAGCGACGCTGCAGCGATCCAGACAATGATCCCGATCGCTGCAGCATCGCTGTTTGGTCGCTGGAGAGCTGTTACACAGACAGCTCTCCAGTGACCAACGATGCCGGTCCCCTGGTAACCAGGGCAAACATCGGGTTACTAAGCGCAGGGCCGCGCTTAGTATCCCGATGTCTACCCTGGTTACCAGTGTAAATGTAAAAAAAAACAAACACTACATACTTACATTCCGGTGTCTGTCCCCCGGCGCTGTGCTTTCCTGCACTGACTGTGAGCGCCAGCCGGAAAGCACAGCGGTGACGTCACCACTGTGCTCTGCTTTCCGGCTGGCCAGCGCTCACAGTGCAGAGAAGCACAGCGCCGGAGGACAGACAGCAGAAGGTAAGTATGTAGTGTTTTTTTTTTTTTACTTTTACACTGGTAACCAGGGTAAACATCGGGTTACTAAGTGCGGCCCTGCGCTTAGTAACCCAATGTTTACCCTGGTTACCAGTGAAGACATCGCTGAATCAGCATCACACATGCCGATTCAGCGATGTCTGCAGGAAGTCCAGCGACGAAACAAAGTTCTGGACTTTCTGTGCCGACCAACGATGGCACAGCAGGATTCTGATCGCTGCTGCCTGTCAAACTGAACGATATCGCTAGCCAGGACGCTGCAACGTCACGGATCGCTAGCGATATCGTTCAGTGTGAAGGTACCTTAAGTGAGGCCTTAAGTATATATAATAATAGATAAATCATCTTTAGATTATATAATCCTGAAAGGTAACATTTGGTTGTGGATATTGAGATATCTAAAGACCTTAGCCCTGAAAAAGTTAACTTTGAAATTAAAAAGAAAAAAAAAAGGAAAAATAAAATAAAAAATTTAAACATCACCAAGAATCTAAAATTCGGGAAGTTAAAATAAATGTTCTTTTTCAGTATGTTAAGTGATGTAAAGTATTAACTATACAACTATCTCCATTCCAACGGCACAATAGATCAATACACGATTACAAAAGAAGGCTGGAGAGATTAACAAGAAAGCATTTGCTTTAGCATGGTAATAGAAAAATAGATGTTGTTCCCTATCATGAAGACAGTGCTGATTTGCAGAGCCGATAGGAGACCTGTATTATGTTTGATATGCAGAGTAGCTTGATAGTAATTTAAGCAGACACCAGACTTGTGTGATTGATATCTTCTCTATTCATCAGACGCAACAGGCTTTGTACAAAATAAATCGCATTCACAGCCTGCCTATGGTTTGAAAGTTGAATTCCTAGAAATGATGACCCTTATGTCTAAGTAAACATGTAAATGTTTTGATTCATTTGTCTGTTTGCGCTGGAACCTTGCAGATATAGTTGTATTAAAGAAGCAGGGGATCTACTTACGGTGCTGACAGTTCCTTCCCATGTATTCGCCGGGGCATTCACATGAGTAGTTAGCCACCAGATCTGTGCAGATTCCACCATTCCGACATGGATCCCTCTCGCATTCATTTACATCTAAAGAAACAAAGGATTTATTTTGTTACTGATATTGTCATTCATTTTATAGATAATATAGTTATTATCTATAATATAATAGAGATATGCTGAAAGTACAATTTTGCTCTTCTAAGGTAGATGCAAACATTCACAAACTCCTGCAAATTCTGGAGAGATGGCAGAAAACATTCTGTGTAATATAGTGTAATACAAGAATGGTTTTGCAACTTTTTTGATGCATTTTTTTACTATTCATTGGAATGAAAAACGCTGAAAAAAAGTTGAAAAAATTGAGATGCTACAGATTTGAAACTGCAAGGAAGAAATAAGCAACATGTGCCACAGATTTCAGAAATCACATTCACTTTGCTGATATGGTTAACCCCTTTACCCCCATTGTGGTTTGCACGTTAATGACCGGGCCAATTTTTACAATTCTGACCACTGTCCCTTTATGAGGTTATAACTCTGGAACGCTTCAACGGATCCCAGTGATTCTAACATTGTTTTCTCGTGACATATTGTACTTCATGACAATGGTAAAAATTCTTTGATAGTACCTGCGTTTATTTGTGAAAAAAACGGAAATTTGGCAAAAATTATGAAAATTTCGCAATTTTCCAACTTTGAATTTTTATGCAATTAAATCACAGAGATATGTCACACAAAATACTTAATCAGTAACATTTCCCACATGTCTACTTTACATCAGCACAATTTTGGAACCAAAATTTTATTTTCTTAGGGAGTTATAACGGTTAAAATTGACCAGCAATTTCTCATTTCTACAACACCATTTTTTTTAGGGACCACATCTCATTTGAAGTCATTTTGAGGGGTCTATATGATAGAAAATACCCAAGTGTGACACCATTCTAAAAACTGCACCCCTCAAGGTGCTCAAAACCATATTCAAGAAGTTTATTAACCCTTCTGTTGCTTCACAGGAATTTTTTGAATGTTTAAATAAAAATGAACATTTAACTTTTTTTTCACAAAAAATTTAATTCAGCTCCAATTTGTTTTATTTTACCAAGGGTAACAGAAGAAAATGGACCCCAAGCATTGTTGGACAATTTGTCCTGAGTATGCCAGTACCCCACATGTGGGGGTAAACCACTGTTTGGGCGCATGGCAGAGCTCGGAAGCGAAGGAGCGCCATTTGACTTTTCAATGCAAAATTGACTGGAATTGACATGGGACGCCATGTTTCGTTTAGAGAGCCCCTGATGTGCCTAAACATTGAAACCCCCCACAAGTGACACCATTTTGGAAAGTAGACCCCCTAAGGAACTTATCTAGAGGTGTGGTGAGCACTTTGACCCACCAAGTGCTTCACAGAAGTTTATAATGTAGAACCGTAAAAATAAAAAATCATATTTTTTCACAAAAATTATCTTTTCGCCCCCAATTTTTTATTTTCCCAAGGGTAAGAGAAGAAATTGGACCGCAAAAGTTGTTGTACAATTTGTCCTGAGTACGCTGATAGCCCATATGTGGGGGTAAACCACTGTTTGGGCGGATGGGAGAGCTCGGAAGAGAAGGAGCGCCGTTTGAATTTTCAATGCAAAATTGACAGGAATTGAGATAGAACGCCATGTTGCGTTTGAAGAGCCACTGATGTGCCTAAACATTGAAACCCCCCACAAGTGACACCATTTTGGAAAGAAGACCCCCTAAGGAACTTATCTAGAGGTGTGGTGAGCACTTTGACCCACCAAGTGCTTCACAGAAGTTTATAATGCAGAGCCGTAAAAATAAAACAAAATTTTTTTCCCACAAAAATTATTTTTTTAGCCCCCAGTTTTGTATTTTCCCAAGGGTAACAGGAGAAATTGGACCCCAAAATTTGTTGCCCAATTTGTCCTGAGTGCGATAATACACCATATGTGGGAGGAACCACTGTTTGGGCACATGGGAGGGCTCGGAAGGGAAGGAGTGCCATTTGAATGCAGACTTAGATGGAATGGTCTGCAGGTGTCACATTGCGTTTGCAGAGCCCCTAATGTACCTAAACAGTAGAAACCCCCCACAAGTGACACCATTTTGGAAAGTAGACCCCCTTAGGAACTTATCTAGATGTGTGCTGAGCGCTTTGACCCACCAAGGGCTTCACAGAAGTTTATAATGGAGAGCCGTAAAAATAAAACAAAAATTTTTCCCACAAAAATTATTTTTTAGCCCCCAGTTTTGTATTTTCCCGAGGGTAACAGGAGAAATTCGATGCCACAATTTGTTGTCCAATTTGTCCTGAGTGCGCTGATACCCCATATGTGGGGGGGAACCACTGTTTGGGCGCATGGGAGGGCTCGGAAGGGAAGGAGCTCCATTTGGAATGAGGACTTAGATGGAATGGTCTGCAGGTGTCACATTGCATTTGCAGAGCCCCTAATGTACCTAAACAGTAGAAACCTCCCACAAGTGACACCATTTTGGAAACTAGACCCCCTAAGGAACTCATCTAGATGTGTTGTGATAGCTTTGAACCCCCAAGTGTTTCACTACAGTTTGTAACGCAGAGCCGTGAAAATTAAAAAAAAAAATCTTTCCCCCCAAAATTATTTTTTAGCCCCCAGTTTTGTATTTTCCCGAGGGTAAGAGGAGAAATTCGACCCCAAGAGTTGTTATCCAATTTGTCCTGAGTACGCTGATACCCCGTATGTTGGGGGGAACCACCGTTTGAGCGCATGGCAGAGCTCGGAAGGGAAGGAGCGCCATTTGGAATGCAGACTTAGATGGAATGGTCTGCAGACGTCACATTGCGTTTGCAGAACCCCTAATGTACCTAAACAGTAGAAACCCCCCACAAGTGGCCCCATATTGGAAACTAGACCCCCCAGGGAACTAATCTAGATGTGTTGTGAGAACTTTGAACCCCCAAGTGTTTCAATACAGTTTATAACGCAGAGCTGTGAAAATAAAAAATCCTTTTTTTCCCACAAAAAATATTTTTTAGCCCCCAGTTTTGTATTTTCCCAAGGGTAACAGGAGAAATTGGACCCCAAACGTTGTTGTCCTTTTTGTCCTGAGTACGCTGATACCCCATATACGGGAGAACTCGGAAGGGAAGAAGCACTGTTTTACTTTTTCAACGCAGAATTGGCTGGAATTGAGATCGGACGCCATGTCGCGTTTGGAGAGCCCCTGATGTGCCTAAACAGTGGAAACCCCAAAATTATAACTGAAACCCTAATCCAAACACATCCCTAACCCTAATCCCAACAGTAACCCTAACCACACCTCTAACCCTGACACACCCCTAACCCTAATCCCAAACCTATTCCCAACTGTAAATGTAATCTAAACCCTAACTGTAACTTTAGCCCCAACCCGAACCCTAACTTTAGCCCCAACCCAAACTGTAGCCCTAACCCTAGCCCTAGCCCTAACCCTAACCCTAGCCCTAACCCTAGCCCTAACCCTAGTCCTAACCCTAGCCCTAGCCCTAACCCTAGCCCTAACCCTAGCCCTAACCCTAGCCCTAACCCTAGCCCTAACCCTAGCCCTAATGGGAAAATGGAAATAAATACATTTTTTTAATTTTTCCCTATCTAAGGGGGTGATGAAGGGGGCTTGATTTACTTTTATAGCGGGTTTTTTAGCGGATTTTTATGATTGGCAGCCGTCACACACTGAAAGACGCTTTTTATTGCAAAAAATATTTTTTGCGTTACCACATTTTGAGAGCTATAATTTTTCCATATTTTGGTCCACAGAGTCATGTGAGGTCTTGTTTTTTGCGGGACGAGTTGACGTTTTTATTGGTAACATTTTCGGGCACGTGACATTTTTTGATCGCTTTTTATTCCGATTTTTGTGAGGCAGAATGACCAAAAACCAGCTATTCATGAATTTCTTTTGGGGGAGGCGTTTATACCGTTCCGCGTTTGGTAAAATTGATAAAGCAGTTTTATTCTTCGGGTCCGTACGATTACAGCGACACCTCATTTATATCTTTTTTTATGTTTTGGCGCTTTTATACGATAAAAACTATTTTATAGAAAAAATAATTATTTTTGCATCGCTTTATTCTCAGGACTATAACTTTTTTATTTTTTTGCTGATGATGCTGTATGGCAGCTCGTTTTTTGCGGGACAAGATGACGTATTCAGCGGTCCCATGGTTATTTATATTTGTCTTTTTGATCGCGTGTCATTCCACTTTTTGTTCAGCGGTATGAAAATAAAGCGTTGTTTTTTGCCTCGTTTTTTTTTTTTTTTTCTTACGGTGTTTACCGAAGGGGTTAACTAGTGGGCCAGTTTTATAGGTCGGGCCGTTACGGACGCGGTGATACTAAATATGTGTACTTTTATTGTTTTTTTTTTATTATTTAGATAAAGAAATGTATTTATGGGAATAATATTTATTTTTTTTTTCATTATTTTGGAATATTTTTTTTTATTTTTTTTTACACATTTGAAATTTTTTTTTTTTACTTTTTTACTTTGTCCCAGGGGGGACATCACAGATCAGTGATCTGACAGTTTGCACAGCACTCTGTCAGATCACCGATCTGAGAGCAGTGCAGGCTGCTTCACAGTGCCTGCTCTGAGCAGGCTCTGTGAAGCCACCTCCCTCCCTGCAGGACCCGGATCCGCGGCCATCTTGGATCCGGGTCTGGAACAGGCAGGGAGGTAAGACCCTCGCAGCAACGCGATCACATTGCGTTGCTGCGGGGGGCTCAGGGAAGCCCGCAGGGAGCCCCCTCCCTGCGCGATGCTTCCCTGCACCGCCGGCACATCGCGATCATCTTTGATCGCGGTGTGCCAGGGGTTAATGTGCTGGGGGCGGTCCGTGACCGCTCCTGGCACATAGTGCCGGATGTCAGCTGCAATAGGCAGCTGACACCCGGCCGCGATCGGCGGCGCTCCCCCGTGAGCGCCGCCGATCGCGCTGGACGTACTATCCCATCCATGGTCATAGGGGCCCACCCCACATGGACGGGATAGTACGTCCGATGTCAGAAAGGGGTTAAACGCTTTGTTTTTCACAACCAATACATGCAGAAAAAATTAGGAATAACACGGCAAAAATGCAAGGTAGACATAGCCTTAATGTGTTTTCTTAACCTTTACGCAGAGAATCCTATGAAGATGGAAACTTTATTGATATATGCATTTATGATGGCTTTAGGTTAAGTGCACTTTGCAATTGAATATAATGATCAATTCAGACAAGTCCTATGTAAATACAGTAAGGTTGGTCCCCATGATGAGTTTTTGGTGAATTATTGAAACTGTGTATTTTTACTATTTTATAGTTCCAGTAAAGTGGATGTGACTTGTAGTAATCCCACTCCCACTGTTCTTTTTTATTCAGCATAAACTGACCTGCAGTGTGTGTTTCAAATGCACAACATGTCGATTTCTCTTACGGGTTCACTGAGTTTTGGGTTTGATTATCCCAATAGACATTAGATGTGGAAAGTTTGCAGGTAAAAAATGCACATGCGTTTTTAGTGCGCTTCCATCGTGGAAACGTATCAAAAATGCATGTAACCCCTCATGACTGTATCAATAAAGTTTTGTCAAAACAAAATTCCAAGAAGTATCAAAAACAAAGTAGCTTTATTTAAAAAATGACATAACAAGAGAAAAAAAGCAGTGTAAAAAATGCAATAAAAACACGTAAAAAAAACACAAAAAAACGAGTAACTTAATTCATCTAATAGGTAAAGAAAATCTGCAACATCAAAAACTCACCAAAAGCTCATTTGGGAACCTAAAGGGTTATTCATATCTGGAACATTTATTACATTTATCATCAGGATATGCTATAAATGTCCAATGGGTGTGAGTCACACTGTTTGGCCAGGGACACACTTGTAAGTGTGATGCAAGAAACTTGTGCGAGTTTCTCGCATCAATACCCAGCACTAATGCCGATACTCGGGACCGGAGTGTTCAGCTGTATAGAAATGCATGCACACTCTGGTATTGATGAGAGATTCAAGCAAGTTTCTCACATCACACTTGCAAGTGTGACCCCGACCTTAGGATTAGCATCTATCTCAAGTATGGGGCATTGATGCAAGCCATAGAAATTGCATGGTTCACACTATTCACTTGCATGAGTTCTAAAAATAATATACTCGTATATATACTAGATGGTGGCCCGATCCCATGTAGCATATTGCCCAGCCACCTAGTTGTTGGTTGGGAGCACCCGGCACGACCTGATAGTTAAACTCACACAGGACAAGCTCTGGGATGTGGGAGCTCTGCTGACCGCAAGCCCTAATCCTATCACAACAACTAGAAATAGCAGTGGAGCGTTCCTGACTCTCCCTAGACGCCTCTTCACTGCCTAAGAGCTAGCTAGCCCTAGAGATAGAAAATAAAGCCTACCTTGCCTCAGAGAAATTCCCCAAAGGAAAAGGCAGCCCCCCACATATATTGACTGTGAGTAAAGATGAAGTCACAAACGCAGAAATGAAACAGGTTTCAGCAAAGGGAGGCCAGACTTACTAAACAGACAGAGGATAGGAAAGGTATCTTTGCGGTCAGCACAAAAACTACAAAAGACCACGCAGAGTGTGAAAAAAGACCTCCGCACCGACTCACGGTGCGGAGGTGCCACTCTGCATTCCAGAGCTTCCAGCTAGCAAGACAAAATCATGATAACCAGCTGGACAAGGAAACAATGAACAAATAATAACTATCAGGTACTTAGCTTCTGCTGGAGAAGACAGGTCACCAGAAAGATCCAAGAGCGAACTGAACAAATGCAGGAACATTGACAGCTGGCATGGAGTAACGATCTGAGTGGAGTTAAATAGAGCAGCAAACCAAAGGATAAACCACGTCACCTGTGCATGGAACCTCAGAAGCAGCAGCTTCACTCACAGCCACCAGAGGGAGTCCATGGACAGAACTCGCCGAAGTACCATTCACGACCACAGGAGGGAGTTTGACAACAGAATTCACAACACCTAGTATATAGCACAGCCCACGTAGTATATAAAACAGCCCACATAGTATATAACACAGCCCACGTAGTATGTAGCACAGCTCACATAGTATATTGCCCAGCCACATAGTATATAGCACAGCCCCCGTAGTATATAGCACAGACACGTAGTATATTGCCCAGCCACGTAATATATTGCACAGCCACGTAATATATTGCACAGCCACGTAATATATTGCACAGCCTCATAGTATATAGCACAGCCACGTAGTATATAGCACAGCCACGTAGTAGATAACACAGGCCACGTAGTATATTGCACAGAGACGTAGTATATAACACAGGCCACGTAGTATAGAGCACAGCGATGTAGTATATTGTCCAGCCACATAATATATACCACAGCCATGTAGTATATTGCACAGAGACGTAGTATATCACACAGCCCACATAGTATATAACACAGCCCATGCAGAATATAACACAGCCCACGTAGTATATAGCAATGTGGGCACCATATCCCTGTAAAAATAATAAAATAATAAAAAATAGTTATATACAGTACTCACCTTCCGCATAGGCAGCATCAATATTAAAAATTTGGTCACACAGGGTTAGTAGCAGCGTTAATGGACTGCGTTACACCGCGGCATAATGCAGTCTAATGCAGCCATTAACCCTGTGTGAGCGCTGACTGGAGGAGGCACTAACAGAGAGTAGGAAGGGACAAATTCGCGGACGGACTGTGCCCGTCCCTGCTGGCCGCGACCAATCAGCGACGCATGATTTCTGTGACAGACAGACAAACAGAAAGACAGACGGAAGTGACCCTTAGACGATTTTATATATCTATATACATATATATAAATGAAAAGAGCAGCACATGTGTCAGTGAGCCTAGCATCTGTCAGACGTTTATGGCATATCCTGTGGATATTTTATAAATGTCCCAGATGGGACAATCTTTTCAAACAAACCCATAAGATGCTACTCATTGGCCGAAAGTCCAAACAGAGTCATTTTGGCCACCACTGTACAGGTTTATGACTACATTCCTTTTTTCAACTGTAATTGAAAGCACAGCAACTTGCACTTTTCTATGAAGAGAGTCTCCACAAAAAATTATAGTCAACATATACCACTGCCACTGTTATATTTTGAAGCCTTCCAATGGAAATATACATTAGGGGAATCATTTACCAATGAGTCGTGTCGAGGATTTCAGCCTTCAATGAAAATCTGAAGCAAAGTACATCATATTGCATTTAAAAGGAGTTTAGGGAAACCTCATCTGCATGCAGTGGAAATAAATCCTATAAGATCTGAGACCATGCTGAAGATTGTGAAATCTACAGTATGCTCTAATCTAACATGGATTTGTTTCAAATTGATATGCAAAGGGTGAAATCTGGGGCAAAATTTGCATCAAATTCCTGTAAGACATGTGGAAGGATCTTAACAAGGATTTCAGTTCATCTCTAGCACACAAGGTCTCAAGGCAAGGCTATGCCGGACACCTCATCTTTCTTTAAGTCTATACCAGCTTTGAGTAAAATGAAAAACTATTGTTTAATGTAAAAAAATGCATTATAGTTTGATGGATAAACACTGCCCATGAGTCGGTTTAAAGATATGAAAATCTATTCCATTGCATAATGTTGTAGAATTAGCACAAAAGCACGAGAGAATAAAGAAGACTACAATAATACAGCATTGTGCGTTAACCCACGAAAAAACCTTGAAACATGATAAATTTTGCATTCAAATGAATATTTGAGCACAAATTTGAAATAACATTTAAAACAAGCAATAGTGAAAAAGAATTGGGCAGTTACTCTGCAAGATAATCGTAAAAGAGCGTTGTCAAAAATGTTTGTTTTACAATTATCCTGCTTTGCAATTAGGCTATTGATCACTCGATGAACAAGCAATACTCTTGTTCAGCACAAAATATTATCATTCTCGCCGCTGTAGCATCATGTATAGACCGGACTCACACTGCCAAGAACTATGGCAGACTGTGTTTACTGACCAACCTAGTACAGATCACTACAGTGCCGGCCAAAAAATCTTTACACTTGTGGGACAGAATAAAACTTTACATGTAAAATCTGTCATTATTTCACTTCTTAAAAGGGCACACAATGGGGGAGACAATCAAAAACCGTCTTATGGCAAAACTGGTTTAGTAAAATGTAAATAATAATTAATACTAATTAATGATGAAATACTAATTGTAGCAAAATATCCACAATGAAACACTTAAATGTCAAGATTTTGTGGTTTCATTGAACTTGCAAATATTTTTTGTGCCTGTACTCTTAGTGTGGATCGCTTGTGTTTTTTCTGCTGGTGTAAACAAGTAGTCAAACGACTGCCGATTGGTTAACCCCTTAGTGACAGAGCCAATTTGGTACTTAATGACCGAGCCAATTTTTACAAATCTGACCACTGTCATTTTATGAGGTTATAACTCTGGAACGCTTTAACAGATCCCGCTGATTCTGAGACTTACTGTATTGTACTGCATGATAGTGGTAACATTTCTTCGATATTACTTGTGATTATTTATGAAAAAAACAGAAATATGGCGAAAATTTTTAAAATTTTGCAATTTTCAAACTTTGTATTTTTATATCCTTAAATCAGAGAGATATGTCACGAAAAATAGTTAATAAATAACATTTCCCACATGTCTACTTTACATCATCACAATTTTGGAAACAATTTTTTTTTTGTTAGGGAGTTATAAGGGTTAAAAGTTGACCAGCAATTTCTCATTTTTACAACACCATTTTTTTTAGGGACCACATCACATTTGAAGTCATTTTGAGGGGTCTATATAATAGAAAATAACCAAGTGTGACACCATTCTAAAAACTGCACCCCTGAAGGTGCTCAAAACCACATTCAAGAAGTTTATTAACCCTTTACATGCTTCACAGGAACTGAAACAATGTGAAAGGAAAAAATGAACATTTAACTTTTTTTTGCAAACATTTTAATTCAGAACCATTTTTCACATGTGTAAAAACAGAAATGTAACCATGAATTTTGTTACGAAATTTCTCCTGAACACGCCAATACCCCATATGTGGGGGTAAACCACTTTTTGGGTGCACCGCAGAACTTAGAAGTGAAGGAGCGCCGTTTGACTTTTTCAATGCAGAATTGGCTGGAATTGAGATCGGACGCCATGTTGCGTTTGGAGAGCCCCTGATGTGCCTAAACAGTGGAAACTCCCCACAACTGACCCCATTTTGTAAACTAGACCCCTTAAGGAACTTATTTAGATGTGTGGTGAGAACTTTAAACCCCCAGGTGCTTCACAGAAGTTTGTAACGTAGAGCCATGAAAATAAAAAAATCGCATTTTTTCTACAAAAATGGCTTTTTTGCCCCCAAATTTTTATTTTCACAAGGGTAACAGGAGAAATTAGAACACAAAAGTTGTTGTGCAATTTCTCCTGAGTACGTCAATACCCCATATGTGGGGGTAAACCACTGTTTGGGCGCACCGCAGAGCTTGGAAGAGAAGGAGTGCCATTTTACTTTTTCAATGTAAAATTGGCTGGAATTGAGATCGGACGCCATGTCGCGTTTGGAGAGCCCCTGATGTACCTAAACAGTAGAAACCCTCCACAAGTGACCCCATTTTGGAAACTAGACCGCCCATGGAACTTATCTTCTAACTTAAAGTTGTTGTCCAATTTATCCCGAGTACGCTGATGCCCCATATGTTGGGGTAAACCACTGTTTGGGTGCACGGCAGAGCTCGGAAGAGAAGGAGCGCCATTTTGGAATGCAGACTTAGATAGAATGGTCTGTGGGTGTTATGTTGCATTTGCAGAGCCCCTGATGTACCTAAACAGTAGTTTCCCTCCACAAGTGACCCCATTTTGGAAACTAGGCCCCCCAAGGAACTTATCTAGATGTGTGGTGAGAACTTTGAATGCCCAAGTGCTTCACAGAAGTTCAGAATGCAGAGTCGTGAAAATAAAAAATATTTTTTTTCCACAAAAAAGATTTTGTAGCCCCCAAGTTTTTATTTTCACAAGGGTAACAGGAGAAATTGGACCACTAAAGTTATTGTCCAATTTATCCCGAGTAGGCTGATGCCCCATATGTGGGGGTAAACCACTGTTTGGGCGCACGGCAGAGCTCTAGAAGGAAAGAGCACCGTTTTGGAATGCAGACTTAGATAGAATGATCTGTGGGCGTTATGTTGCGTTTGCAGAGCCCCCGATGTACCTAAACAGTAGTAACCCCCCACAAGTGACCCCATTTTGGAAACTAGACCCCCAAAGGAACTTATATAGATGTGTGGTGAGAACTTTGAATGCCCAAGTGCTTCACAGAAGTTTATAATGCAGAGTCGTGAAAATAAAAAATATTTTTTTTTCCACAAAAAAGATTTTGTAGCCCCCAAGTTTTTATTTTTACAAGGGTAACAGGAGAAATTGGACCCCAAAAGTTGTTGTCCAATTTATCCCGAGTACGCTGATGCCCCATATGTGGGTAACCCACTGTTTGGGCGCACGGCAGAGCTCAGAAGGGAGGGAGCACCATTTGACTTTTTGAGCGCAAAATTGGCTGTCGTGTTTGGAGGCCCCCTGATGTACCTAAACAGTGGAAACCCCCCAATTCTAACTCCAACCCTAACCCCAACACACCCCTAACCCTAATCCCAACCCGATCCATAATCCTAATCACAACCCTAACGATAATCACAACCCTTACCCCAAAGCAACCCTAATGTCAACCCTAACCATAACCCTAATCAAAACCCTAAATCCAACACACCCCTAATCCTAATCTCAACCCTAACCTCAAACCTAACCCTAATCCCAATACACCCCTAAATCACAACCCTAACCTTAACCCTAATCCCAAACCTAACCCTAATCCCAAGCGTAACCCTAATGCCAACCCTAATCCAAACCCTAACCCTAATCCCAACTCTAACCCTAACTTTAGCCGCAACCCTAGCCCTAACGTTAGTCCCAACCCTAACCCTAGCCCTAAGGCTACTTTCACACTTACGTCATTTGGCATCCGTCGCAATCCGTCGTTTTGGACAAAAAACGGATCCTGCAAATGTGCCCGCAGGATGCGTTGTTTGCCCATAGACTTGTATTGCCGAAAGGATCGCGACGTGCACTGGATCAGTTGTGTTTTGGCGGACCGTCTGCACAAAAAATCGTTCAATGTAACTTTTTTTGTACGCTGCCATTTCTGACCGCGCATCTATTGCCATAACTCCGCCCCCTCCTCCCCAAGACATAGATTGGGCAGCGGATGCATTGAAAAACTGCATCCGCTACCCACGTTGTGCACAATTTTCACAACGTGTGTCGGTATGTCGGGCCAACGCATTGTGACGGCCCCGTACCGACGCAAGTGTGAAAGAAGCCTAACCCTATATTTAGCCCCAACCCTAACCCTAACCCTAAATTTAGCCCTAAACTAGCCCTAACCCTAACCCTAGCCCTAACCCTAACCCTAACCCAAACCCTAACCCTAGCACTAACCCTAACCCTAACCCTAGCCCTAACCCTAACCTTAACCAGAGCCCTAACCCTACCCCTAATTTTAGCCCCAACTGCTTCCTCCTGCCGGCCGGCAGATGGAGACAGATGGCGGGCGCACTGCGCATGTGCCCGCCATTTTGTTTTCCAAAGAAGACGCCGGCGGGCAGGAGAGGACGCAGGAGGACCCAGGGACACCGGTAAGTATAATAGGGTCCCCGAATCCCCCTATTTCTCTGTCCTCTGATGTGCGATCACATCAGAGGACAGAGAATTACACACCACTTTTTTTTTTTGCGATCGCCGGTAAACAGTTAATTACCGGCGATTGCAAAACAGGGGTCGGTATAACCGACCCCGATCATGTTCTTTGGGGTCTCGGCTACCCCGGCAGCCGAGACCCCAAAGATCCTCCCAGTGCCGGCCGGCGGGCCATTTTTTTGCCGGAAAAAGATGGTGACGCCCATCGGGAGCCACGAGGTGCACCGGGGGAGACAGGTGAGTATTGGGGGGCTATCTGGGACCCCATTTCTCTGTCCTCTGATGTGCGTTCACATCGGAGGACAGAGAAATTAAAAGGGAAATCGCGTTTTTTTTGTGATCGCCGGTAAATGGTTAATTACCGGCGATCGCAAAAGCAGGGACGGTAAAATCCCCCCCGAATTATGTTCTCTGGGGTCTCGGCTACCCCTGGCAGCCGAGACCCCGGAGAAAATTGGACTCTGTGGGGCGCTATTTACTTTTTCCACAGCGCTGTTAATTAACGGCGCTGTGGTTTAAGTACCCTTAACTGCCGCCGTTAAAAGGCGTATCGGCGGTCATTAAGGGGTTAAAGTTTCCCAATCAGTAAAAGTTTACCTAGAGGTGTAAAGATTTTTTTTGCCTGTACTGTTAGTGTGGAATGCTTGCTTTTTTCTCCTGGTGTAAACAGGTAGTCAAACAACTGCCGATTGGTTAAAGTTTCCCAATCAACAGATTTGCAAAGCTTTTTTTCAAAAGCTGAAGGCAATCTATTTATGCTGTTTTGCTGTGTATAGATATAATAATTCCATGCAGGTAATTAATATGATGGTAATAAACAATGTTCAGATACAAAGGAGAATCCGGCTGCTGCGCAATTCTACTTGGCAAATCATATCTCATTTTAGAGTAGAATCCCAAATAGGGACTCAAATTGCCATGCCTGTAGTTGCATAGAATGTAGGAAGATCTAAACAATCTCTATGGCACAAGTTAACCCCTTCATGACCAGGGGATTTTTCGTTTTTCCGTGTTCGTTTTTCGCTCCCCTCCTTCCCAGAGCCATAACTTTTTTATTTTTCCGTCAATTTGGCCATGTGAGGGCATATTTTTTGCGGGACGAGTTGTACTTTTGAACGACATCATTGGTTTTAGCATGTCGTGTACTAGAAAACGGGAAACAAAATTCCAAGTGCGGTGAAATTGCAAAAAAAGTGCAATCCCACATTGGTTTTTTGTTTGGCTTTTTTGCTAGGTTCACTAAATGCTAAAACTGACCTGCCATTATGATTCTCCAGGTCATTACGAGTTCATAGACACCAAACATGACTAGGTTATTTTTTATGTAAGTGGTGAAAAAAAATTCCAAACTTTGCTAAAAAAAAAAAAAAAAAAGTTGCGCCATTTTCCGATACTCGTAGCGTCTCCATTTTTCATCATCTGGGGTCGGTTGAGGGCTTATTTTTTGCGTGCCAAGATGACGTTTTTAATGATAGCATTTCGGTGCAGATACGTTCTTTTGATCATCCGTTATTGCATTTTAATGCAATGTCGCGGCGACCAAAAAAACGTAATTCTGGCGTTTTTTTTAAACTTTTGCCCTGCTTCAATAGCCTCCATGAGAGGCTAGAAGCAGGCATAGCACGATCGGCTCTGCTACATAGCAGCGATCTGCTGATCGCTGCTATGTAGCAGAATTGCACGTGTGCTGTGAGCGCCGACCACAGGGTGGAGCTCACAGCGACGGGCAATCAGTAACCATAGAGGTCTCAAGGACCTCTATGGTTACCATTCACAAGCATCGCCGACCCCCGATCATGTGACGGGGGTCGGCGATGACGTCATTTCCGGCCGCCCGGCCGGAAGCGGTAGTTAAATGCCGCTGTCTGCGTTTGACAGCGGCATTTAACTAGTTAATAGGTGCGGGCAGATCGCGATTCTGCCCGCGCCTATTACGGGCACATGTCAGCTATTCAAAACAGCTGACATGTCCCAGCTTTGGTGCGGGCTCACCGCGGAGCCCTGCATCAAAGCAGGGGAGCCGGCATCGGATGGTATAGTACGTCCGATGCCGGTAAGGGGTTAAAGAGGACCCGTGACCAAGTCAAAAGTGAAGAGTTTTTTCTCCAATTTTATTCCTGCATTGACTAATCTGTTTTTATTTTCTGTAAATTCCCCATATGGTTCCAGAGATATGGAGTACCTTTTCATTTAGTGGTTGTTTTATGGTAATTTCCAATGGGGTGGTACTCACAGGATTTTCCGGGGATGCATCTTTACTCTTCTTTGCATTATTACCCTTGATAAATGTCTCCTTGGTAAAGAGCACAAAAATTACCACTAATCAAAAAAAGGCAGATTAAAAAAAAAAAAAAGAACTGAATACTGAAGGGAGCAGGGGGAATAAAATATAGTAACTGTCCACTTCTGCCTTGGTGAAAGGTCCTCTAAGTTTTAACAATAAAAATTCTGAACAGTAAAGATGCAAAAATATAGCTGATAATAGTGGTAATTAGAAACAATGTACATTAATATCATATGTATCATATGAAGTATCTGATGTCAGCTAAGTGGACAATGCTTCAATATACAGTCATGGCCAAAAGTTTTGAGAATTACACCAAAATTATATTTTCACATGATCTGCTGCCCTCTGGTTTTTATTAGTGTTTGTCTGATGTTTATATCACATACAGAAATATAATTGCATTCATATTATGAGTACCAATAGGTTATATTGACAGTTAGAATTAGTTAATGCAGCAAGTCAATATTTGCAGTGTTGACCCTTCTTCTTCAAGACCTCTGCAATTCTCCCTGGCATGCTCTCAATCAACTTCTGGACCAAATCCTGACTGATAGCAGTCCATTCTTGCATAATCAATGCTTGCATTTTGCCAGAATTTGTTGGTTTTTGTTTGTCCACCCGTCTCTTGATGATTGACCACAAGTTCTCAATGGGATTAAGATCTGGGGAGTTTCCAGGCCATGGACCCAAAATCTCTATGTTTTGTTCCATGAGCCATTTAGTTATCACCTTTGCTTTATGGCAAGGTGCTCCATCATGCTGGAAAAGGCATTGTTGGGCGCCAAACTGCTCTTGGACAGTTGGGAAAAGTTGCTTTTGGAGGACATTCTGGTACCATTCTTTATTCATGGCTGTGTTTTTAGGCAAGACTGTGAGTGAGCCGATTCCCTTGGCTGAGAAGTAACCCCACACATGAATGGTTTCAGGATGCATTACAATTGGCATGAGACAAGACTGGTGGTATCGCTCACCTCTTCTTCTCCGAATAAGCTGTTTTCCAGATGTCCCAAACAATCGAAAAGGGGATTCATCAGAGAAAATGACTTTGCCCCAGTCCTCAGCAGTCCACTCCCTGTACCTTTTGCAGAATATCAGTCGGTCCCTGATGTTTTTTCTGGAGAGAAGTGGCTTCTTTGCTGCCCTCCTTGAAACCAGGCCTTGCTCAAAGAGTCTCCGCCTCACAGTGCGTGCAGAAGCACTCACACCAGCCTGCTGCCATTCCTGAGCAAGCTCGGCACTGCTGGTAGTCCGATCCCGCAGCTGAAACAGTTTTAAGATACGGTCCTGGCGCTTGCTGGTCTTTCTTGGGCGCCCTGGAGCCTTTTTGACAACAATGGAAGCTCTCTCCTTGAAGTTCTTGATGATGCGATAGATTGTTGACTGAGGTGCAATCTTTGTAGCTGCGATACTCTTCCCTGTTAGGCCATTTTTGTGCAGTGCAATGATGGCTGCACGTGTTTCTTTAGAGATAACCATGGTTAACTGAAGAGAAACAATGATACCAAGCACCAGCCTCCTTTTAAAGTGTCCAGTGATGTCATTCTTACTTAATCATGACTGATTGATCGCCAGCCCTGTCCTCATCAACACCCACACCTGTGTTAATGGATCAATCACTAAAACAATGTTAGCTGCGCCATTTAAGGCAGGACTGCAATGATGTTGAAATATGTTTTGGGGGTTAAAGGTCATTTTCTGGGCAAATATTGACTTTGCAAGTATAGTAATTGCTGTTAAGCTGATCACTCTGACATTCAGGAGTATATGCAAGTTGCCATTGGAAAAAATGAAGCAGTAGACTTTGGAAAAATTAATATTTGTCTCATTCTCAAAACTTTTGGCCATGACTGTACTGTATAAATATACCGTACAGACCAAAAGTATGGACACACCTTCTCATTTAAAGATTTTTTTGTATTTTCATGACTATGAAAAATGTACATTCACACTGAAGGCATCAAAACTATGAATTAACACATGTGGAATTATATACTTACCAAAAAGTGTGAAACAACTGAAAATATGTCTTATATTCTAGATTCTTCAAAGTCGCCACCTTTTGCTTTGATGACTGCTTTGCACACTTTTGGCATTCTCTTGATGAGCTTCAAGAGGTACTCACCGGGAATGGCTTTCACTTCACAGGTGTGCCCTGTCAGAGTTAATAAGTGGGATTTCTTGCCTTATAAATAGGGTTGGGACCATCAATTGTGTTGTGCAGAAGTCTGGTGGATGCACAGCTGATAGTCCTACTGAATAGACTGTTAGAATTTGTATTATGGCAAGAAAAAAGCAGCTAAGTAAAGAAAAATGAGTGGCCATCATTACTTTAAGAAATAAAGGTAAGTCAGTCCGAAAAATTGGGCAAACTGTGAAAGTGTCCCCAAGTGCAGTGGCAAAAACCATCAAGCGCTACAAAGAAACTGGCTCACATAAGGACCGCCCCAGGAAAGAAGACAAAGAGTCACCTCTGCTTCTGAGGATAAGTTTATCTGAGTCACCAGCCTCAGAAATTGCAGGTTAACAGCAGCTCAGAATAGAGACCAGGTCAATGCCACACAGAGTTCTAGCAGCAGACACATCTCTACAACAACTGTTAGGCCGGCGTCACACACAGCGTAAAACAATACGGTCCGTATATTACGGCCGTAATACGCTGAAAAGTCCCGAAAATAGTGGTCCGTAGCTCCTCCGTAGGCAGGGTGTGTCAGCGTTTTTTGCGCATGGCATCCTCCGTATGTAATCCGTATGGCATCTGTTGTGATAGGCAATTCAGTATCACAATGGACATAGCGGTCAGAGCACATACAGTGATCTGACAATAACCCAAAATAATAGAACGAGCTCTGAGACGTGGGAACTCTGCAGACCGCAATCCCTAATCCTCTCCAAACAACACTAGAGGCAGCCGTGGATTGCGCCTAACTCTGCCTATGCAACTCGGCACAGCCTGAGAAACTAACTAGCCTGAAGATAGAAAATAAGCCTACCTTGCCTCAGAGAAATACCCCAAAGGAAAAGGCAGCCCCCCACATATAATGACTGTGAGTTAAGATGAAAAGACAAACGTAGGGATGAAATAGATTCAGCAAAGTGAGGCCCAACTTTCTTAACAGAGCGAGGATAGGAAAGATAACTTTGCGGTCTACACAAAACCCTAAAGAAAACCACGCAAAGGGGGCAAAAAGACCCTCCGTACCGAACTAACGGCACGGAGGTACACCCTTTGCGTCCCAGAGCTTCCAGCAAAACAATTAGACAAGCTGGACAGAAAAAATAGCAAACAAATAGCAAAGAAGAACTTAGCTATGCAGAGCAGCAGGCCACAGGAATGATCCAGGGAAAAACAAGTCCAACACTGGAACATTGACAGGTAGCATGGATCAAAGCATTAGGTGGAGTTAAGTAGAGAAGCACCTAACAACCTCACCAGATCACCTGAGGGAGGAAACTCAGAAGCCGCAGTACCACTTTCCTCCACAAACGGAAGCTCCCAGAGAGAATCAGCCTAAGTACCACTTGTGACCACAGGAGGGAGCTCTGCCACAGAATTCACAACAGTACCCCCGAACAGTCACCGAACCCTCACCAGAGCCCCCAGGCCGACCAGGATGAGCCACATGAAAGGCACGCACAAGATCGGGAGCATGGACATCAGAGGCAAAAACCCAAGAATTATCTTCCTGAGCATAACCCTTCCATTTAACCAGATACTGGAGTTTCCATCTTGAAACACGAGAATCCAAAATCTTCTCCACAATATACTCCAATTCCCCCTCCACCAAAACCGGGGCAGGAGGGTCAACAGATGGAACCATAGGTGCCACGTATCTCCGCAACAATGACCTATGGAATACGTTATGTATGGAAAAAGAATCTGGGAGGGTCAGACGAAAAGACACAGGATTAAGAACCTCAGAAATCCTATACGGACCAATGAAACGAGGTTTAAACTTAGGAGAGGAAACCTTCATAGGAATATGACGAGAAGATAACCAAACCAGATCCCCAACACGAAGTCGGGGACCCACACGGCGTCTGCGATTAGCGAAACGTTGAGCCTTCTCCTGGGACAAGGTCAAATTGTCCACTACATGAGTCCAAATCTGCTGCAACCTGTCCACCACAGTATCCACACCAGGACAGTCCGAAGACTCAACCTGTCCTGAAGAGAAACGAGGATGGAACCCAGAATTGCAGAAAAATGGCGAAACCAAGGTAGCCGAGCTGGCCCGATTATTAAGGGCGAACTCAGCCAAAGGCAAAAAGGACACCCAGTCATCCTGATCGGCAGAAACAAAGCATCTCAGATAGGTTTCCAAGGTCTGATTGGTTCGTTCGGTCTGGCCATTAGTCTGAGGATGGAAAGCCGAGGAAAAAGACAAGTCAATGCCCATCCTACCACAAAAGGCTCACCAAAACCTCAAAACAAACTGGGAACCTCTGTCAGAAACGATATTCTCTGGAATGCCATGCAAACGAACCACATGCTGGAAGAACAATGGCACCAAATCAGAGGAGGAAGGCAATTTAGACAAGGGTACCAGATGGACCATCTTAGAAAAGCGATCACAGACCACCCAAATGACTGACATCTTTTGAGAAACGGGAAGATCTGAAATAAAATCCATAGAGATATGTGTCCAAGGCCTCTTCGGGACCGGCAAGGGCAAAAGCTACCCACTGGCACGAGAACAGCAGGGCTTAGCCCGAGCACAAATCCCACAGGACTGCACAAAAGTACGCACATCCCGCGACAGAGATGGCCACCAAAAGGATCTAGCCACTAACTCTCTGGTACCAAAGATTCCAGGATGACCAGCCAACACCGAACAATGAACCTCAGAGATAACTTTATTCGTCCACCTATCAGGGACAAGCAGTTTCTCCGCTGGACAACAATCAGGTTTATTAGCCTGAAATTTTTGCAGCACCCGCAAATCAGGGGAGATGGCAGACACAATTACTCCTTCCTTGAGGATACCCGCCGGCTCAGATAAACCCGGAGAGTCGGGCACAAAACTCCTAGACAGAGCATCCGCCTTCACATTTTTAGAGCCCGGAAGGTACGAAATCACAAAGTCAAAACGGGCAAAAAACAGCGATCAACGAGCCTGTCTAGGATTCAAACGCTTAGCAGACTCGAGATAAGTCAAGTTCTTATGATCAGTCAATACCACCATGCGATGCTTAGCTCCTTCAAGCCAATGACGCCACTCCTCGAATGCCCACTTCATGGCCAGCAACTCTCGGTTGCCCACATCATAATTTCGCTCAGCAGGCGAAAACTTCCTGGAAAAAAAAGCGCATGGTTTCATCACTGAGCAATCAGAACCTCTCTGCGACAAAACAGCCCCTGCTCCAATCTCAGAAGCATCAACCTCGACCTGGAACGGAAGAGAAACATCTGGTTGACACAACACAGGGGCAGAAGAAAAACGACGCTTCAACTCTTGAAAAGCTTCCACAGCAGCAGAAGACCAATTGACCAAATCAGCACCCTTCTTGGTCAAATCGGTCAATGGTTTGGCAATACTAGAAAAATTGCAGATGAAGCGACGATAAAAATTAGCAAAGCCCAGGAACTTTTGCAGACTTTTCAGAGATGTCGGCTGAGTCCAATCATGGATGGCTTGGACCTTAACAGGATCCATCTCGATAGTAGAAGGGGAAAAGATGAACCCCAAACATGAAACCTTCTGCACACCAAAGAGACACTTTGATCCCTTCACAAACAAAGAATTAGCACGCAGGACCTGAAAAACCGTTCTGACCTGCTTCACATGAGACTCCCAATCATCCGAGAAGATCAAAATGTCATCCAAGTACACAATCAGGAATTTATCCAGGTACTCTCGGAAGATGTCATGCATAAAGGACTGAAACACTGATGGAGCATTGGCAAGTCCGAATGGCATCACTAGATACTCAAAATGACCCTCGGGCGTATTAAATGCAGTTTTCCATTCATCGCCTCGCCTGATTCGCACCAGATTATACGCACCACAAAGATCTATCTTGATGAACCAACTAGCCCCCTTAATCCGAGCAAACAAATCAGATAACAATGGCAAGGGGTACTGAAATTTAACAGTGATCTTATTAAGAAGGCGGTAATCTATACAAGGTCTCAGCGAACCATCCTTCTTGGCTAGAAAAAAGAACCCTGCTCCTAATGGCGACGATGACGGGCGAATATGCCCCTTCTCCAGGGATTCCTTCACATAACTGCGCATACCGGTGTGCTCAGGCACGGATAAATTAAACAGTCGACCTTTTGGGAATTTACTACCAGGAATCAAATTGATAGCACAATCACAATCCCTATGCGGAGGTAGGGCATCGGACTTGGGCTCATCAAATACATCCCGGTAATCAGACAAGAACTCTGGAACCTCAGAAGGGGTGGATGACGAAATTGACAGAAATGGAACATCACCATGTATCCCCTGACAACCCCAGCTGGACACCGACATGGATTTCCAATCCAATACTGGATTATGGGCTTGTAGCCATGGCAACCCCAACACGACCACATCATGCAGATTATGCAACACCAGAAAGCGAATAACCTCCTGATGTGCAGGAGCCATGCACATGGTCAGCTGGGTCCAGTATTGAGGCTTATTCTTGGCCAAAGGCATAGCATCAATTCCTCTCAATGGAATAGGACACTGCAAGGGCTCCAAGAAAAACCCACAACGCTTAGCATATTCCAAGTCCATCAAATTCAGGGCAGCGCCTGAATCCACAAACGCCATGACAGAATACGATGACAAAGAGCAGATCAAGGTAACGGACAGAAGAAATTTTGACTGTACTGTACCAATGGTGGCAGTCCTAGCGAACCGCTTAGTGCGCTTAGGACAATCAGAGATAGCATGAGTGGAATCACCACAGTAGAAACACTGCCCATTCAGACGTCTGTGTTCTTGCCGTTCAACTCTGGTCATAGTCCTATCGCACTGCATAGGCTCAGATTTAATCTCAGGTAATACCGCCAAATGGTGCACAGATTTACGCTCACGCAAGCGTCGACCGATCTGAATGGCCAAAGACATAGACTCATTCAAACCAGCAGGCATAGGAAATCCCACCATGACATCCTTAAGGGCTTCAGAGAGACCCTTTCTGAATATAGCTGCCAGCGCAGATTCATTCCATTGAGTGAGTACGGACCACTTTCTAAATTTCTGGCAATATACCTCTATCTCATCCTGAGCCTGACAAAGAGCCAGCAAATTTTTTTCTGCCTGATCCACTGAATTAGGCTCATCGTACAGCAATCCAAGCGCCAGGAAAAACGCATCGATATTACTTAATGCAGGATCTCCTGACGCAAGAGAAAATGCCCAGTCCTGAGGGTCGCCACGCAAAAAAGAAATGACGATCCTAACCTGTTGAACTGGGTCACCAGAGGAGCGAGGTTTCAAAGCCAGAAATAGTTTTCAATTATTTTTGAAACTCAGAAATTTAGTTCTATCTCCAAAAAACAAATCTGGAATAGGAATTCTCGGTTCTAACAAAGAATTCTGAACCACAAAATCTTGAATATTTTGAACTCTTGCTGTGAGCTGATCCACACATGAAGACAGACCTTTAATGTCCATTGCTTCACCTGTGTCCTGAACCACCCAAATGTCTAGGGGAAAAAAAGGCAAAACACAGTGCAAAGATAAAAAAATGGTCTCAGAACTTCTTTTTTCCCTCTATTGAGAATCATTAGCACTTTTGGCTTCCTGTACCGTTGTGATAGGCAATTCAGTATCACAATGGACATAGCGGTCAGAGCACATACAGTGATCTGACAATAACCCAAAATAATAGAACGAGCTCTGAGACGTGGGAACTCTGCAGACCGCAATCCCTAATCCTCTCCAAACAACACTAGAGGCAGCCGTGGATTGCGCCTAACTCTGCCTATGCAACTCGGCACAGCCTGAGAAACTAACTAGCCTGAAGATAGAAAATAAGCCTACCTTGCCTCAGAGAAATACCCCAAAGGAAAAGGCAGCCCCCCACATATAATGACTGTGAGTTAAGATGAAAAGACAAACGTAGGGATGAAATAGATTCAGCAAAGTGAGGCCCAACTTTCTTAACAGAGCGAGGATAGGAAAGATAACTTTGCGGTCTACACAAAACCCTAAAGAAAACCACGCAAAGGGGGCAAAAAGACCCTCCGTACCGAACTAACGGCACGGAGGTACACCCTTTGCTTCCCAGAGCTTCCAGCAAAACAATTAGACAAGCTGGACAGAAAAAATAGCAAACAAATAGCAAAGAAGAACTTAGCTATGCAGAGCAGCAGGCCACAGGAATGATCCAGGGAAAAACAAGTCCAACACTGGAACAATGACAGGAAGCATGGATCAAAGCATTAGGTGGAGTTAAGTAGAGAAGCACCTAACGACCTCACCAGATCACCTGAGGGAGGAAACTCAGAAGCTGCAGTACCACTTTCCTCCACAAACGGAAGCTTCCAGAGAGAATCAGCCGAAGTACCACTTGTGACCACAGGAGGGAGCTCTGCCACAGAATTCACAACAGGCATCCGTACTGCGTGGTTTTCTCGCAGGCTTGCAAAACCAACATACCGCTATAGAAGTGATCCATGTGTCCCAAAAAAAAAAATATATATATATACTGTGTACATATATATATATATGTCAGTAGACACATATATGTATATATATTATATATTTATTCCAGCGCTATACAGCTTGAAAGCCGGTAATTCAATTACCGGCTTTTTCTTTCTCCTTCCTAAACCCGACATGATTTGAGACATGGTTTACATACAGTAAACCATGTCTTCTCTCCATTTTTTTTGCAGATTCCACACTACTAATGTCAGTAGTGTGTATATGCAAAATTTGGCCGTTCTACTAAATTAAAGGGTTAAATGGCGGAAAAAATTGGCGTGGGCTCCCGCGCAATTTTCTCCACCAGAGTAGTAAAGCCAGTGACTGAGGGCAGAAATTAATATCCTGGAGAAGGTCCACGGTTATTGGCCCCCCTGGCTAAAAACATCTGCCCCCAGCCACCCCAGAAAAGGCACATCTGGAAGATGCGCCTATTCTGGCACTTTGCCACTCTCTTCCCATTCCCGTGTAGCGGTGGGATATGGGGTAATGAAGGGTTAATGCCACCTTGCTATTGTAAGGTGACATTAAGCCAAATTAATAATGGAGAGGTGTCAATTATGACACCTATCCATTATTAATCCAATTGTAGTAAAGGGTTAAATAAAACACAAACACATTATTTAATATTATTTTAATGAAATAAAAACAATGGTTGTTGGAGTATTTTATTCTACGCCCAATCCAATCACTGAAGACCCTCGTTCTGTACCAAAAAAAACATAATAAACCAACAATATCCTTACCCTCCGCAGATCTGTAACGTCCAACGATGTAAATCCATCTGAAGGGGTTAAATTAATTTGCATCCACGAGCTTTGCTAATGCAATGATGCTCATGGCTGCAAAAACCCCGGAAAATGAAGGTAAAGTAGGTCATAGATCTATATTTACCTGCATTTGCGGTGAGGCGCCCTCTGCTGGCTGTTCCTAGATCGTGGGAACTTTCCTAGAAAGCTCCCAGGGTCGAGTTCATATGAGGACAACCAGCAGAAGGCGCCTCTTAATAATGTGTTTGTGTTTTATTTAACCCTTTACTACAATTGGATTAATAATGGATAGGTGTCCTATTTGACGCCTCTCCATTATTAATTAGGATTATTAATTAATATCTGCCCTCAGTCACTGGCTTTACTACTCTGGCGGAGAAAATTGCGCGGGAGCCCACGCCAATTTTTTCCGCCATTTAACCCTTTAATTTAGTAGATAGAACGGCCAAATTTTGCAGATACACACTACTGACATTAGTAGTGTGGAATCTGCAAAAAAAATGGAGAGAAGACATGGTTTACTGTATGTAAACCATGTCTCAAATCATGTCGGGTTTAGGAAGGAGAAAGAAAAAGCCGGTAATTGAATTACCGGCTTTCAAGCTGTATAGCGCTGGAATAAATATTAATATATATACATATATGTGTCTCAATGACATATATATATATACCTATTCTATGTGTACACATTTATTCTACCTATTCTACTGGAAGCTGTCAGTGTGATTTTACTGTACACCGCACTGAATTACCGGCTTTTCTCTCTAACACCGCTGCGTATTTCTCACAAGTCACACTGCTGGTCCGTGTGTAATCCGTATTTTTCACGCTTCCATAGACTTTCATTGGCGTATTTCTTGCGCTGTACGGTGACAAACGCAGCATGCTGCGATTTTGTACGGCTGTAGAAAGCCGTATAATACTGATCAGTTTAATACGGCAGATAGGAGCAGGGGCATAGAGAATAATTGTGCCGTATGTTTTGCGAGTTTTACGGACGTAGTTTCTGCGCTCTTACGTCCGTAAAACTCGCAAGTGTGGAGGTGTGATGGTGTGTGTGGGGGGGGGGGCTTTGCTGGTGACACTGTTGGGGATTTATTAAAAATTGAAGGAATACTGAACCAGCATGTCTACAACGGCATCTTGCAGCGGCATGCTATTCCATCCGATTTGCGTTTAGTTGGACCATCATGTATTTTTCAACAGGACAATGACCCCAAACACACCTCCAGGCTGTGTAAGGGCTAATTGACCAAGAAGGAGAGTGATGGGGTGCTACGCCAGATGACCTGGCCTCCACAGTCACCAGACCTGAACCCAATCAAGATGGTTTGGGGTGAGCTGGACCGCAGAGTGAAGGCAAAAGGGCCAACAAGTGCTATGCATCTCTGGGAACTCCTTCAAGATTGTTGGAAGATCATTCCCGGTGATTACCTCTTGAAGCTCAACAAGAGAATGCCAAGAGTGTGCAAAGCAGTCATCAAAGCAAAAGGTGGCTATTTTGAAGAACCTAGAATATAAGACATATTTTCAGCACAGAAAAATCTTTAAATGAGAAGGTGTGTCCAATCTTTTGGTCTTTTCTGTATATATATATATATATATATATATATATATATATATATATATATTTCAAGGCTTGAAAAAGGCTCAGTGTGAGCCGAAACGTCGCACAGAGATGTGGGTTGAATAAACGTCACATTTTTTCACCTTCAAAAGGACTTGGAGTGCTGCCTTCTCTTGCTTATTTTTGTATACATGTGTGCAGATGAGTGGACCATTCTACCCAGGAGGCTAGGCATCCACCGGTGAGCATTGTGCTGTTCCAATTTTTCTATTTATATATATATATATATATATATATATATATATATGTACTCATACAAAGAATAGTTTTAATTTCATTTAAAGTGGTTAGGTTACTGTTCTTCTTAATAATAATATCTTGTCAGATATAACGATGAAAAGGCAATCTGTAAATCACTTATGGTACTTAAATATTATTTTGCTTTAGCCCCCCAAATAATCACAGGAAATTGCCAGTCATTTCTGTCTAACTTACTGTCCACTGCCTGTTGTGTTGTCAAGTGCAATCAGTTTCAAGCAGCAGAAAAACCAAGATGGAAGATGGATTACAAGCAATAACATTAGGTTTTTGTAACTTCTTCTGATCTCCTGTGTATCAAACTGTATAGGGTTCCAAACTCATAGCTTGTGAGCCACCTGTGGCTCGCCTGCTCCTGACATGTGGCTCACGACGGCCACAGAAAAGATGTCCCCAGGAAGCTGCCCCACTGCCTGTAATACCCGCCCAGGGCCAGCATCAGCACCCGGGCAAGTGCCAGGGCCCTGAGCAGGCAGGGGCCCACTCGCCGTCGGGGACACTGGCGTGCTATGGTTCCCCTGCGAGTGGACCCCCGCCTGCACCGGGCCCTGGCACTTGCAATATTTACCTCTCCCGGTTCCAGCGCTTAAACGTCTTCCATCCTCTGACGTTCAGGTCAGAGGGTGCGATCACATCACCAGTGCGCGCCGTCTGCCTGAGCAGTCAGAGGACAGAGAGCAGGAAGACACTGAGGAGTATAGAGCAGAGCAGCAGCAAGCAACGAGAGGTAAGTATTTCATTTTTTTAATATTTGGAGCAATATATGGGGACCATCAGAAGGGGCCCGTATATGGAGCATTATATGGGACTAATTCTATATGGAGCATTTTATGGGGCCAATAATATAGGGAGAATCTTATAGAGCCAATTCTATAGGGAGCACCTTATGGGGCCAATTTAATATGCACTTTTTGGAAGTGCATTTGAACAGCAAGGTGGATTGCTGTTAAGGGAACTAGAGAGAGAAAAGAAAAAAAAAATCTATAAATCTTCAGCATAGCGAGTGTGAGCGAGCTGAGTGTGGCCTGAGCGTGTGGACGGCGGTAAGTGTGACTTGTGATTCAGTGAAGAGGTATTTGGAAAGCCTTTAACAGATACCTGTGTGAATTGGTGTGAGTTGCTGAATTGGGAGTAGCTATATTCATAAGGGGTTAACTTAGGGTGGGGGCTCATAATTAAGGGTTTATAAGGGGCAGCTGTTTGGGGCTCCAGTCCTTTTTGGAAGTGCATTTGAACAGCAAGGTGGATTGCTGTTAAGGGAACTAGAGAAAGAAAAAAAAAAAAAACATCTATAAATCTTCAGCATAGCGAGTGTGAGCGAGCTGAGTGTGGCCTGAGTGTAAGGCCGGCTTCACACTCAGCGTATGAAAATACGGTCCGTATATTACGGCCGTAATACGCTAAAATGTCCCGAAAATAGTGGTCCGTAGCTCCTCCGTAGGCAGGGTGTGTCAGCGTTTTTTGCGCATGGCATCCTCCGTATGTAATCCGTATGGCATCCGTACTGCGTGGTTTTCTCGCAGGCTTGCAAAACCAACATATCGCTATAGAAATGATCCATGTGTCCCAAAAAGAAAAAAATATATATATATACTGTCTATATATATATATATATATATATATGTCATTAGACACATATATGTATATATATTAATATTTTTTCCAGCGCTATACAGCTTGAAAGCCGGTAATTCAATTACCGGCTTTTTCTTTCTCCTTCCTAAAACCCGACATGATTTGAGACATGGTTTACATACAGTAAACCATGTCTTCTCTCCATTTTTTTTGCAGATTCCACACTACTAATGTCAGTAGTGTGTATCTGCAAAATTTGGCCGTTCTAGCTCTTAAAATAAAGGGTTAAATGGCGGAAAAAATTGGCGTGGGCTCCCGCGCAATTTTCTCCGCCAGAGTAGTAAAGCCAGTGACTGAGGGCAGATATTAATAGCCTGGAGAGGGTCCACGGTTATTGCCCCCCCCCCCCTGGCTAAAAATATCTGACCCCAGCCACCCCAGAACAGGCACATCTGGAAGATGCGCCTATTCTGGCACTTGGCCACTCTCTTCCCAATTTCCTAGAAAGCTCCCAGGCTTTCTAGGCAAGTTCCCACGATCTATAAACAGCCAGCAGAGGGCGCCTCACCGCAAATGAAGCTAAATATAGCTCATTGATCTATATTTAGACTCATTCCCCGGGGTTTTGCAGCGAGGAGCAGCCTGCATTAGCAAAGCTCCTTGCTGCAAAATGTTTTAACCCCTTCAGAAGGATTTACATCGTTGGACGTTACAGATCTGCGGAGGGTAAGTATATTGTTGGTTTATTATGTTTTTTCTTTCACAGAACGAGGGTCTTCAGTGACTGGATTGGGCGTAGAATAAAATACTCCAACAACCATTGTTTTTATTTCATTAAAATAATTTTAAATAATGTGTTTGTGTTTTATTTAACCCTTTCATTCAATTGGATTAATAATGGATAGGTGTCATAATTGACGCCTCTCCATTATTAATTAGGCTTAATGTCACCTTACAATAGCAAGGTGGCATTAACCCTTCATTACCCCATATCCCACCGCTACACGGGAATGGGAAGAGAGTGGCCAAGTGCCAGAATAGGCGCATCTTCCAGATGTGCCTGTTCTGGGGTGGCTGGGGGCAGATATTTTTAGCCAGGGGGGGGCCAATAACCGTGGACCCTCTCCAGGCTATTAATATCTGCCCTCAGTCACTGGCTTTACTACTCTGGCGGAGAAATTGCGCGGGAGCCCACGCCAATTTTTTCCGCCATTTAACCCTTTATTTTAAGAGCTAGAACGGCCAAATTTTGCAGATACACACTACTGACATTAGTAGTGTGGAATATGCAAAAAAAATGGAGAGAAGACATGGTTTACTGTATGTAAACCATGTCTCAAATCATGTCGGGTTTTAGGAAGGAGAAAGAAAAAGCCGGTAATTGAATTACCGGCTTTCAAGCTGTATAGCGCTGGAATAAATATTAATATATATACATATATGTGTCTCACTGACATATATATATATATATACACCTATTCTATGTGAACACATTTATTCTACCTATTGGACTGTAAGCTGTCAGTGTGATTTTACTGTACACCGCACTGAATTACCGGCTTTTCTCTCTAACAGCGCTGCATATTTCTCGCAAGTCACACTGCTTGTCCGTGTGAAATCCGTATTTTTCACGCTTCCATAGACTTTCATTGGCGTATTTCTTGCGCAGTACGGTGACAAACGCAGCATGCTGCGATTTTGTACGGCCGTAGAAAGCCGTATAATACTGATCAGTAAAATACGGCAGATAGGAGCAGGGGCATAGAGAATAATTGTGCCGTATTTTTTGCGAGTTTTACGGACGTAGTTTCTGCGCTCTTACGTCCGTAAAACTCGCAAGTGTGAAGCCGGCCTAAGTGTGGACGGCGGTAAGTGTGACTTGTGATTCAGTGACTTTGGAGACAGGGAGTTTTCAGGGGAGGAATTACTGAATTGCTGTCTGTTTCTTATTAATACTTTGTATTTATTTTTTATTTTTTTTATTTAACTTTTCTGTCTGGTGCAATCCCCATTAGGAAATGTGCTCCACGATTGTTAATGCCATCCAGTGCACATCTTGCCACATGTATGCAATCCTTGAGCAGCCGATCGAGGGTGCATACTGCTGTGCGAGATGTGAGCACGTTGTGCATTTGGAAACCCAGATTCTGGATCTAAATGTGCAGCTGGCAACACTGAGATCCATTGACAATATGGAGAGGAGTCTTCTGCTCACTGAGCAGACGCTCAATGGGACAGATGAGGGGGGGGATGGTAGGATGGAGCTGCAGGACGGTGAAGTAGCAAGCTGGGTGACAGTTAGGAAGCGGGGTAGAGGGAAGAGTACCAGGGAGGCTAGTCCTGATCTGGAACACCCCAATAAGTTTGCTAAGTTGGCAGATGAGGGGGGTGACAGTACAGGGGTAGCACTGCTGCAGCCAGGCATGTCCTCTGAAAGACGGAGGAGTGACTGCTCCAGTAAGGAGGGAAATAGGAGAGCAGGGCAGGCCAGACAGGTGCTGGTAGTGGAAGACTCAATTATTAGGGGAACAACTAGGGCAATCTGTCACAAAGACAGGGATCGTCGAACGGTGTGCTGCCTACCTGGCGCTCGAGTCCGACATATCGCTGATCGGGTGGACAGATTATTGGGAGGGGCTGGTGAGGACCCAGCGGTCATGTTGCACATTGGCACAAATGACAGAGTTAGAGGTAGGTGGAAGGTCCTTAAAGATGATTTCAGGGATTTAGGCCGCAAGCTGAAAGCAAGGACCTCCAACGTGGTATTTTCCGAAATACTGCCTGTACCACGTGCCACGCCAGAGAGACAACGGGAGATTAGGGAGGTTAATAAGTGGCTCAAGAATTGGTGTAGGAAGGAGGGGTTTGGGTTCCTGCAGAACTGGGCCGACTTCTCAGTTGGCTACAGGCTCTACGCTAGGGACGGGCTGCACCTCAATGGGGAGGGTGCAGCTGTGCTGGGGGAGAAAATGGCTAGAAGGTTGGAGGAGTGTTTAAACTAGGAATTGGGGGGGAGAGTATAAAATTTATAGGAGGGGAAGATAGTGCAGACAGAGACCTGGGCACAAATAAGGAAGTTGGGGGTGGCGGTGGCATGGGGGTGGGGTTAGAACAGTTAATTTAAGAAAGAATAGAGGTACAGAGAGGAACATCAAGTGCATGTATACTAATGCCAGAAGCCTCGCCAACAAAATGGACGAATTAGAACTAATGTTGTTGGAGCATAATTATGACATGGTGGGGATATCTGAAACGTGGCTGGATGAGAGCCTTGACTGGGCTGTTAACTTGCAGGGCTATAGCCTGTTCAGAAATGACCGTACAGATAAGCGAGGGGGAGGGGTGTGTCTGTATGTAAAATCGTCCTTAAAACCTATCCTGCGTGATAATATAGGTGAATTTAATGAAAATGTAGAATCCCTGTGGGTGGATATAAGGGGAGGGGGAAAAAATAATAAATTACTGATAGGGGTTTGTTATAAATCTCCAAAAATAATGGAAGCAATGGAGAATATCCTCGTAAAGCAAATAGATGAAGCTGCGACTCAAGGAGAAGTCATTATTATGGGGGACTTCAACTACCCTGAAATAGATTGGGGAACAGAAACCTGCAGTTCCAGCAAAGGTAATCGGTTTTTGACAACTATGAGAGACAATTACCTTTCACAACTGGTTCAGGACCCAACAAGAAGGGGGGCACTGCTAGACCTAATATTAACCAACAGGCCAGACCGCATATCAAACATAAGGGTTGGGGGTCACTTGGGAAATAGCGATCACAAAATAATAAGTTTTCATGTATCCTTTAAAAAGATGTGTAATAGAGGGGATACAAGGACACTAAATTTCAGGAGGGCAAATTTCCAACGGATGAGAGAGGATCTTGGTGCAATTAACTGGGACGATATCCTGAGACACAAAAATACACAAAGAAAATGGGAGACGTTTATTAGCATCCTGGATAGGACCTGTGCACAGTATATACCGTATGGGAATAAACATACTAGAAATAGGAGGAAACCAATATGGCTAAATAGAGCTGTAAGGGGCGCAATAAGTGACAAAAAGAAAGCATTTAAAGAATTAAAGGAAGTAGGTAGTGATGAGGCATTAAATAAATACAAAAAATTAAATAAATTCTGTAAAAAGCAAATCAAGGCAGCAAAGATTGAGACAGAGAGACTCATTGCCAGAGAGAGTAAAAATAATCCTAAAATATTCTTTAACTACATAAATAGTAAGAAACTAAAAAATGATAGTGTTGGCCCCCTTAAAAATAGTGTGGGTGAAATGGTGGATGAGGATGAGGAAAAAGCCAATATGCTAAATGAATTTTTTTCATCAGTATTTACACAAGAAAATCCCATGGCAGACAAAATGACTAGTGATAAAAATTCCCAATTAAATGTCACCGGCTTAACCCAGCAGGAAGTGCGGCGGCGTCTAAAAATCACTAAAATTGACAAATCTCCGGGCCCGGATGGGATACACCCTCGAGTACTGCAGGAATTAAGTACAGTCATTGATAGACCATTATTTTTAATCTTTAGAGACTCTATAATAACAGGGTCTGTGCCACAGGACTGGCGTATAGCAAATGTGGTGCCAATATTCAAAAAGGGGACAAAAACTGAACTCGGAAATTATCGGCCAGTAAGCTTAACCTCCACTGTGGGTAAAATCCTGGAGGGAATTCTAAGGGATGCTATACTGGAGTATCTGAAGAGGAATAACCTCATGACCCAGTATCAGCACGGGTTTACTAGGGACCGTTCATGTCAGAGTAATTTGATCAGTTTCTATGAAGAGGTAAGTTCCGGATTGGACCAAAGGAACCCAGTGGATGTAGTGTATATGGACTTTTCAAAAGCTTGATACGGTGCCACACAAAAGGTTGATACATAAAATGAGAATAATGGGGATAGGGGAAAATATGTGCAAGTGGGTTGAGAGCTGGCTCAGGGATAGGAAACAAAGGGTGGTTATTAATGGAGCACACTCGGACTGGGTAGCGGTTAGCAGTGGGGTACCACAGGGGTCAGTATTGGGCCCTCTTCTTTTTAACATATTTATTAATGACCTTGTAGGGGGCATTCAGAGTGGAATTTCAATATTTGCAGATGACACTAAACTCTGCAGGGTAATTAATACAGAGGAGGACAATTTTATATTACAGGATGATTTATGTAAACTAGAAGCTTGGGCTGATAAATGGCAAATGAGCTTTAATGGGGATAAATGTAAGGTCATGCACTTGGGTAGAAGTAATAAGATGTATAATTATGTGCTTAATTCTAAAACTCTGGGCAAAACCGTCAATGAAAAAGACCTGGGTGTATGGGTGGATGACAAACTCATATTCAGTGGCCAGTGTCAGGCAGCTGCTACAAAGGCAAATAAAATAATGGGATGCATTAAAAGAGGCATAGATGCTCATGAGGAGAATATAATTTTACCTCTATACAAGTCACTAGTTCGACCACACTTAGAATACTGTGCACAGTTCTGGTTTCCGGTGTATAAGAAAGACATAGCTGAACTAGAGCGGGTGCAGAGAAGAGCGACCAAGGTTATTAGAGGACAGGGGGGTCTGCAATACCAAGATAGGTTATTACACTTGGGGCTATTTAGTTTGGAAAAACGAAGACTAAGGGGTGATCTTATTTTAATGTATAAATATATGAGGGGACAGTACAAAGACCTTTCTGATGATCTTTTTAATCATAGACCTGAAACAGGGACAAGGGGGCATCCTCTGCGTTTGGAGGAAAAAAGGTTTAAGCATAATAACAGACGCGGATTCTTTACTGTAAGAGCAGTGAGCCTATGGAACTCTCTGCCGTTTGATGTTGTAATGAGTGATTCATTACTTAAATTTAAGAGGGGACTGGATGCCTTTCTGGAAAAGTATAATGTTACAGGATATATACACTAGATTCCTTGATAGGGCGTTGATCCAGGGAACTAGTCTGATTGCCGTATGTGGAGTCGGGAAGGATTTTTTTTCCCCAATGTGGAGCTTACTCTTTGCCACATAGGGTTTTTTTGCCTTCCTCTGGATCAACATGTTAGGGCATGTTAGGTTAGGCTATGGGTTTAACTAGATGGACTTATAGTCTTCCTGCAACCTTAATAACTATGTAACTATGTAATATGGAGCTTCTTAATGGGGCCAATTCAATATGGAGCAGTATATGGGGCCAATAATATATGAAGCATCTTATGGGACTGTTAAAGGGTATTTACTTTTAAGATTGCTACTTCCAATAGGTGGCACTAGAGTTCAAGTCCTCTTTGACTAAGCAATTTGCATAACAATAATGTAAAATACATAAGGATAGAGTGAAAGTGAAAATCAGCATGTTATTATTTGTGCCATCTATAGGTTTTTCTATGACTTTATCTGCATTGTGGCTCTCTACCAACTTTCATAGCGGAATGTGGCTCTCAAGGTAAGAAAGGTTGGGGACCCCTGGCATAGGGTATGAAAGAATTCGACAATACCAAGAGAAATACAAACTGGAAAGTGAGTGAAATTAAGTTCCGCCACCAGAATTGTTGGCAGAATCCTCATGAAGAAGAAATGTTCCCTCAAATAGAGTGGATTTAAAGTTATTGAGCAAGAGAATCGAGACAATCCCTGGACATATTAGACTGGTATGTGCAGCAAAGCAGCTGTAACTAGTTTTTACTAGTCTTTGAGGATAACTGCAGCAAGACCTTACATTTTTAAAGATAATGTGTCATAACTATACAATACACTCACCAGATAACCAGTCAAACTTAAAAATCTCCACTCTTCTTAATATCCTGCTCGGTTTGGTGAGTTGCCTTTAAGGAATGATCATATATTCTAGCATTCTACTACTTTTATATTGATGACTCAGTTGACGTGCTGGACAGCTCTACAGCCCTTAACAAAGTGTTGCCGCTGGCACCAAGAATAGCTGATCACTTGGGTGCCGGATATCAGAACCCCAACAATATGATATTGATGATTGATATTATGTTTTCAATATAAATATGATGAAACAACCCTTTAAGCAGGAAAATGAGGACTGAGACTTTATATCTCTACTTGGATGTTTAATGGCTGCCAGACTGCTATTTTTTCTCGTTCCTCTACAGCACAGCAATCCTGGTTAGGTATTATAAATTTATTAGGGATGAGAGAATGTGTTCAGATAACTTGTTACTCAAGCACACTTGATTGTTATCTGAGTATCTTGGGTGTGGTCAGATAATATATTCATGTCCCTGCAGTAGCATGTTTTGCAGTGGTAGACAGCCACAACACATGCAGGGATTGCCTGTTTGTTAGGCAATCCCCACATGTGTTCATCTATCGACTGCCACAAAACATACTGCCTCAGGTACACAATATATTATCCAAGAATGCCCAAGATACTAGGATAACACCGGAGCATGCTTGGATAACACGTCATCCGAGCATGCTCACTCATCACTACAATTTAAGAATTTTTGTTAGCTTATTTATTTTGTAAAAATAGGCAAATCTTCAAATTTTTACAACCAAATTTCCCTATCTATGTATTTCCATGGTCTTCTTTGATGGCTGCTCGAAACTTTATTAGTGTCCTCTTTCAGAAACTTTTCTGTGGTAGTTCTAAAAGAACAAACTGAGCTTCACTTAAACCCCCTGGATCCAGCATTAGTTCTCCGTTGCTACCACGGTCTCTATTGTTTGTCTGAAGCACTGACATTATGTTGACCCCACCTCAGCCAATCACTGAGCTTAGTGGGTCTGCCTGTGTAGATGGCGCAAACTGCTTGGATCAATGATTGGCTGTAGTGCTGTGGATGTGATGTCGGCGCTTTAGACAAACAATAGAATAGAGACCAGACCAGCAGTTCTGAAACAGTGGTAGACCTGAGGAGGGTAAGTTATACGCATCTGCTTTTTGTTTTTTTTTTATAATTACGAGCTTATATTAGAAATTTTTCAGAGAGGGCAAATCCCCTTTAAGTGCTTTAGATACATGTATGCCATAAAGCTAAACTGCTTAAAGTTTTACTGAGGATTGCTGCAGTTTGCAATCCTGCTTTGGCTCTACTGCTCATACAAGTGAAACACATGAAATCAATGTGAATTACCTTTGGTATGGCTGAAAACTGCATTGCAAAACAGCTGGAAATCACAGTAATGGTTCATTGAGACATTCAATTTTTCCATACATTTTTGCTATTCACAATTTTCTCGGATAGCACTCATACCTGTGATAGTCTATGAGGTCATTGACATGTCAAATTTCTTCCTTGGACCAAGAGGTTAGTGGAAAAAACGTGGAGACATGTCTGATTTTGATCCGAGCATCAGATCAAAATCAAACAATGCAAGTTAATGTGTCCTTGAAAAAATTGGACCGCACCGAGATGACATCCGATTTTAACAGACTGTCAGACTGAAGAAGGCGAAGACTTTTTTTTCGTGTTAATTTCTCCAAGTATGATAAAATCACATGACACTTGGATCACACTGATCAAACTCTGATCACTGTTTGATCAGGTAAACTGGTCCGTTTTCTCCTTTGTGGAAAAATCGGATGTCTGAATGAATGCTAACACTATGGGGCCAATTCATTATTGAATTAGCTTCTTTTTTTCAATTTGTCTTTTTTCGGGTTTTTTGTGTGTAATTCATTATTTCTTTTGGCGCCCTTTTAAGTTTTTTGACATTTTTCTTTTTTGTTTATCAGTGCGGGTGTGGAAAACCAATTCCGGATGGTTTCATCATTTGCGACTTTGTAAAATGTCACACATATTTTGCACAATTTTTTTAAACAAATATACTCCAAGTATTTCTTGCATTTTTTTCTATACAGTTGTCGTTGAAGACTAATATATGACGCTAAGAAATTGTGCGACTAAGAAATTGTGCGAGTTTACGGCTACAGTATATTCCTATGATGATCATTTTGTGAATTTTTCAAGTAGTGGATTTTCTCCAGCATTTCTGTCCCTATTAGATAAATTAGGTTACTTGTGTTTTTTTCATTATATTTTGAGTACTTTTGTACTTTAATTTTAATACATTTTTGATGCTGTACCTTTTAACTCTTTTGATATGTTATGTTTTAAGTTAAACTGTTTTGTTTTTCATACTTCCCGGTAGTTGGCTTTGACAAAAGTTCAGTCATACAGTTATGTGTGGATTACATGTGTTTTTAGTGGGATTCCACAGCAGAAACACACTAAAAATTAATATACGTTTTTTACCTGTGGATTTTAAGCATCTAATGCAGGTCTATTGGAAAATTTGCATATAAAACAGCATAACTAGAAGAGAAATTGACCTGATGCGGAATTCAAACACGCAACGCAGGGTGGGTTACACTAAGTAAAAAGTCTGCAACATCAAAAACTCAGTAAAATCTCATTGTGGGAATGTAGCCTAGAACCATTGCATTTTTTTGGGCACCGAAAATAGCCAGAATCAAAAACTCATGGTGGGAACTTAATCTAATTCGGCCAGACAAATGCTGTGTGAAAGAAGAAGCCCGAATATGCCTTATAATTAGCTACACTGTGTTGTACATTGGTAGCAAATTATAGATGAGCTCAAGAGAAATGTCAGACAAAGCCAGAAAATAGAGTAGAAAGGCGTGCAGATTATGTTTCATGAGCAAGAACTGATCACATCTAGCAACTACACATTAAACATGCAAGAATGATTGTCATTTAATTATGGATTCAACCTCCAACCCTGCCTGGTATTATAATGTGGGCTGGAAATGTGTACAAATATCCATTGCTTCATCCACCCGCATCCTACCGCTGGTTGCATTAACTTTGTTACTCCATAAGAGTCACTTCACATATAATTACTTTTTAATAAAAGCACTAAGATATTCACAATTCTTTAGATTGGTATATGCTATATAATTTAGCACTGCAAAAATACCATCATCATCTCCATTGAACCTGATTAAAGTAATTGGCTATTTCTGTCACAAGTGCTTTTCACAAATTGCTTAACTCAGTGATTCAGGAAAAATGTTCTTTAACTAAATGTGTCTGTAACAAGGTGAGCTATTTAGAAATAATCATTAGTTAGTTTATTCTGGAGAACCGTTGACCCCCTTCTGCTATAATTCTCTGAGGGTGGTCTCATTTTATCGTTCTGTAGAAAGGCCAAAAATGTCCATCATAAAATTTCCTGGGCAGAAATTTGTGACTCGTTTCATGATGTTATAAATAAGTTTTGGCGGTGATTGGTAAGCATGTAGAATTAGAAAATAGGAGAAAATACAATAGCATACTGTATAATATACAACTGTGGTCTAAAGTTTGGAGACTGACACAAGTTTGGTTTTCATGAAGTTTGATGCTTCAGTGCTTTTAGGTCTTTTTGACAGATGTTTCTTTGGGTACTTAAGAACAATTATCATCATTATCAGCATTTCATTGCAATTATAACTTTTTAAAATGTAATAACAAATGCATCAAGTTCATGCAAAAAACAAAATTTACAGTGTTGACTCTTATTTTTCAGGATGTTTCCAATTCTCCTCGGCATATTAGATATCAACTTGTGTGCCAAATCCTGATTGATAGCCACCCACTCTTGCCTAGTCATTGCTCTTGGATCATTGGAAGAAGTCAACGCTGTAAATATTGAGTCTTTGCATAAACATGATAAATTTGTCAATAAAAATTTAATTACGTATTAAATGTTAATAATTGTACTTCAGTAACCACAAAAACATCTGACTAAGGCATGTATAAATAATCAGAAAACTTTGAAAAACCCAAATTGATATCAGTCTCAAAACTTTTGGCCATGACTGTACATATATAAACAAAGCAGATGACCAGCATTCTTGTTTTCCTATTGCTGGCAAACGTAAGGCTCATTTTTGAAGCTTTTCTAACAACATATGGCTGTCACCAAGCTTCCCTACAGCTCTGAAAGTTGAATCTGCCTATTTACAGTATACAGTATTATATTTGTGAGTTTATATTAATTGTAAAGTTTTGTAGAATATGTTGGTGCTAAATAAACAAAATTGTTATAATTTCTGCATAAGACAATTCTATTATTCAGCCATAGTTACAGCACACCTTCTCATTTAAAGATTTTTCTGTTTTTCCATGACTATGAAAATGGTAAATTCACACTGAAGGCATCAAAACTATGAATTAACACATGAGGAATTATATACTTAACAAAAAAGTGTGAAACAACTGAAAATATATCTCATATTCTAGGTTCTTCAAAGTAGCCACCTTTTGCTTTGATGAATGCTTTGCACACTCTTGGCATTCTCTTGATGAGCTTCAAGAGGTAGTCACCGAAAATGGTCTTCCAACAATCTTGAAGGAGTTCCCAGAGATGCTTAGCACTTGTTGGCCCTTTTGCCTTCACTGCGGTCTAGCTGACCCCAAACCATCTCGATTGGGTTCAGGTCTGGTGACTGTGGAGGCCAGGTCTTCTGGCGTAGCACCCCATCACTCTCCTTCTTGGTCAAATAGCCCTTACACAGCCTGGAGTTGTGTTTGGGGTAATTGTCCTGTTGAAAATTAAATGATGGTCCAACTTAACGCAAACCGGATGGAATAGCATGCCGCTGCAAGATGCTGTGGTAGCCATTTTGGTTCAGTATGCCTTCAAGTTTGAATAAATCCCCAACAGTGTAACCAGCAAAGCACCCCCCACACCATCACACCTCCTCCTCCATGCTTCACGGTGGGAACCAGGCATGTAGAGTCCATCCGTTCACCTTTTCTGTGTCACCCAAAGACAAAGTGGTTGGAACCAAAGATCTCAAATTTGGACTCATCAGACCAAAGCACAGATTTCCACTTGTCTAATGTCCATTCTTTGTGTTCTTTAGCCCAAACAAGTCTTTTCTGCTTGTTGCCTGTCCTTAGCAGTGGTGTCCTAGCAGCTATTTTACCATGAAGGCCTGCGGCACAAAGTCTTCTCTTAACAGTTGTTGTAGAGATGTGTCTGCTGCTAGAACTCTATGTGGCATTGACCTGGTCTCTAATCTGAGCTGCTGTTAACCAGGGATTTCTGAGGCTGGTGACTCGCATACACTTATCTTCAGAAGCAGAGGTGACTCCTGGTCTTCCTTTCCTGGGACGGTATTCATGTGAGCCAGTTTCTTTGTAGCGCTTAATGGTTTTTGCAACTGCACTTGGGGACACTTGTTTTTCTTTACTTAGCTGCTTTTTTCTTGCCATAATACAAATTCTAACAGTCTATTCAGTAGGACTATCAGCTGTGTATCCACCAGACTTCTGTTCAACACAACTGATGGTCCCAACCCTATATATAAGGCAAGAAATCCCACTTATTAAACCTGACAGGGCACACCTGTAAAGTGAAAACCATTTCCGGTGACTACCTCTTGAAGCTCACCAAGAGAATGCCAAGAGTGTGCAAAGCATTCATCAAAGCAAAAGGTGGATACTTTGAAGAACCTAGAATATAAGACATATTTTCAGTTGTTTCACACTTTTTTTGTTAAAAATATAATTACACGTGTGTTAATTTATAGTTTTGATGCCTCCAGTGTGAATTTACAATTTTCATAGTCATGAAAATACAGAAAAATCTTTAAATGAGAAGGTGTGTCCAAACTTCTGGTCTGTACTGTGTGTATATATATATATATATATATATATACCGTATATACCCGAGCATAAGCCGAGATTTTCAGCCCATTTTTTTGGGTTGAAAGTCCCCCTCTCGGCTTATACTCGAGTCATATACCGGGAGGTCGGCAGGGGAAGGGGAGTGGGGGCTGTGTAATTATACTTACCTGCTCCTGGCCTGGTCCCTGCAGTCCCTGGCTTCCCCGGCGCTGCAAATTCTTCCTGTACTGAGTGGTCACATGGCACCGCTCATTACAGAAATGAATATGCGGCTCCACCTCCCATAGGGGAGGAGCCGCATATTCATTGCTGTAAATGATCGGTAACTGTGACCGCTCAATTACAGGAAGAAGCTGCAGCACCGGGGAAGCCAGGGACTGCAGGGACCGCGCCAGGAGCAGGTAAGTATACGGGGAGCGCAGCGCTGCGTTATATTTACCTGTTCCTTGCTCCGGTGCGGCTCCGTCTGCAGCGTCCTCTAGCAGTTACGCTCAGGTTAGAGGGCGCGGTGATGTAGTCAGTGCGCGCCCTCTGCTGAGTGTCAGTGCTGGAGACGGAGCCGCACGAGGAGCAGGTAAATATTGCAAGTGCTGGCATCCTGAGCAAGAGAGGTGAGTATGTGATTTTTTTTTTATTGCAGCACCAGCAGCATTCTATATGGCACAGCTTTATAAGGAGAATCTATGGGGCCATAATCAACGGTGCAGAGCAATATATATATGGCACAGCTTTATAAGGAGCATCTATGGGGTCATAATGAACGGTGCAGAGCATTCTATATAGCACAGTTGTATATGGAGCATCTATGGGGCAATAATGAACGGTATGGAGCATCTATTTTTATTTTTGAAATTTACCAGTAGCTGCTGCATTTCCTACCCTAGGCTTATACTCGAGTCAATAAGTTTTCCCAGTTTTTTGCGGCAAAATTAGGGGGGTCGGCTTATACTCGGGTCAGCTTATACTCGAGTATATACGGTATATATATTGTAGTAATAAATATCAGAGACCGCAATTACACGAGAACAATGCAGAACACAAAAAACTACAACATCCAGTAATAGAAGTTGTCTTTGGATAGCATGTCACGTTGTTGGTTCCCTGGTGCTATAAGAAACATTAACACCTACCCCACATACACCTCAAACATCATGCCTAATCACCCTTCCACTGCAACCTTGCTTTTTCCTTGTCATGTTGCTCAGATAGTGTCCTATGAGCACACTATTAGCAACTAAAAATTTGATTTTTTTACTCTGCACAACCTCTGGAAAGAGCTGAATTTCAGCAGCACAAAATGAGAAGGTGAAAGATGGCTAGATGAATCACATTACTTATAGAAGAAATCATTTTTTCAGTGTGGATAAGGCTTTTATGACAAAGATCTGTAGTAACCGACAACATGTTATATTATTGACTACATGCTCCAAAACAATTTCAAAGTGAGATGTCCCCTACGGTATGACATTAGTAACAGAAGAAATAATTGTTTAAGTGTGGATGAGGGCTGGATGAAAAAGAAGATATGCTCCAAACAATTTTTTAAACAAATGTCCTCTACTGTATGACGTTAGTAACCGATAAAATTTTGGGGGCCTGTGGATGAGGCCTGTATAAAATTGACTAGATGCTACAAACAATTTCTAAGTGAGATGTCCCCTCCTGTATGACATTAGTAACAGAAGAAATAATTGTTTAAGTGTGGATGAGGGCTGGATGAAAAAGAAGATAAGCTTCAAACAATTTTTTAATTAAATGTCCTCTACTGTATGACGTTAGTAATGGATAACATTTTTGGGGCCTGTGGATGAGACCTGTATAAAATTGACTAGATGCTACAAACAATTTCTAAGTGAGATGTCCCCTACTGCATTACGTTAGTAACAGAATAAATTTAGGGGGGCTGTCGATGAGGCCTATGTAACATTGACTACATGCTCCAAGCAATTTCAAAGTAAGATGTCCCCTACTGTATTGCAGTAGTAAAAGAAGAATATTTTTCGGCCTGTCGATGAGGCCTGTATAACATTGACTAGTTGCTCATAACAATTTTAAACTGAGATCTCCCATTCTGTTTCATGTTAGTGACAAAAAAATTGCAATCTGTAATCTAGAAGATTGTTTGTGGCATTGGAATGCCCTCTTTCCTACAGTTCCTGCTGGTAGGGTGCAGGTTTTCCAGAGAAATATGGCCATGTCATTAGATGAACTGAAAAGGAAAAGAGGCATGCCTGCAGCGGGAATGTGAACGAACAGCAGGATCAATAACAGGGCGGCTATGGGAAGTATGAGCTCTAGGATCTAGCCTACAATGATTACTTATTTACTTAACACCAATTACCAGAGAGTGTTTGATGCTCATCTGAAGATAGGTGTAACAGATGCATGTCTCAAGCTAGGCATAAAAGATGCCCATGAGAAATTGGTTGCCAAAGATGCACATCATCTAGAGGATAGGCTCAAAACAATTTCAAACTCAGATCTCTGCTGCTGTATCACATTTGTTAAAAAAAAAATTAAATGTGCAACGTGAATTGAACAATTTCAATGGCACTAAATGACAAGGTTGGATCTAGCAAGCTGTATCACGTTTAGCAACATAAAAAAAAAGAATGTGTGTGAGGTCTGCAGACAGGTTCATATCACTGCCACAAAATAACAATGTGGAATATGATGGGCTATTTCACATTTACCAACATAAAAAAATAAATTGAATGTGTGTGAGGTCTGCAGACAGCTTCATATCACCTCTACAAAATGACAACGTAAGATACGATGGGTTGTATCACGTTTTGTAACAGGAAAAATTATATTTTTTGTTTTTTAATGTACATTATGACTTCAGACACCTTCATATCACCACCACAAAATGACAACATGGAATACGGTGGGTGTATCAAGTTTTGTAACAGGAAAAATTATATTTTTTGTTTTTTTAATGTGGGTTAGGTCTGCAGACAGCTTCATATCACAACCACAAAATGACAACATGGGATAAATAGGGCTGTATCACATTTTGCAACAGAAAAAAATTATAATTTTTTTTAATGTGAGTTAGGACTGCAGACAGCTTCATATCACCGCCACAAATGACAATGTGGGATACAGCAGACTGTATCACGTTTTGCAACAGAAAAAAATATTTTCTTAAATGTGCATGAGCTACGCACTCTGCGGAATTTCACCACCACTACATACCAAGGTGAGATATGGCATGGTGAATTATGGTAGCAACTGCCCCAAAAAATATTTCTTCATGCACAACAGCTCAAATCACAGAACAATGTCACCACAACACTAAATGATAAAGTGTGATATTTAACGTTGTTCCACATTTAGCTAGTGAAAAAATAAGTTTTAGAACTGTCTACTCGTGCATGAAGCACAACAGAAGCAGTGCACAGCACACCTGTATGGCATGTAAACTCCTGACTTTGTCTGTGGACCTCAGTAATATATATAAATATATAAAATATAGAGTATATATATATATACAGTCATGGCAAAAAGTATTGACACCCCTGCAATTCGGTCAGATAATACTCATTTTCTTTCTGAAAATGATTGCAAACACAAATTATTTGGTATTATTATCTTCATTTAATTTGTCTTAAATGAAAAAACACAAAAAGAATTGTCCTAAGGCCAAATTGGATATAATTCCACACCAAACATAAAAAAGGGGGTGGACAAAAGTATTGGCCCCTTGTTCGAAAAATCATGTGATTCTTCTCTAATTGCCTGTTAGGTGCCACAGGTAAGTTACAGGTGCTGTTAATTACACAAATTAGAGAAGCATCACATGATTTTTTGAACAGTGCCAATACTTTTGTCCACCCCCTTTTTTATGTTTGGTGTGGAATTATATCCAATTTGGCTTTAGGACAAGTCTTTTAGTGTCTTTTCATTTAAGACAAATTAAATGAATATAATGATACCAAATAATTTGTGTTTGCAATCATTTTCAGGAAGAAACTGAGTATTATCTGACAGAATTGCAGATGTGTCAATACTTTTGGCCATGACTGTATATATATATATATATATATATATATATATATATATATATATATGGAAGGTGAATTTCGCAGCCACAGAAAACACTACAGAGCTAAACTACCTGAGTGAGAAAAACCGCCTAGCTAACTATCTAAAATCTATCTGCTAACAGTACCAGCATGAGGAGCAGCCTCTCTGCATTGTTACATTGTCAAAATGGCACTAAAACAAGATGTCTGCTCTTTATATGGAGAGACACATGTGATTTCAGCAGCCAATGAAACAAGCCGCTGTGTCAGGACATTGTGGATATTTCCTGATTGGCTAGCCGCAGTGTGCACACGTAAAGTTACTGTTTACAAGCATGCTGCGCCTGTGATCTTTGCAAACCCCCTCCCCTCATCAAACACGTGCCCCACACTAATGATACATTATCACAGTAAAAGTGCCGAAAATACTTTTGTGACAACGCACATAATTTCCCACACTTTTTTACTGAATGTTTCCGATTTTATAACATATTGCTTGTGTTTCCGATCATGAATCTGAATGTGCCATATTCGTGAAGATTTTAGGTTTGGTGATCGTTTTCTAAACAAATTTGGTCATTACTATTCATGACTGCTGAGACAATTATTCATTACATATAATAAAGAACCTCAGCGCTCCAGTCCTTACTACTGAGCCGCGATTCTATACCATAGGAGGTGCAATTGTAGACAGAGGTATTCATACACAGATCATTTATCCTTCATGTCAACAAACCTGTATGAGTCTACAGACACAAAACACACCAAGTTATTTGCGCACAATATTTTTAGTGCTAAAATTAGCAAATTAAATCCTTGTATGCAAGTATTTCAGTAGCTAAAGATTTATGTGCTGTATTCTCGCTACTAAAGGTTGTAATTCAGGCCTGATCACTTGTTGTACCCTGCTCTAGCCGTGATCTAGCCTGAGCTACGTCAGGACACATTGGGAGCTGCATGTACTTCTAGCTCTCCAGGGCTTGTGTGGAGAGGAATATTAGGGGACTGTGGAAAGCCCTGCTGCCAGAGTATATGAATAGGATGATCTATGATCTACAGAACCTTATAGTCCAGGACATCTAGATCACAGCTTGTTTGTCAGGACAAGTTCTTCTTGATGTAGATGGTTCTGGTATACATGAACTTGGCATACATTCATCTATTTTTTCTTACATGATTTTTTAATTTAATTCTCTACTGGTGTATGAGCTTTTTGTGCAAATGGAAAATTTAAAAACTTAGTCACAAAATTAGAGCACATAAGGATAAATGTGGCTGTCACCAGCACATGTAAAGTTTACAGTAAATTTTAGAAGCTGTTACTTTTTTCAAGATTTCCCACTTAAATTCAGATTTTGATTAGATTGATGCCATCCTGCTCTGGTGTTTTTCTTTTATTGTAAAGACACCGAGGCCAATTCATTGCAAAAGCGCTCCCATCTATATTTTGATTTATTAAATGCGTGTACTGTACTTTATATATGTATGTAATGCAGTGTGAGTGTATTAATATACTCACCTAATGCTCCTCTCTATATGATCCAGCGCTGTTCTTCTCTTCTTCTTAGTGACATCACAGGTCTGCAGACTCTCCAGGTGTGACCCGGAAGTTACTTTGTAAGCCCATCAAAACATGACTCCATAGGCTTTAATTGTAAAAGAGACTTCTGGCTCACACATAAAGCACAGAGTGAAGAGTAGTCACAATTGTGGTGACATCACTGAGAAGAAAAGCAGAATGATGCTAGATCCCATACAGAAGAGAGGTTGGTGAGTATATTAACCCCTTTACCCCCAAGGGTGGTTTGCACGTTAATGACCGGGCCAATTTTTACAATTCTGACCACTGTCCCTTTGTGAGGTTATAACTCTGGAAGGCTTCATCAGATCCCAGTGATTCTGACATTGTTTTCTCGTGACATATAGTACAATATGTCACGAGAAAACAATGTCAGAATCACTGGGATCACTGGAAGTACATCATGACAGTGGTAAAAATTCTTTGATAGTACCTGCGTTTATTTGTGAAAAAAACGGAAATTTGGCGAAAATTATGAAAATTTCACAATTTTCCAACTTTGAATTTTTATGCAATTAAATCACAGAGATATGTCACACAAAATACTTAATAAGTAACATTTCCCACATGTCTACTTTACATCAGCACAATTTTGGAACCAAAATTTTTTTTTGTTAGGGAGTTATAAGGGTTAAAAGTTGACCAGCAATTTCTCATTTCTACAACACCATTTTATTTTAGGGACCACATCTCATTTGAAGTCATTTTGAGGGTTCTATATGATAGAAAATACCCAAGTGTGACACCATTCTAAAAACTACACCCCTCAAGGTGCTCAAAACCATATTCTAGAAGTTTATTAACCCTTCTGGTGCTTCACAGGAATTTTTTGAATGTTTAAATAAAAATGAACATTTAACTTTTTTTCACAAAAAATTTAATTCAGCTCCAATTTGTTTAATTTTACCAAGGGTAACAGGAGAAAATAGACCCCAAACATTGTTGTACAATTTGTCCTGAGCACGACAATACCCCACATGTGGGGGTAAACCACTGTTTGGGCGCATGGCAGAGCTCGGAAGCGAAGGAGCGCCATTTGACTTTTCAATGCAAAATTGACTGGAATTGAGATGGGACGCCATGTTTCGTTTGGAGAGCCCCTGATGTGCCTAAACATTGAAACCCCCCACAAATGACACCATTTTGGAAAGTAGACCCCTTAAGGAACTTATCTAGATGTGTGGTGAGCACTTTGACCCACCAAGTGCTTCACAGAAGTTTATAATGTAGAACCGTAAAAATAAAAAATCATATTTTTTCACAAAAATTAACTTTCCGCCCCCAATTTTTTATTTTCCCAAGGGTAAGAGAAGAAATTGGACCCCAAAAGTTGTTATACAATTTGTCCTGAGTACGCTGATACCCCATATGTGAGGGTAAACCACTGTTTGGGCGGATGGGAGAGCTCGGAAGGGAAGGAGCGCCATTTGACTTTTCAATGCAAAATTGACAGGAATTGAGATGGGACGCCATGTTGCATTTGGAGAGCCCCTGATGTGCCTAAACATTGAAACCCCCCACAATTGACACCATTTTGGAAAGTAGACCCCTTAAGGAACTTATCTAGATGTGTGGTGAGCACTTTGACCCACCAAGTGCTTCACAGAAGTTTATAATGTAGAACCGTAAAAATAAAAAATCATATTTTTTCACAAAAATTAACTTTCTGCCCCCAATTTTTTATTTTCCCAAGGGTAAGAGAAGAAATTGGACCCCAAAAGTTGTTATACAATTTGTCCTGAGTACGCTGATACCCCATATGTGGGGGTAAACCACTGTTTGGGCGGATGGGAGAGCTCGGAAGGGAAGGAGCGCCATTTGACTTTTCAATGCAAAATTGACAGGAATTGAGATGGGACGCCATGTTGCGTTTGGAGAGCCACTGATGTGCCTAAACATTGAAACCCCCCACAAGTGACACCATTTTGGAAAGTAGACCCCCTAAGGAACTTATCTAGATGTGTGGTGAGCACTTTGACCCACCAAGTGCTTCACAGAAGTTTATAATGCAGAGCCGTAAAAATAAAACAAAAAATTTTTCCCACAAAAATTATTTTTTTAGCCCCCAGTTTTGTATTTTCCCGAGGGTAACAGGAGAAAGTGGACCCCAAAATTTGTTGCCCAATTTGTCCTGAGTGTGATGATACACCATATGTGGGGGGAACCACTGTTTGGGCGCATGGGAGGGTTCGGAAGGGAAGGAGTGTCATTTGAATGCAGACTTAGATGGAATGGTCTGCAGGTGTCACATTGCGTTTGCAGAGCCCCTAATGTACCTAAACAGTAGAAACCCCCCACAAGTGACACCATTTTGGAAAGTAGACCCCCTAAGGAACTTATCTACATGTGTGGTGAGCACTTTTACCCACCAAGGGCTTCACAGAAGTCTATAATGGAGAGCCGTAAAAATAAAACAAAAATTTTTTCCCACAAAAATTATTTTTTAGCCCCCAGTTTTGTATTTTCCCGAGGGTAACAGGAGAAATTGGACCCCAAAATGTATTGTCCAATTTGTTCTGAATGCGCTGATACCCCATATGTGGGGCGGAACCACTGTTTGGGCGCATGGGAGGGCTCGGAAGGGAAGGAGCTCCATTTGGAATGCAGGCTTAGATGGAATGGTCTGCAGGTGTCACATTGCATTTGCAGAGCCCCTAATGTACCGAAACAGTAGAAACCCCCCACAAGTGACACCATTTTGGAAACTAGACCCCCTAAGGAACTCATCTAGATGTGTTGTGAGAGCTTTGAACCCCCAAGTGTTTCACTACAGTTTGTAACGCAGAGCCGTGAAAATTGAAAAAAAAAATCTTTCCCCCCAAAATTATTTTTTAGCCCCCAGTTTTGTATTTTCCCGAGGGTAAGAGGAGAAATTTGACCCCAAAAGTTGTTGTCCAATTTGTCCTGAGTACGCTGATATCCCATATGTTGGGGGGAACCACCGTTTGGGCGCATGGGAGGGCTCGGAAGGGAAGGAGTGCCATTTGGAATGCAGACTTAGATGGAATGGTCTGCAGGCGTCACATTGCGTTTGCAGAACCCCTAATGTACCTAAACAGTAGAAATCCCCCACAAGTGACCCCATATTGGAAACTAGACCCCCATGGAACTTATCTAGATGTGTTGTGAGAACTTTGAACCCCCAAGTGTTTCACTACAGTTTATAACGCAGAGCCGTGAAAATAAAAAATCTTTTTTTTTCCCACAAAAATTATTTTTTAGCCCCCAGTTTTGTATTTTCCCAAGGGTAACAGGAGAAATTGGACCCCAAAAGTTGTTGTCCTATTTGTCCTGAGTACGCTGATACCTCATATGTTGGGGTAAACCCCTGTTTGGGCACACGGGAGAGCTCGGAAGGGAAGGAGCACTGTTTTACTTTTTCAACGCAGAATTGGCTGGAATTGAGATCGGACGCCATGTCGCGTTTGGAGAGCCCCTGATGTGCCTAAACAGTGGAAACCCCCCAATTATAACTGAAACCCTAATCCAAACACACCCCTAACCCTAATCCCAACAGTAACCCTAACCACACCTCTAACCCTGACACACACCTAACCCTAATCCCAACCCTATTCCCAACTGTAAATGTAATCTAAACCCTAACCGTAACTTTAGCCCCAACCCTAACTGTAGCCTTAACCCTAGGCCCAACCCTAACTTTAGCCCCAACCCAAACTGTAGCCCTAACCCTAGCCCTAACCATAGCCCTAACCCTAACTTTAGCCCCAACCCTAACTGTAGCCTTAACCCTAGCCCTAACCCTAACCCTAGCCCTAACCCTAGCCCTAACCCTAGCCCTAACCCTAGCCCTAACCCTAACCCTAACCCTAGCCCTAACCCTAGCCCTAACCCTAACCCTAGCCCTTACCCTAGCCCTTACCCTAGCCCTAACCCTAGCCCTAACCCTAGCCCTAACCCTAGCCCTAGCCCAAACCCTAACCCTAGCCCTAACCCTAGCCCTAGCCCTAACCCTAGCCCTAATGGAAAAATGGAAATAAATACATTTTTTTAATTTTTCCCTAAGGGGGTGATGAAGGGGGGTTTGATTTACTTTTATAGCGGGCTTTTTAGCGGATTTTTATGATTGGCAGCCGTCACACACTGAAAGACGCTTTTTATTGCAAAAAATATTTTTTGCGTTACCACATTTTGAGAGCTATAATTTTTCCATATTTTGGTTCACAGAGTCATGTGAGGTCTTGTTTTTTGCGGGACGAGTTGACGTTTTTATTGGTAACATTATCAGGCACGTTACATTTTTTGATCGCTTTTTATTCCGATTTTTGCGAGGCAGAATGACCAAAAACCAGCTATTCATGAATTTCTTTTGGGGGAGGCGTTTATACCGTTCCGCGTTTGGTAAAATTGATAAAGCCGTTTTATTCTTCGGGTCAGTATGATTACAGCGACACCTCATTTATATCATTTTTTATGTTTTGGCGCTTTTATACGACAAAAACTATTTTATAGAAAAAATAATTATTTTTGCATCGCTTTATTCTCAGGACTATAACTTTTTTTTTTTTTTGCTGATGATGCTGTATGGCGGCTCTTTTTTTGCGGGACAAGATGATGCTTTCAGCGGTATCATGGTTATTTATATCTGTCTTTTTGATCGCGTGTTATTCCACTTTTTGTTCGGCGGTATGATAATAAAGCGTTGTTTTTTGCCTTGTTTTTTTTTTTTTTTCTTACGTTGTTTACTGAAGGGGTTAACTAGTGGGCCAGTTTTATAGGTCGGGCCGTTACGGACGCGGCGATACTAAATATGTGTACTTTTATTGTTTTTTTTTTTATTTAGATAAAGAAATGCATTTAGGGGAATAATATTTTTTTTTTTTTTCATTATTTAGGAATATTTTTTTTTATTTTTTTTTACACATTTTGAAATTTTTTTTTTACTTTTTTACATTGTCCCAGGGGGGGACATCACAGATCAGTGATCTGACAGTGTGCACAGCACTCTGTGAGATCACTGATCTGACATGCAGCGCTGCAGCCTTCACAGTGCCTGCTCTGAGCAGGCTCTGTGAAGCCACCTCCCTCCCTGCAGGACCCGGATCCGCGGCCATCTTGGATCTGGGGCTGGAGGAAGCAGGGAGGGAGTTGAGACCCTCGCAGCAACGCGATCACATCGCGTTGCTGCGGGGGGCTCAGGGAAGCCCGCAGGGAGCCCCCTCCCTGCGGGAAGCTTCCCTATACCGCCGGCACATCGCGATCATCTTTGATCGCGGTGTGCCAGGGGTTAATGTGCCGGCGGCGGTCCGTGACCGCTCCTGGCACATAGTGCCGGATGTCAGCTGCAATAAACAGCTGACACCCGGCCGCGATCGGCGGCGCTCCCCCCGTGAGCGCCGCCGATCGCGCTGGACGTACTATCCTGTCCGTGGTCATGGGGGCCCACCCCACCTCGAGGGGATAGTACGTCCCATGTCAGAAAGGGGTTAATACACTTACACTACATTACCTACATATATTCACACTTAATAAAAAATATCGATAGGCGTCTTTGTTTAAGAAAGGCATTGCGAATGCCAGTCTCGATGAAGGCACATTAATAAATTAGGTGCATCCGTTAACTGGCATGTGCCGCCTCAAGAAATCTACTCCTGTTAAGGTTTGAAGTCCATTCCTGGAGTGTCGTAACTCTTTCCAGCTTTTGAAGGTGGTTGTAATCAAGACCCCACCCGTGCTATGCCCATACTTGTGCCGGTGGCAGAAACTGTTGTGTAAACATCAGATATCGCAATACACTTTGAACACCATTTCATTTGCACAAAAATATCGTTACTTATTAAGGTTTTTTTGTTTGATGTTTTTTCATAAAATGCATTACAAAAATTTCGGATTCAGGCAAATTCAATTTTTTTTTAAATTTTTTTTTGCCTTGAAGTCATTCAATAACCCCCATGGCTAGGTGCTAAGATGCCTTTTTACAAAGTACCAGCTACTTTATAAACAAATATAAGGTTGCATGGTTTTATTTTAATTTGATGATTTAGATTTTATTTGTACTAACTGTCAAAAGTAAAAAAGTTACTCAAAAGCCCAGTGTTGAAAGAGCTAATTGGGTAACTAAATATTACATAATGTTATTAAATGTAATTATATGTACCTATATTATTTTTACATTATGGTTGCAATCCTGAATAACATTCCTATTTAGATACTATAATTGGCCATGTATGGCAGTGTAATAAAGACAATACTGTATGATGCTGACTTATAAGTAGTATATGGCACTATGTGTCATCTGTTCACCATGTGTGGAGGAGGGAGGTAACAAAAGAACATACTGTACCACACCGAGCATCATTCAATATACAGTAAGCGTGACTTTTTAAAGAATCCCCCAAAAAACCTTGTGTAAGACCCTGACTTCTGGACTGGGAATGTGGAATTAAATATACAATTTTCATTTTTGATCATGAAGAATAGTGTTTCCATGAAACGACAGGCACAGGATCACAATCTATTCTAAGTCGCGCGGGTCCGATAGTTGCTATTGGTATTAGATCTAGCGCTACATCATTGTTTCCGTTTATGACTGAAATCACAGCGCAAATGTTAATCATCCCAACATTTATAATTCCCATAAAAGCTGGAGCGATAAAATATTTTTTTCCTTAATACAATGCGTGGTAATATATGTTGCAGATTTGTTTTCTAAACTATTTACTACCTGCTAGAAATGTTTAAATCCTAATAAATAATTAGATTCTCCTCTCCCCTTTCTATGTCGACAGGTGTATCACAAAGTAATACAAGGAACACAGGAGCGTCTAAGTATATTAACTGCTCAGTGTCAATGGGACATTGCAGAGAAAATACAGATGCTCTATCAATAAAGGGAGTAATTGATGAAATATGCTACATTATAAAACTGTCCCTGGCCGCTCATATGCATAATAGTCCATGGTGGTATTGTGCTGCCGAGGCTACATGTGATGTCTCCATTACTGTGAATTTGCTTTCCATTGCTGGTGTATCGTTCCCTCTCCTCCGTGATGTACGTCGGGTGTATCATATTTTATTTATTGGGAATTGCGGCTACATGACGATTAATTGTACCTTGCTGCAGTCACATTTTACATTAGCAGAATCTTGTTCTCATCTACTTCTTTCAACAACGTATAATACAGACAGTGATTATATAAACAGCGATTGTGACAGCTCCCGATTTGTGCCTGGGACACACTGTACTGAGAACAATTTGTATAATTACAATCCTGACTTGGGGACGTCGTACACATGAATGTTGTGTTGGCTGAATTGTACACAGAAAACAATAACCAGGGTTTATAGGGGATTTGGTTTCAAGATTTAATAGCGTCGTCCGATGATTAAATATTTATTTGCACTGTTAAATCAGAAAAAATGTATTTTTAAATAAGGGCCTTTACTAAATTTTTCATTTCGAATGGGACACAAGATATAACAGTGGCTGCAGAGCAGACTTGTTTTTTCTTTTTTCACCATTTATTAGCAATTAAAATATTTGCCACCTAATGAGTGAGTTAATTTTTGTTAATTATGTCCAAGTTAGTGCAATTATATATTTTTCCCTTGCACTCAATTTTCCTGTGTGACATTGCCCACTCATAAGCAGGCAGAACCTGCCAGGGGAAAGAAGAGCACGCACCACAATAGCTCAAAGCAGGTTTCTCAGTGTATGAGACGTATTATACAGATAGCTTGATCTCCTGGTCTAACCTCCTGCATGATTAAAAAGGACTAGGAGTAAAGCACAGATGACTAACACTATTAAGAAAAGGTCCCAGTAGTCAGTGTATGAGGAGCAGCAGCACAGCAGAGTTTAGCTGTGTCAACTTACAAACCCTTCAGTTAGCTCTGCTCCTTTCACTGTCACCTTTGCTGTACTGACCCTCCCCTCCCACCGGCTGTCCAGAGATGTATCAGTAATCTCACTTAGGTATATAGTATTCACAAGAACACATAATTGCTATGCAGAGAGATCAGAACTGTCATTGCATTTCATGCAGGAGTAGACTGCCTGTTCTGTACTATTCCTATGTGAGATGAAATTACATCCTGCTTTACTGCAGAGCAAGTACAAGTTGCTGTGGACATAACAGACTTACAAAGTGGAATAGGACTGAGATATGAGAGAAGGAAAGCTGTTGGAAGGGTTTGTAATGTGACTCTGCTAAACTCAGCTGTATTGCCTTTCCCCCCCACACTGACTGTCATATTCTTATCTTAAAGGTGTTAACTGTGTGTTGCTCCTAGCAGTTTCTAATTATGTAGGCTGTTAGGAGATCAGAGCTGTATAATTATATCTTACATACTCTGAAACCCGCTTTTTCCTTTTTTTTTGCATCATCCATTTAATGTGTTCTATGTTGGCTGTGAAGCCACTTCTAGTAAGCCAATAACAGATGAGCAATTTGATATGTTAGAAATGAAATTTTTACAAATTTCCCATGACTATTGGATTCTGGTAAATCTGAAATTTTGCAGGGTATAGTCTAATCATGGTAATCGAGGCAATTCGATTCAGATGCATTTAATTCAGATCACAACAAATTAGCCAACTGAATTGGACACATAAATCAAACATGAATCTCAGGAGATTCACTCATCTTTAGCGCTGTTCTTTATTGGGTGAACTGCACAATAGCTACCAGCATTCAAAGGATTAGGATGTAATTGTGGCACTCACCTGTTAATTATAGTCCCACTTTTGTGAAAGTCTGCTATTTGATGAAGATGAGGGCCATTAGACAATCGCAGAGAGACTGCAAGTGCTTGTCGGCATATTACAGATGCATTAAATGAATAATAATAATGAGGACTGCCAGAATACTGTATAGCGGGATTACTACGATCACCATTGCAATATATTATAAGGTGACATTCCGAAATAGGAATCAAAAGAGCAGCATGAGGAGCAGAGCTAAGGAATGGAGTCTCATAACATATTGCCCTCTGAAATGAAATGTAGGAATCCGAGTGCTAACACGTAACAAAAGTTACTCATTCCGACAGCTCTCAGCTCTTTTGTTTCTGTTCTTATCCCATTTGAGACTTGTGTCACGGGGGTTTGTTTGGAATACTTTCTTATGTACAGTGTACCTTTGATAGGAACCTTTGACACAGCCCAAAATGGTGATGCAAGTAAGTCTGGCACGTGATTGATAAATCAAACAACTGATTGCAGCAGTTACATACTGACGCAGCACGTCATAATTAAAGATCAGTACGGTTCCACTGGTTCACCAGTGATAACAATGAGGAATTTGACAGGTGAATAATGAGTGTTGTTTTTCATTGCATTAACAATTCTGCTGCCAGATTTTCATTATTCTTGAAATACCCCTTTGACCCACCTTCTGAGTAGTATTAAGTGAACGTCTTAATTATCTCATAAGGTTAATGCAATTTCGTCTTGCATTTTGTATCACTAATACTCAGGATTGCGGACTTTAAACTTAAACCTTTCTTGTTTACTTCCAGAGGATGAAGGTCTTGGTTATGTGATAATTATGTCACAATTCACAGGTCTGATAGCAGCACTGTAATGGTGACATGCCGAGCAACCCTGTCCATCACATGAGCACCACAAACTTTACCAATATTATAGCAAATTTCTTGATTAATTACTACAAGAGAATATTTTGAAAATTATTTTTTCAGGATATTTAGCGGATACCAGAATGCTAACCTTTCTTTGGCCGAGACCTTAATATTAACCTCTTTTTATTAACCCGTCCTCCCCTTAATATCCTATCCCCTTAAGCTCCCATTACAGCTTAGTTGCTATGGAGGTAGTTGCTAAATCTTAATATGGCTATTATATGGTCATAGGGTTATATTATATGATCATTTTTATCATTATGCGGACATTTAAAATGCTACAGACTTCTGGTTCTCTTTAACAAAGAATTTGCATTGCAGTGTTCATACCTTCTGTATCAATGTTTCCCACACTCCAGTCCTCATGGACCCCCAAGACGGAGGTGATATAATTATTTTCAAGGTATCAGAAGTTGCCCCAGGTTCTCTCACCTATCCAATACTAGTAAAATCCTGAAAACATGATCTGTTAGGGGCCATGAGGACTGGAGTTTGGGAAACATAGTTCTAGAGGGATTATGCTAATTTTTAATATTGCCATCGACAATGCCATCAACCCTTCAATCACTGAAGGGGGGTTTCAGAAATCATTTGAACAAATGATTTATATGCGCATAACATGTGACAGTTTGATCAATAGACACCATGTCTGTTTTGGATTTCATCAGCAAATGGCTCCAAATGATTACAATGAAATGAGTTAATTCATTGCCGCCGGCGCAGTGACCCCAGTGAAATCAGCTTGTTCACTTTGCTTTTGTCCCTTGCCACTTACTAGTGAATTGACAAACTGTGAAAGGAATGCCTTTATTATTCTACAGATTTTGTGAAGAAAATAATGGAAAATTACATTGCCTTGCATTATTTATATGTTTTAGATATTTACTACAAGGTATTGTGGGAGAGAAACCCAATTGTGGATCCCGCTTTCTGAAACCTTTTGGAAGATTGAGACATTAACTTCATTAGTTATAAGGAACTAGTACTTCACTTTCACACCTGTTTTTTTTTTAATCACTCCTATGGTTTAGTATTATGTCAATAGAAAATCTGGTAGAAGGTTTTAAATAAAAAGTATGAAAATATTTCCTTATCATAGTAATACCTGTATCATGACCCAACCGAAGAGCATACTCAACATACAGTCTCAAATAATAATACATCTTATTCTCTGTTAGAAATTTTAAGAGCATAGACCCAAAACTTTAAAGAACTGACAAGTTTTCCACATGGACAACTGAAAAGAGCCAATGAATGAGAATATCACTATAAATTTCTTTACTAAAGCCTAAGGGTAAGCTCACACAGGGCGTTTTTGCTGCGTTTTTTTTTCTGCAGCCAAACCTGATCATCTTAGCAGGAAAGAAGCTGCGCCAAAAACGTAGGTTTAGGTGTGATTTTGGTGCGATTTTGGTGCGTTTTTGGTGCATTTTTTTCATGCATTTTTTTTCTCTTTGTGCATGCCAATAAAATTGAGTGAACAGAGAAAAAAACAACTTCCTGTAGGTAGATAGAATGAATAGATATAGTAGATAGATTAATAAAATAGATAGAATAGATAGAATGAATAGATCGATTAATAGAATAGATAGATAATTAACCTGCGGTAACCTCTTCACTGGCATTTTCCCACGGTCCAGAGGGTACTTCTGGTCAGGCTGTGAGGAGCGCAGGCTCGGTGACGTCACCGCTAGGGTTGAGCGACTTTTACTTTTATAGGATCGGGTCGTGTTTCATGAAACCCGACTTTTTCAAAAGTCGGGTCGAGTGAAATCGGCTGATCCTATAAAAAAGTCGGGGTCGGGGTCGGCCGAAACTCGAAACCCAATGCAGTGCATTGGGTTTCCAATGGTTCCCAGGGTCTGAAGGAGAGGAAACTTTCCTTCAGGCCCTGCGATCCATATTTAAGTGTAAAATAAAGAATTAAAATAAAAAATATTGCTATACTCACCCTCGGACGCGCCCTGGTACTAACCGGGAACCTTCCTTCCTTCGAATCAGCGCTTGCAGGACCTAGCAGTGACATCGCGGCTTGTGATTGGTCGCGCGACCGCCCATGTGACCGCTCGCGCGACCAATCACAAGCCGCGATGTCACCGCAAGGTCCTGCAAGTGCTGATTCTTAGGAAGGAAGGATGCCGGAAAGAAGCAGGGCGCGTCCGAGGGTGAGTATATTCCTATTAGGTATCAGAAGCGGTGTTTGCTGTACTGTCATACACTGTAAGGTCAGACCCCCTTTCAAGGGAATGGGGTTTGGGTCCGCTCTGCTGGATGACAGGCTGCATGGAGGCATCATGCAGCCTGCCATCTAAAAGTAGCATAGCAGAGTGTTACATCACATCTGGCTGTCTTTGACTTTTCTGCAGCAATTATGCTGCAAGAAAAGTCATCCTGCTTATTTGCAGCGTTTTTCACCATCCATTCAAGTTAATGGGTGGAAAACGCTGAAAAAATGCTAGAAAAACGCTGAAAGTAGTGACATGCTCTATGTCCAAAAAACGCAGCAAAGCGCAAAATACTGATCACACAAAAAAAAAACATTGTGTGTGCATGAGATTTCTGAAATCTCATAGGCTTTGCTGGTATTGTAAAAAACAGCTGAAAATTAGCATTAAAAAGCAGCAAAAAAGTAGCAAAAACTTTCCCTTAAAATAACAAAAAAGCTCATTAGATTTCTGATCTCTGGATCTTCTCCTCCCTGTCTGCGGTTCCCTGACCCCTACGCTGGCCTCCAGTCTATGAATGGTAGGTCACTACTGAGATTTGATACCGAGGAGGCAGTGACCTGTCATTCAGAGACAAGAGGTAGGGTGAAGGGTCGAGGAATCATGGACAGGGTGGAGAAGACCTCGTGCACAGTCCGGCCCCTGTGCACTAAAATCTAATTAACATAAAACTAAAGAAGAGCAACCAAGCAGATTTATTCACCAAAGTATCAATTTAATCAGTATTGCAGTGACATTACAGCCATGTCTCTACTTTATAAAATTGTGCTGACAGATTCCTTTTAAAGAGGACTTTGGACAAATTCAAAAGTGAATAGTGTTTGCTCTTAATTTGTTCCCGCTGCTCTCCTGAGTAATTTGCATTTTATTTTTTATTTTTATCTATGGTGGTTCCTGAAATAAGGAATTTTTCATTTAGTGCTGACTTTTATGGTCTATATCAAAAGGAAGAGGCTACGAGGATTTTCTGGGGTCATGTCTTTAGGCTGCTCTGCAATATTGCTATATGAGCAACACCCTCTTAGTAAACACCACAAAAAGTAGCACAAAATAAAACGTCCCATGCCTTTGGAACTGCTTGGTAGGTTTATGAATTACTTTAAAAGCCTACCAAAAATCAATATTCAGGGGAGCAGATAAAATGAGGGAAAAATATTAGCCATTTTTGACCTAGTGACAAGTAGGGTTGAGCGAAACGGGTCGGCCAGATTCAGAAGTCGCCGACTTTTGGCAAAGTCGGGTTTCATGAAACCGACCCGACCCCTGTGTGGGGTCGGCCATGAGGTCGGCGATCTTCTGATCTGGAATCGGAATTCCGATACCGAGTTCCGATATGTTTAAGATATCGGGAATCGGTATCGGAATTTATATTTAAGTGTAAAATAAAGAATAAAAATAAAAAAATATTGCTATACTCACCCTCGGATGCGCCCTGTTTCTCACCGGCAGCCTTCCTTCCTAAGAATGAGCGCCTGAAGGGCCTTCGATGACGTCGCGGCTTGTTATTGGTCGCGTGAGCGGTCACATGGGCATCACGCGACCAATCACAAGCTGCGACGTCATCTAAGGTCCTTCAGGAGCTAATTCTTAGGAAGGAAGCGTCCGAGGGCGCGTCCGAGGGTGAGTATATTCCTAATAGGTATATACTCACCCTCGGACGCGCCCTGGTTCTAACCCGCAGCCTTCCTTCCTAAGAATCAGCACCTTAAGGACCTTAGATGACGTTGCGGCTTGTGATTGGTCGCGTGATGCCCATGTGACCGCTCACACGACCAATCACAAGCTGCGACGTCATCGAAGGTCCTTCAGGCACTCATTCTTAGGAAGGAAGGCTGCCGGTGAGAACCAGGGCGCGTCCGAGGGTAAGTATATCAATATTTTTTTATTTTGATTCTTTATTTAACACTTAAATATGGATCCCAGGGCCTGAAGGAGAGTTTCCTCTCCTTCAGACCCTGGGAACCATTAGAAACCCAATGCACTGCATTGGGTTTCGTGTTTCGGCCGACCAGTCCCCGACTTTTCTATAGGATCGGCCAATTTCACTCGACCCGACTTTTGAAAAAGTTGGGTTTCGTGAAACCCGACCCGATCCTATAAAAATAAAAGTCGCTCAACACTAGTGACAAGTCCTCTTTATTGGACCTCTAAAGTACACAGTAGGCTTTAATGGGGTCACTGCATCTACAATACTTGTGTTCAAAGTTTGAATAGAAAAGTAATTTTAGTTTATTATAGACCTGGTAGACCTGTCATCTGAAATTAGAAAAAATCCTCTTCCATTACATTATTTAGCATTTTCTTTTTGAGAAAACTCAGGAGCAAATTTACTTGAATCTATGTCTGATTTCGGGGACATTTAGGCTAGTTGTCCATGCATTGACCTGCACTGGCCATCACAGTGGAAAATTACATGCGGTGCATGCAAATAAATGGCTAAGCACTCATGGAATATAATTGGTCAGTTGGGTTTTGCAGAATGAGAATCATTCTGACCGCTTAGTTATTAGCTTCCTGCTTTCTTCCAGAGTTGGTTCTGAATGGTGCACCTCCCTATGACATCTCAACCTTTTTATATGGAAAGATGTAATCTACAATTAGAGAAATGGACCGGGATTAATGTGTTAGGGAAGGAATTAAGATGAAAAAGGTAGAGCGTAAATACGTTCACAGTGTTTTACAACATCATTTTTCATGCAATAATGGTTGCAGTAACATCCCTCCTTTTTCATTCTTTGTTCAACTTCTAATGAACTTTAATGAGCTTCAGCTTCACTGGACTGCGGCTTTATATTCTCTGTAAAGCCATGTCTTATTACAGGAGTGGAGAGCAATTTCATGGGTAAAATGGAATATTTATAAAAAATCTGAATGAAAAGACATTGCTAACATAAGCCTATGTACGGTAATCCAAATGCCTGCATGCAAAAATTAGGAGCAGCTAAATTAAAGTGTTGAAAAGTATAATTCATAAGAAAGTGAATTTCATTTACCCAGCTTTGTTATTTATAAAAAAAAATCTGATGACTTGTGATTTTGCCAAAGGACTGCAAAATAATCTGGACTCAAAATATCAGGTGAAGACTGAAATCCTTTTTGAACACCAATGAATAGGATTTCACATTATTGAGCCTTTGGATTGCTTTCACTATCTTCATTATGTTACAGCACCTTCTATCATTGCCCTTACAGTATGTCCGTATACCTCTGATTTATTATGGAGCATAACACAGGGGTCTTTTTTTTCTGAATCCAACAGAAAAAATTGAGGCATGCTTATCTTTGACCCCTATGCATTGCCTGTAGGGCAAAAAATACAAACAGCACAGAATAGAGCAGGTGCAGCAGCAGGGGAGGTCCGACAGTCTTGAATTGTAGCGAGACTTACATCTTCGATGATGCTGATTGGGTTGGCTTTACCTAATGTGATGTACGAGATTTGGCTTGTGCTCTGAGCCAGCCAAATGTCTCATTCCTGCTTTTTTCTCTTACCTTCATACTGTTTCGCCTACTCAATGATGGGAAAAGCTGCAGCTGCAGTCCCCTCTTCCTCCTCCAACTCATGTTCTATTTACTGTCTTACACTAGTGGTGTACAAATAGGTTTCTGAAAATGTAAAGAGAGCGTGATGGAAGGGAAAAGGAAACTAGAGGCTTTTTGGAATCTGAGGAATATGTCACTAATATGACTTTCCTGAGCAGTAAGAAACAGGGTCGTGACTTTGGAGTGAGAGCACAGAGTTTCTGTACTTTTGCCTGTCTAGTTGAATAGATTTCATTGAGTTCTCAAATTATTTGAATATTTTAAATCAAAATGCTCAGAATGACATAATTTAGCAAAAGAAGTAAAAGTTGCCAATATTCCTTCTCCCATTCTGATGCGTCCCAGATCCCTATTGGTTACTTATCTCCTAAATAATCTATGGTGGGGTTTATAAAATACGGTGCCTTGCGAAAGTATTCGGCTACCTGGAACTTTTCAACCTCTTCCCATATATCATGCTTCAAACATAAAGATACCAAATGTAAATTTTTGGTGGAACACAATTGTGAAGCTGAACAAAATTTATTGGTTATTTTAAATTTTTTTGGAACTTCAAAAATTGAAAAGTGGGGCGTGCAATATTATTCGGCCCCTTTAACTTAATACTTTGTTGCGTCTCTGTTTGCTGAGATTATAACCTCAGAATTAGATCATGCCTAGGTTTCAGGCAGCTCATGAAAATATATACATCCAAGAAAACAAAAAAAAAAAAAAAAACAAACAAAAAAAAGCTATAGCCTTAAAATACAAAGCGTTTTATTTCAATCAATAGTTAAAATCAACATTTTAAATACGACAAAAGATAAGAAGTTGCGGAGATATAGTGTAAACCATATACGGACCAGCCTACAGGTAAATGGCACTATTGGGCTTCATGTGAAAAATGAGGGGGGAAAAGGAAACATATAGGTATTCAGAAGAAAGTAGTGAATCTGCGGAGGGAAGAAAACCTCTCCTTAAGTAGATATATTTATACCTATATGGCTTAAGTAAGGATAGTAAATAAGCCTAAGTAAAATATGGCCAAGTGTAATAGCTATATTCACAGCGGTGAGATTTATAAGGTGCAAGTGCAAGTGCAGCTTATTGAAACAACAAAGGGTTAAATTGCCCAATCAGATAGAAACCTGAGGGTTAAATCGCACAGTGGCGTAGGCACATTACCTTGGTTGGCGTGGACCGGTTCCCCAACGCGCGTTTCGCGTGTGGCTTTATCAAGGGGTTAAAGCCACACGCGAAACGCGCGTTGGGGAACGAGAGCTCGAGCTCAGTGAGGTTTAATGGAGATCGTTTGTGAACAGCAGTTTTTAGCTCTTTCCACAGATTCTCGATTGGATTGAGGTCTGGACTTTGACTTGGCCATTCTAACACCTGGACACGCTTAATTGTGAACCATTCCATTGTAGATTTTGCTTTATGTTTGGGATAATTGTCTTGTTGGAAGACAAATCTCCGTCTCAGTCTCAGGTCTTTTGCAGACTCCAACAGGTTTTCTTCAAGAATGGTCCTGTATTTGGCTCCATCCATCTCCCCATTAATTTTATACATCTTCCCTATCCTTGCTGAAGAAAATCAGGCCCAAACCATGATGCTGCCACCACCATGTTTGACAGTGGGGATGGTGTGTTCAGGCTGATGAGTTATGTTGCCTTTACGCCATATTGTTTGGCATTGTTGCCAAAAAGTTAAATTTTGGTTTCATCTGAACAGAGCACCTTCTTCCACAGGTTTGTTGTGTCTCCCAGGTGGCTTGTTGCAAATTTTAAATTACACTTTTTATGGATATCTTTAAGAAATGGCTTTCTTCTTGCCACACTTCCACAAAGGCCAGATTTGTGCAGTGTACGACTGATTCTTGTCCTATGGACAGACTGTCCCACCTCAGCTGTAGATCTCTGCAGTTCATCCAGAGTGATCATGGGCCTCTTGGCTGCATCTCTGATCAGTCTTCTCCTTGTTTGAGATGAAAGTTTAGAGGGACAGCCGGGTCTTGGTAGATTTGCAATTGTATGATACTCCTTCCATTTCAATATGATCGTTTGCACTGTGCTCCTTGGGATGTTTAAAGTTTTGAAAATCATTTTGTATCCAAATCTGGCTTTAAACTTCTCCACAACAGTATCACGGACCTGCCTGTTGTGTTCCTTGGTCTTCATGATGCTCTCTGTGCTTCAAACAGAACGCTGAGACTATCACAGAGCAGGTGCATTTATACTGAGACTTTATTACACAAAGGTGGATGATGTTTATTGTCATTAGGCATTTAGGACAACATTGGATCATTCAGAGATCCACAATGAACTTCTGGAGTAAGTCTGCTGCACTGAAAGTAAAGGGGAAGAAAAATATTGCACGACCAATTTTTCATTTTTTGAATTTCCAGAAAAATTTAATATAACCAATAACTTTCGGTCAACTTCACAATTGTGTTCCACTTGTTGATTCTTCACCAAAATTTTACATTTGGTATCTTTATGTTTAAAGCATGAGATGTAGGAAAAGGTTGAAAATTTCAAGGGTGCGGAATACTTTTGCAAGGCACTGTAGATGTAATTTCCAGTTTAATATTTTTCTCATTCTTTTTATCACCAGAAAAGCTGAAGGAAATATTGCCCTCCCATTTGCCGTGTTATAGCCACCGTTCTAATTACTGTGAACATTAGCTGTATAGTGATACAAACATTTTTCTGATTTGTTGTTTCATACGTTTGGTTTAGTCTATCTATTTTTTATATCTGTACAATTTCCTACTTATCAAATCAGCAATTCATCAAAAATCCCCTAATATAAACAATTATGTCAAAGTCTTGCTCATTCTACCTGTATTTTCTCCTATAATTGCTATATCATAACTGTTTTCAATGTTGTAACTTGTGTATTTTGTTATTTTGTAGTTTCTCCAGTAAGAGAACATGTCTACCTGGACTGCAGGAATGAATCCACATCTGATAGTTTTATAGTCTGAACTGAATTGAAGTCCAAACCTGCAAAGCATCAATGAATAATATTGTCCTGTCATGTTTAACATGACAAGGGCAGAAGAGTAAAAGGAAAACTTGGCGGACAGAGTTATGATATAAATAGAGAAGGAACAATAGTGACATCAAGAACACCCTGTGCAAAATGCTGTACACATTCCTTTCAGCTGCAAACATTCCTCATGTAGTTGTATAATTTATAGAATTCAGACTGTGCCAAGCTGGCATTAACCCAATGGCTATTTGTAGGAAATGTGAAATAGTGATAACAGCTGTTAGGTTGGCCCAATGCAGATAGTTTTGCAGGCTTCTTTATTTTCAGTGAAATGGTAGTCTTCCTTCACTTTTAAAATATATATACATATTATACATTAAAAAATATAGACTAGCCAAAGAAGAAGTCTTTAGTTGCTTTTCAGAAACAACATTTTCTATGTGGCACCATATTATAAAATAAACCTACAAATGTGGACAATTAATTGCATACAAGATTTGTTATTTTGCACACCCAAACAGTAATTTCCCCAACAAATTCATTCAGGATAATGTTGCAACAATGAGTACACCTCAACGAAAGTCCTAGTAGCAAAGCTAAAGTTTAGATTACAAAAACCTTTTTAACAAGAATTCAACCACAAGTAAAATAATTCAACCACAAGTAAGTATAATTACTCATTAACCAGGCATTCATCAAACAAATAATTTTAATAAGGCATTTCTTAACAAAGAAAATCATTTCCCGTTTCATGCTGTCAGCAATGGCACCACATGGGAGAGAAATGTCACAAGATAAAGATAAAGAAAATAATTTATTTACGAAAGAAAGATGAAGACTACAAGAAGACCAGACAAGCTTTACTTATCAGTCAGAATACTGTAACAAAAGTGGTACAAAAATCTAAATGGAGCTGCAACCATCTCAGGTCCAGGCCAACTGTGTGAAAATTAACACTTAGTTATTTGTGTCTTCGTGTCTTCTGATGAGAAAATCAACATGCATGTTCACTGAAGTTAGCTAAAGTCATAAAAATCCATACTGGGTTGAGTGTTTCCCATGACATAATATGGCATACACTGCACAGAAATGGCATGCATGGATGTCATCCATGAAGGAAGCCTCTCCTAAAGTGCATACACATCTAAAACTTGCCGGGGCCCATGCTGAAAAATATAAATAGTATTGGTAATCTGTACTCTAGCGATGAGACCAAGATAAATGTTTTTTGGAACTAGCTGTATGGAATTACAAAGTAGACGCATACAATAGAACAAATGCATGGCGCCTACAGTAAAACATGGTGGTGTCAGTGTCCATACATGGGGCTGCATGACTGCTGCTGGTGTCAGGAAGCTACATTTCTTTGATGGTATCATGAATTCACAGGTGAACAGCTCTATATTGGAAGAGGAGGTGCTTCAATAACTCCATGCCGTTGGTAGATGTGCAATGACAATGATCCAAAACACACATCTAAGGCCACTGTTGCATTTCTAAGGAAAACAGGGTGAAAATGACTCAGTGGCCAAGTAGTGTATGTCTCCTGACCTGAACCCAATCAAATACATATACTTTAAACTGTACTCACAAACTGATATGCATACAGTATTTCATCTACAGTATATTTTACCTTTTGAACTATTGTAAGATTTTTAGTCTAGGTTCACCTTTCAGTGTGGACTGGAGTTACCTATGACAGGAGAGCTGTGCAGTCTGTGAGGGAGGTTGTTCTAACCCACATAGGAGGAGTACCTGTCATACTTATTAGTAAGTGCCAAAAAATCATTTCTCCAACACATTTGTTACAATAAAGATGAAATTGATATTTTCTTTAAACTGTGACGTACTGAAAGATGTTTAACAAAAGTAGAGGCACACTATAGGGTAATTATTTATATCTTACTTTCTTTTCCATGTAAAGTGCATATTCTTAAATATTCACCTTATGGGGTTAGTAAATTATGCTATGTTGTGATCCGTGACTAAAATAGAGTATCTCAAATATGTTTCTCTTTTTCAAAGCTGGTCATCGAAGGATATGTGGAGCCAAGAAAAAAGTAATAATCCACCACCCACCCCTTAAACAAATAGCTAACCTACACAGACATAGAGGACAGCAGAAAACTCTAGCCATCTTTACTCATGGAGTTATTATGCTCTCATTTCCATTTGTTTCTGCCAAGAAAGAAAGTCTTTTCTGTCCAGAAGTGAATCATTGCATAATTGGATCTTAAAATCACAGACAAAAATATCATTATAATATTTCAAGAGCACAAAACATGGTCCAGGAATAGACTTCTCCATAAACATAGAATGCAAATCACAAGAATATATAATAATACAATTAAAAAAAATGTAAATTTGTGGAAATCTCAGGTGTGTCTGTTGTTCTGAGATGAAAATACAAAGGTAAGACAATGATTTTAAAGTGAAATAAGTGTCATTTATTAATCCATTAATACCTGTGTTATTTATGGTAAAATTGGAAATGTTTAAAATTCCAAAAATATTGGGCTCAGTTCGGTCTCAAGCTATAAATAATAAATAACTGTCCCTTCTCTGTATCATTGACCAAGTCCCCAAGTTGGTCTCCATTGTGATCATTGATTGGCTGCAGTAGTCATGCGTCAACCCTCTTGGAAGAGAGGAGACTAACTGGGAATCGATTGGGCAGAGCGACTAGTAAATATAAGATCATTTTTATTTTTAGCGCACCCAGTTTAGATTTTTCAGGAAGCTATTAAAAATTATATAACTCTAAGTTATAAATGTACTAAATTTTAGATCATTACATTTTCAAAATCTAGATGTGTCCACGCTAGTATTTTAGAAAATGAAAATGTATTGTAAAAAGATATATATTATTTATATTTTTTTTCATATCACTATTGTTAGAAAATTATAAGTAAAAAAAAATCTGAATAATTGCTACAATCACACTTGCCACTAGGGCTTATATTAGAATCATATTTCCTGTTTTCTACAGAAAACTTTTCAGCAGTCTCATTATCATCGCATACAGGATGACAGATATCACCTCTATATAGAGTAAATTACACAGGATACCCAATTCACAATAGGTGGTCACTAGGGTTGAGCGAAACGGGTCGGCCATTTTCAGAAGTCGCCGACTTTTGGCAAAGTCGGGTTTCATGAAACCCGACCCGACCCCTGTGTGGGGTCGGCCATGAGGTCGGTGATCTTCTGAATCTGGTATCGGAATTCCGATACCGAGTTCCGATATGTTTGCGATATCGGGAATCGGTATCGAAATCCATATTTAAGTGTAAAATAAAGAATCAAAATAAAAAATATTGATATACTCACCCTCGGACGCGCCCTGGTACTAACCGGCAGCCTTCCTTCCTAAGAATGAGCGCGTGAAGGACCTGCGGTGACGTCGCGGCTTGTGATTGGTCGCGTGAGCGGTCACATGGGCGGTCACGCGACCAATCACAAGTCGCAACGTCATCTAAGGTCCTTCACACGCTCATTCTTAGGAAGGAAGGCTGCCGGAAAGAAGCAGGGCGCGTCCGAGGGTGAGTATATACCTTATAGGTATATACTAGTGGTCACATTTCACCCCCACCAGGAGGAAGGAGCCCTATTTCAATGGAGTGACTGCCACATTTGCACACCATTGTCTATGGCACAGCCAAGTATAGTACTTAAATATCTCTGGCAGTCACACAAACATGAATGGTGCAGTGGAGCATACCTCATGGAACCATCTCTTGACTCAAACAAGGCACTTCAAAGGTTGCTTCACGGATTGACTGGAGGTAACAGTAGTAGACAACTCATTAGAGGTCAATTTGATTGTATAACCAGTAAAAGGTACTGCATCTTCTGCATAGGAACCTCCTATTATAGCTTTCTAGACCGCTGATGAAATATATTGGGTCACTTCCTTTGATTTTCGTTAACATCGGAAACAATTCTTCAGCTGATTTATATGAACGCTACCACTGCATGCCCTATTTTTCATAATTGGCTTGATTGTATGAAATATTGGTAGGTAAGAAGTGGTACTGTCCGCTGTGACATGAAATTTCATAACTGGAGCCCACCATTTACTATAATATCAAAAGCACACAATTTCCTCATCTGCTGTAGCCTCATTTGTGTCTGGACCCTCTTTTGAAGCGCTGCTATTCCACAAGGCGTTGTAAATAACCAGAGAGGAATGATTTTCATCTTCTGACATACAGCACCAAGCATGGCATGATGGTCTCCTGGGAGTTATGTACATTAGGAAAGCTGTAAATAGAACAGTTCCTCTCGGGGCTCCTGGGATGTAACCTATAACTCGTAGTTTCAGATGCTTTTCATTACTTTCTTCAAAAGCTCTTTACTTCTGGTTCTGGTTTTGAGCACAGTTCTGTAATCTCAATGAACCATAACAAAGGACAGACAATAAAGGAACCGAGTCTGCAGAATTTCTAAAGATGAAGAGACATTTAATATATGCAATGTTGAGTAAACAGAATTATTTTGCTCCATATGGCAACATACTGTAATAGTATGTAGTTTAAAATAGGATTATTAGCATTTTTCATTTCACTAAAAAGATTTCTGTAATAATGTAGCAATAATTATATGGCAATGGATGTGGTATTTTATAAAATACAGAGTACAAAATAAAGATGAGCAAATATATTTCAGTGGAATTAAATATTACAAAAGTCACAACTCGCTAAAATGTCTATTTTTTTGTAAGATGAAAAACCAAAGAACTACTTATATTTACATTAGTGCTCAAATCTTCGACCCATTTGCCCTTCTACTCTTCACCATCACCCGTCCAGTCGACGTCACATCTTATCATCGCCACAAGCACTGAGATCCCCAGGAGGGATTTGCACAAGCACACGTAAGGTCATGACGTATGTAGCATCTGCCGAGATAGGCGCATGGCTTACTCACTGCCCTGGTCACAGAAGAATCCTAAGAAACTGTCTACTTCTCAACTGTGCATGCTGCAATGTGTTCTGGTATGCACATGCACGAGCTCCTCTGCTCTTAAAGGAGCAGCGTGCGAACATGGCAAAATGCCCCCCGCTGACAGCTGGGAGGCATTTTATTAAAGTAATCACCTGCAAAGTGTCTTGTATTTAGGGCGCTCTCCTCAATAGAGAGGTGCCTGAGCAACTCCTACAGTTTAGTGGTGGTGTTGTGTGCAACTGTATGTTTCCAGGTCCCCTGTCCTTAGTCTGTTCAAGTTATTTCTGTATCCTTTGTTCCCCTTAGTCCAGTGTAGTATGTCCATGTTCCTGTGGCCGCTCTGGTGGTATCCTAATCCCCAAACCACATCTGCGGTTACAACACCTGGTGTCCTGGTCCCAGTGCAGTCATCCCTGATGCCTTTGTCCCTGGTCCTAGTCCGGCCAGCTTCAGAACTGTTTTCTGATTTCTACGAGTATGAACAAAAACCTTTCTTCAACATTCAAGCTGTCCGTACAGTCTATCCATCACTGAATAGTGATTGTCAGTGACCTCGGTCTTGTTTCCCCGTGTCAGTGAATCCAGCTCCTGAGGTCAGCAGCTGCAGAACCAGCGCCAGACTTGGAGTGATACCTGATGGGTACTTGAAGCCAAGTCTGTCTCCATCATGAAGAGCTCCAACAAATACCATTTAGCCCCTTCCTAGGCAGGTCCATCTGTGTGTGGCAACATGCTTTGTGACCTTGTGCACTTACATGAGGAACCCTTCTGGACTAGTGTGAGAGGATGCGGCAAGGATCAGACTGGTGATAATGAGGAGCGTAGGTTAGCAGTGAGGTGGAGGAGCCTACATTACAGTCACCACCTGTGCTAGGCCCTCACCTGTTGTGCTACAGAACATTCCCTTTTTGACCACTGATAGTGGTCATCAACGTAGACATGATAGCAAATAACAGTGATATTTTTTATGATGAGAAAAACCCCTTAAAGGCTTAAATTGAACTGAAACATTTTGTGTTTATAATAATAATAATAATAATAATAATAATAATAATAAATACAACCAAATATACACTGTTATTTTAATTCCATGATACTTCGAAATTCTAAAAATAAATCAGTGCAAACTATTATGTAAACATATTAACTAAGCATCAAAATTACACTTTAAGAAAGTAGAAAGGAAAAAATATCTAAACATTTCTGATCTTAAAACAAATAAAAACAGAGCACCTTTATTAACTTGTTCCAAAAAATGATACTTTCTAGGTAGTATGAGCATAGACCACCTTGGGAAAAACTAATCTTTATGCTCTTTTGGCAAAGTTGCCCTGGGGAGCTATGAACACAATGGAGTCAACACACTGTAGGGAGCTCATTAGCAGGGCCTGTGCTTATCCACCATAAGAGCTTTCTTCCTTGGAAGCCTCTATATCGCAAATATGGAAGCACCGAGCAGATTATCAATGATTAAGTCTTTAATGAACACATTTTAGCCCAACAAAGAAAATATAATATCGTCTAATTATCTAAAACACCAAACAGTACTGATCGCATTTTTTTAATTGGACTGCCATTATAAACAAACATACAGAATTGTGCAAAAGTAAAAATGCTGCAAACTAAGAATGCTTTTAAAAATAGAAGTGTTGATAGTAATATCTTCATCAACTGACAAAATATGAAGTGAATGATTGCAGGAGAAATCTAAATCAAATCAATATTTGGCGTGACCACGCTTTGCCTCCCAAGCAACATAAATTCTAGAAAGTACACTTGCACAAAGTCAGCAATTTTGTAGGATTATATGGGCTATTTATATGGATACACCTAAATAAAATGGGAGTGGTTGGTGATATCAACTTCCTGTTTGTGGCACATTAGTATATGGGAGGGGGAAAACTTTTTAAGATAGGTGGTGACCATGGTAGCCATTTTTAAGTCGGCCATTTTGGATCCAACTTAATTTTTTCAATGGGAAGTGGGTCATGTGACACATCAAACTTATTGAGAATTTCAATGAGAAAAACAATGATGTGCTTTGTTTTAACGTAACTTTATTATTTCATGAGTTATTTACAAGTTTATGACCACGTATACTGTGTGCTAGTGTAACTGGAAAAATTGATGTTGTTTTGAAGGTCCATCAACAGCACATATTTTGGGCTAACTTACTTTTTTCTTGTTAAACGTTTATACAAATTCAAGATCAGGCTGTTCAAGCATGTTTCATTTGGACTGCCGATCCTTTTTTTTGTCCTAGAGATAACCCACTGCCAAAGATGTCTGGTTGTGGCACTCTCAGAGAGAACACAGGGTAGGTTGGCCAGCATGTCTATGTATGAGAAAGAAAGCTGAACGATCATTCCGCTGACAGCCATCTAATGTGTATGTCAGGATTAAGGTTTGCAAAGCTGCTTAGTTTGTTTTTTAATGTGAATGCATTGGTGGCCTACCTTTAGGATTACTCATCTCTGTTCAAAATGGGTTCATCAACAACTCTGCAAGTGGAATAAATGGGCTCTCAAGCACCTTCATTAAACTACCTAACAAGGAGAAAAAGGAAAAAAGGATCCAGCGATGGGCAGTGGTGGCTAAAAAATAACTTTTATTTTGAAGTTATAAAAAATGAAAAACACATACTTGGGCACTACACACTGATAGGACAGATCAACGTGTTTCGACATGTATCTTACCCATGATATAAGATCTGAGTAAGACGCAGGTCAAAACGCGTTGATCTGTCCTAACAGTGTGTAGTGCCCGACAATATGTGTTTTTAATTTTTATAACTTCACAATAAAAATAATATTTTAGCCACTCCTGCCCATCGCTGGACACTTTTTTCCTTTTTCTAATTATCACGGCTGCTGTTAGGCGTCGAGTTCCTGCCGCTGCACAGGGGGAATCTCGAGCCATGTCTGCTGCGTTCTCCCATTCTTCTCCAGCCACAGTGGAGCCTGCTCAGTGGAGACGTTGGTCCCAGTGCCTGGCCAGGACAGATACTGCACATGTGGTTACTGCTGCCCTTCCAGGTTCAGCCATTATAATGAGGGCTGTTCGGCGATGAGCAGGTGCTCCTGGGACTAAGTCCTGCTTTTCTCTTCCTGAGCATGCCCAGGGGAAGACCTCTCATTGGAGGTTGGGGGTTTCACGCTCAGGTCCTGTAGCAGCTCCTATTGGTCCTCTAGGAAGGTCCTAACTGCTACAGCTATAAAAGGTTTGCATCGCTGCACGGCCATGCGCTAGTATCATTTGTGTTTGGTAGTTGCCAGTGAATACTCTGCCACACTGTATATAAGTGGTGTGAGTCTGTTTAGCCTTGGGGCTGTACACTCAGGCAGGCAGCTAGCGTCAGTGGGGGCAATTAGCCTTGGTTTTGAATCTGGTTCCTTCATGTGTGTGGTTAGCACAGAAGGGTTCCAGAGCAAGCCCAACTTTCAGTTAAGGTTTTAATCCCTGTCTACAGCGCAACTCTGTGAGGCAACAGATCTCGCTTTCATTTCACACGGGGTGAAGTTTAACCCACGTGTGAGCTCAATGTCCATCTGCCATTACTTGCAGCAGGTACCTCTGCACAGTGGACCCCGGGCTGCGAACGCACCTCGTATCTTTCACCCTACTAATTGGTGCGTTCCGCTAGCCCTAACAGCTGCTTAACCTGATCCGTGCGAGGCGTTGGCTAGCATCAGGGAGTCCAAACACAGGTAATGGTAAGCAGACTACACTTTTTTTCTTTCCTACAAAACAATGCTCCTCATGCATTCATACTTAGAAACTTAAATGGCCTGAGCCGTATTACCAGACTCAGATTACTATGTGAAGTACTGCAGTGAAAAGGATGTTAGGCTTCAGTGACTGCGACTGTGTTGTTGTTTTTTTTGCAGAGTAGGTTTATTAAGAGAATGCCAAAGGAATGTTGTGAGCAAAGTATGGCTAAGGCTGAGTAAGATGTGCAAAGCCCACGTAGGGACACTGTGACTCATACGTTTCTTTTTAACGAAGTAATTACATTTAGTACCCTAGCCATATTGATCTACCCTAGTTACAAATTCCATTTAAAACATTACATTACAAAAATGTAAGGTATTCATAGTGATGACTCGTTGCTCGGGTTTTCCCGAGCACGCTCGGGTGGCCTCCGAGTATTAGTTAGTGTACGGAGATTTAGTTTTCATCACGGCAGCTGAATGATTTATAGCTACTATCCAGGCTGAGTACATGTGGAGGGTTGCCTGGTTACTAGGTAATCCCCACATGTAATCAAGCTGGATAGTAGCTGTAAATCATGCTGTTGAGGCGATGAAAGCTTAATCTCCGAGCAGTCATAAATACTTGGAGACCACCCGAGCGTGCTCGGGAAAACTCGAGCAACGATTACACTCGCTCATCATTAATTAATATATTTAGGTATCCGAAAATGTAGAAAATAGCAACTACAATCGTTTAAAAAAAAATGTTGCCAACACTAGGACTTTGATAAGAATACAGCACCATGAAATCAATGGTGCTATATAAATAAATAATAATATGTTCCTGGAATAACCATTTAAAATCCACCTGAAAGCTGATACATGCTGCCCAATCAATGTGTAGCATATATCAGGCACTGGCTGCATGATCCCAGCCAGGTATATCGGAGATCATTCAGCCCATCGCTGATACATGATCCCCATGGATCAGGCAACATGTATCAGGGATCAGGTTCACTTTCGTTCATTTAAAGCAATGCATGGCGTACTCTAATAGATATGAGAAATGTTGCCATATAATAGATTAATTAATAGAAATAAAAGCAGATCTGAAGGAAGAACACCTGCGTCTACCTCATTTCTGTATATTCTACACTATGGGCAAGAAGAAGCATGTTAATGAAGATGAGGATCATTGTCATCCTTTTCTTACCACTGTTTTGAAAGGCGGTCTTATTTCCAGCATAATGTGCCTACATCTCAGACAGAATGAGGATAAACAAAAACAAATTAATGTTCCATTTGTTTCTAAGTACATAATTCATGGAAATACATTTAATCTTGTTTGTATCTAAAAGCTCCAGCCTCTATTATCCACTTACAGTAATTAACATCCATTATCTGGTATCTGTCAGACAAAAATCTAATACACTTGTCATTGCACACAGTGTTAAATGAAATAACCTTCAATTTCCTGAGTACTATAAACGACACTAGGATTCGACAACCACATATACCGCAGAGGATGCAGAAATCGACTGGACCCCATCAGAGAAGTGGAATCATTCAGGGTTTCTCGGAATCGCTTCACAAATTTCTCCGGCACATTCTCCAGCACAGCTGTCTTGGTAACAATAGACTGAACAGAGACCTGAGCCTTCATGGACCAATGATGGATGTATTTTTTTGCACGAAGGTGCTTAATCCGGAACATCAGGAACATCAATAAGCTAGGTCCTTCATGATGACATCTTAGACACCACTACCACTCAATCTACCTTTAAACTGAATCAGGATTTTACTACCATTGATTTTAGTGCTGTGTCACATACTGGGCTGCATGTTGCAGTTTGATAAAATCAAAGTTTTATCTGCTGCCGATCTACCAGTTCTCTAAATGCCAAGTTCTGTAGATGATTTGTAGCTTTCTTCGTACACTGTGCATAGGCAGAAAGTAAGTTAGCAATCAGTGGTGCCAATTCAGAGTTCATGAATATGCTTGACTACCTAACAGCAGGATTACTCGTCCTATAGAGATAATCTCCTGCTGATAAAACAGGGACATCACCGAAAACAGGATCTCTGTCTTCATATCATGCTGCTCTCAAATTTGGTAGCAAAAAAAAAATAGTGATAGATTCCTTCTAAGATTGCCCAACTATGCCAAGTCCTGTTTATAGTTTGTACTCAGCTGATGGATTATATGTTCCAGTATGTTATGGGAGACCTTATATACGGTAGGTCCATACATTTTAGATGCTGATATTCTCATTTTAGGCTATGTGCACACGTCCGGAATTGCCGCGGAAATTTTGGAGGCAATTCCGCAACTGTGCCATGGGTAAAACGAATGCGGAATTGGCATGCGCTTTCCCGCTAAACACTAGCATTTTTCAAGCGTAATTACCTTGCAGAATGCTAGCGTTTTCCAAGCGATCTGTAGCATCGCTTGGAAAACTGATTGACAGGTTGGTCACACTTGTTAGGCATAGTGTTTGACAAGTGTGACCGACTTTTTACTATTGATGCTGCCTATGCAGCATCAATTGAAAAAAAAATCTAATGTTAAAAATAATAAAAAATCGTGATATTCTCACCTTCCGGCGTCCTTCGCAGCACTCCCGCTCCTTGTGATGCTCCCTTTCCCTGTAATGCCTCGTGGCAACGACCCCTGATGAAGTAGCGGTCTCGTGAGACCGCTACGTCATCACAGGACATTGCCGCAAAGCATCCCTGGGAATGGAAGCATCGTGAGGAGTGGGAAGGCTGTCAGGGCCGCTGAATATCACAATTTTTTATTTTAATTCTTTTTTAACAATTATATGGTTCCCAGGGCCAGGAGGAGATGGCCCCCGCAATTCCGCACAAAGAATGAACATGCTGCATTTTTTTCCGGAATGCAATTCCGCTGCGGAAAAAAAATGCAACATGTGCACAAAAATTGCGGATTGCATTATAATAATAGGATGCGTTTTTTTGCGGCTTTATTGCGCAAGGACGGACGTAGAAGGACGTAGATCTGGGGATTTATTATGATGGAATATAGGCTGAACTGGATGGACAAATGTCTTTTTTCGGCCTTACTAACTATGTTACTATGTTACTATGTTAATATGTTTTTATTGCACAAAACCGTGAAATAAAACACGAAAAATCCTGAACGTTTGCACACAGCCTTACTGTGCACTAGCATTTATGGTGCACTTTCTCCTTATAACAAACCTTTTCTATGTACTTACAGTATATACAGCTCTGGAAAAAGTTAAGACCCCACTGCAAAATGTTGTTTTTCTGATTTTTCTCTTTATAGGTATATTTTTGAGTAAAATCTAAATTGTTCTTTTAGTCAATAAACTTCTGAGAACATGTCTCCGAATTTCCAAGCAATAAATTTTGTATTTTTTTCTGACAAAGGAAAATGGTCAAAATAATAAAAAAAAACAGTGCTTTCAGACCTCAAATAATGCAAAGAACACAAGTTCATAATCATTTAGAAACAACAAAACTAATGTTTTAGCTCGGGAAGATTTCAGAAATCAATATTTTGTGGAATAACCATGATTTTTAATCACAGCTTTCATGCGTCTTGGCATGCTTTCCACCAGTCTTTCTCACTGCTTATGGGGCAAAAATGTAAGCAGTTCTTTGTTTGATGGCTTGTGACTATCCATCATCCTCCTGATTACATTCCAGAGGTTTTCAATGGGGTTCAGGTCTTCATATTGGGCTGCCCATGACAGGGTTTTGATGTGCTTGTCTCTTAATTTTTGTAAGAGTTGTATCTTTTTTATATATTTTTACCACCTTGATTATGTCAACATTCTTTGTGTAACTTTACTTTTACTTTGTGTTTATCATATTCATATTATTACAACAGTATAGTCGCTAATTTACATAAGTAGAAAAAAGTTTATTCTCGTTGAGCATTTTCTGTCCTTTTCCTTTGTATATTGATGATTTTGGTGGGTATATGTGACACAGATGATGCTTTAGATCTATGGGTATAAGGAGACACATTTTGAAATTAAGCACAATTTGAAATGACAGATTGTGGCATGTGGGCAAGATTTACACATACACATAATTAATGGACAGAATACTTGATTTCCAGTATGACCGCGTGCACTGACATTCTGTGACCTGACTGCTAAATTTAAAGGGAACCTGTCAGCAGTTTTGGTTATTATAAGATGTGGCCACTGCCTTTCAGCGCTTATCTGTAGCATTCTATATAATGCTGTAGATAAGCTCCCGGTCTGACCTAAAAGATAAGAAAAATGTTTTATGATACTCATCCGGGGGGGTGGGCCGGTGCGGTCCGATGGGTGTCGCAGGTCAGGGGAAGATGGTGGCCACACAATGAGTTTATCACCTTTTAAGCCCATAGCAGCCAATGACTCAGAGGTATTCTTTGCAGCATGAGATGGTGCATTGGCTTGCAGGAAGATGATTTTTGTCTTGAAGGCACGTTTCTGCTTTTTATACCATGGAAGGAAGTTATCAGTCAGAAACTCTATATACTTTGCAGATGTAATTTTCACACCTTCAGGAACCTTAAAAGGCCCTACCAGCTGTTTCCCCACAACTCCAGCCCAAAACATGACTCATCCACCTCCTTGCTGATGTCACAGCCTTGTTGGGACATGGTGGCCATACACCAGCCATCCACTACTCCATGCATCTGGACCATTCAGGGTTGCTCGTCACTCATCACTAAACAAGACTGTTTGAAAATTAGTCTTCATTTATGTCTGGGCCCACTGCAACCATTTATGCTTGTGAACACTGTTTAGGGGTGTCCGAATAGTAGATTTATGCACCACAGCAAGCCTTTGAAGCTTTCAGGTTTGAGGGACTCAAGAGGCACCAGCAGCTTCAAATAACTGTTTGCTGCTTTGTAATGGTATTTTGGTAGCTTCTCTCTTAATCCAATCCAATTTGTCTGGCAGAAACCTTCCTCATTATGCCTTTTTCTGCATGAACTCTGTCTGTGCTCTGTTTCAGTCACAAATCTCTTCACAGTATGATGATCACTCTTAAGTTTTCGTGAAACATCTAATGCTTTCATACCTTGTTCAAAGCATTGCACTATTTAATGCTTTTCAGCAGCAGAGAGATCCTTTTTATTCCCCATATTGCTTCAAACCTGTGGCCTCCTTAATAATGTGGAACATCATTTTTAAGTAGTTTTCCTTTAATTAGAATCACCTGGAAAACTAATTATCACATGTGTTTAAGATTGATTTCAGTGAACCATTGAGCCCTGAGACACAATACATTGAGTTTATTTGAAAAACAAAACAATTAAATCTTTATGACACTTAAATCCAAATTGCTGTCAGTATTCCGGGTTTTCCAAGTCACCTTGTGAATGATCTTGCCCTTTGTTGAGATGGAGTTTGCTGTCTTTGTCTGCCCTACTTCCTGCTCGTTTGTTTAAAACCTGGCTCTGGTGTCAGCTTCCTTGCTGGAGTATTCTGCTTCTGTTCCCCTTCAGCTCAGCTGCCTGTTCTTAGTGTGCTTCTACCCATGGCTCTGGACATTCTCTGCATGTTATCTTTAATCTGTTGACTTTGGAACTTAACCCTTGGTTCACTCCTCCTGGTAAGAACTGTATTTCTCAATTATGGTTCTGAACTGTGCTTCTGGACTGTGTGTTGCTACTTAATCCTTCATTACTCCCCCCAGTGGGAGCTGTTGGAACCAAGATCAGTATAATACTTTAATGTGAACCTATTTCTGGACTTACCCGTGTTCTGCCACATCTAGGATCAACTTGTGAACTAGCTTCTGGACTTACCCGTGTTCTTGTCATAACTGGGATTAACCTGAGGACTTGTTCTGGACTTCCCTGTCTTTACCACATACCTGGATTTGACTCTTTCTGCACTGCCAGTGTTTTTATCCGTACCACATCACCGTTCACACTCACCTTTTGATCAACTTGCTGAGGACTCTGTCTTAACAACTCCGCTGTTTTGCAGTATAAGTTTCAAGGACTTGTTTCATTGCAGGTCATTGCGGGTAATCAGTATATTACTTTGGGTGTTATTTGCTGTTGTACAAATACACTATTTGCACTAAAGAAACCCGTCTCTGTCTGTTCATTGCCCCACGCTACCAGAATCCTCAAGTTCCTACAATAGTATTACATTTGCATAATAATTTGGAACATGGTGTAGAAGGCAGTAGATAAGCCCTGAAAGGCAGTGGCCACATCTTATATCAGCAAAACTTGGTGACAGGTTCACTTTAAGTGGTACATTTGGGGGATACGGATTGCAGGAAAGTATCTTCCTTGATCCTCTATTTAATATGTCATTACATATCTTGCATTGAGTACCATATAAGACAGACATAGCAGGCATGGACTTGCCCACGAGAGAACAGGAGAATCCTCCAGTGGGTCCCTGTGTAGGAGTAGGCCACCATCCTCTTATATGAGCAGTACTTGGTAGTGATGAGCAAATATACTCGTTACTCGAGCATGCTCGGGGGTCCTCCGAGTATTTTTTAGTGCTCGGAGTTTTAGTTTTTAGCACCACAGCGGGATGATTTACATCTGTTAGCCATCATAAGTACATGTGGGGATTCCCTAACAACCAGGCAACCCCCACATGTACTTATGCTGGCTAACAGATGTAAATCATTCAGCTGCGGCAATAAAAACTAAATCTCCAAGCACTAAAAAATACTCGGAGGACCCCCAAGCATGCTCGCGAAATCTCGAGTAACAAGTATATTCGCTCATCACTAGTACTTGGCACAATACACTGTAATCACTATGTACAGACAAAGGCAGCATCTTTTTTATTTAACAATCTATCCAGATCATTGCTATAGAATTTTGTGATTGAGGATAATGTCACACTTACATGTAGCTGGAAAGTGGGGCCCTGGATTTGGGTACTGGTGGTCCCTTGGCACCGCAGTCCAACACTGAGACCAAGTCTATCATTTTTCAACTCTTGAGGAAGCCAGCTTAGACAAGCATGTTGCTATTCCTCATAATTTGATTGCTTGCTACATCCCTGGGATTGGTAGTGATACCAATGCTCTTCTTGTCTTTTTTCATATAACTTCTTTCCTCTTCATAGATTTTGATATTTTTATATCATAACTAGAAGCTGTATTCTTTAGTTTGTCTTTTTTGGATGTCAAGTTAAAATTTTGTACATATTTATTGTCTTTAATTAGCACTTTATGCTTCAGCTACTTGTACAGATCATATTTTATTTATCACGTCTTTCTAAGTGCTGCTTTTCATGAATCAAGGGGTTTCATGTGAGGGCTTTTCTGAAGAAAAACACAATGGTCAGACATCATAGTCATTTTTTTCAAACTTATGTGTGTATTGTAAGTGGTTGTAATATTTTTCTGTCTTAAATTATTGTACTATATAAAGATTTGTTGATACCAAATATACATATTATAATGAGCCGTAGATTCTTTTTTTACACTGTTCATTGAGCATTCTGCTCTTTCATATGTGCAATTTTCACCATTTTGTCAGTAGTGGTTTTAATTGGTATATAGACCCCATACATTTTAGGTAGCTGTCAGCCACATGATGGTTAAGCTTTACACTATCTTGCCTGACTATCTTTGTGGAGCTCTACTGGGTTCTCTAAGAGAAAGTCACTGCCAAAAACCTCTGGCAAATAAATACATTTTGTGACTACAGGGTGCTAGTGGCTTAACACGGCAACCAAGGTCCTAACTAAGGGTTTCAGGCCTGTCATAGTTTTATGCCATGTATTAGATAGAATGTTGGTATAAAATGCAATAAAACTTTGGATCAATAGATATATAAATAATAATTTCTCACCCCAAAAACCCTCTTAAGATTGCGAAAGAAAATAAACTGAGTCTTTATGGAGCTAACCAATAGAAACTGTATCATTATGTGGATTTTTGTCTTAAAAGCCAAAAAATTACAAAATTGAGATCATTATAATGATTAAAATGATGATATTAGGCAGTGTGGTCCTTCAGAAGCCATTCATTAATAAGGAAAATAAAGATCATTCTGAAAAGTATAGGACAGGGTATGACTGTATCATAATGGAAATACCAACTTATATAAGGCTACGTTCACATTAGCGTTGCGCGCCGGTGCGTCGGCGACGCAACGGCGACGCAACGCACGACGCACCAAAAACGCGCGCAAACGCACGCAAAAACGCTGCATTTTTGCGACGCGTGCGTCGTTTTTTGACGAAAATCGGACGCACAAAAAATGCAACTTGTTGCATTTTCTTGCGTCCGACGCTAGCGTCGGAAACGACGCACGTGTCGGAAAACGCTACCAAAAAAACGCACGCGTCCCCCATGTTAAACATAGGGGCGCGTCGCCGCTGCGTCGCCGCTGCGTCGCCGACGCAACAGCGACGCACATTAGCGAAACGCTAATGTGAATGTAGCCTAACACAGTCGGAAAGGCTGAGCAATGCCAAGCGCTGATTTAATTCAGATCTGAGCCATGAGTTCAGATACTGGGCAACTCTCCAAAACAGAAAAGGAAACTTCCAAGAAAATACATCACTGCCGTTTTAGCCATTACACCATTTTTTTTAGAAAATGAAACAGACATTTTGGCTCATTAGATTTCACTGGCACAGAAAGGAAAGGTCTGTCAGAAGGGTGATAATTAGCATGACCACTGGTACATTACATTTACTTGTATTTTATTCTTACTGTTAGAGATGAACTTACAGAATGTACATAGGACTGTGGCACCCTATTAGGTGCACTTTTTCAGTTTTGGGTTAAACCCTCTTTTGCCCTCATTTGTGGTTTTCATTGTGTCATGAATTTAACAAGGTTTTGGAACATTCATTATAGATTCTATTTTATTCCTAACCTATGATGGTGCAATGTAGCTGTTTTAGGACCATCCACTGCACATACGCTCAATAAATATCTCCCATTCACCTTTTTTTCAAAAGTAATCTGTGAGATTGTAATCTATTGAATATATTGAGTACTGGAGGATTTTATGCTGCTGAAAAAAGATCGAGATTACATGTGCTTTGTAGCAGGGATTGTTACCCTGCTAAATGCAACCATCAGTGAACAAATAGACCATTGCTCTAAAGACATGTAAATGGACAGAATTAGACATGAGCAGCTCTGCTGAGATTCCAATTCAGTAAATCATGTAGAATTCAGCGAGAAATTTGTATTGCAGTAAAGTTATTCTAAAAAAGGAATATTACTTACTTTGCTTCAAAGCCTCTGTCTCCAGACCTCAAAGTATAATGAAAGTATGATGTTATAAAAAAACAAAGAAAAAGGATTCTCACATTAGCGCTCAACTGTGTCGCCATCCCCACAGCCTGCTGGCCGATCCTCCACGCCTCTTCTTTTACCTTTCCCTCGTAGCATGGATTCCCTTTGGCTTCTCTATTCCAGTCCTCAGATATCACTGGATGCCAAGCCATAATTTAGACAACATGCATCTTGAAATCGAGACATCAGAAGACTGGTCTTGAAGGACATTGTGGTCTTGAGTGAAGAGGACAAAGATCCATGCAAGAAGGAAACGGGAAAAGAAGATACGAGGAGAACCAAACAGGCTGTGGGGATGGATGGACAGGTTAGGTGATTATTATCATTATTATTTTACCATTTTCTTGGCCCACTACAGTTCAGTAAAATTGCAGCTGCAGCTGCCCGCCATTTTGCTGAATTTGCACTAAGCGTGTTACGAAAAAATTCTGTGTTCTAAAAAATAATGATTTTTGCTATATTTGTGGAGCATTCAATTCCATGAAAATAAATGTGCTCCTCTCTAGTAGGGATAAATTCTTAGGTACAAAATGGTAAGTAAACACATCTCAGTCCTTAGTTGGCATGAAGGTGCTTCCTACAAAAGCAGCCTGTGCCTTCGACACAAGGAAGGAGGAATTAAAGCACATTCTCATCCTCCTAATTGCATGATGCAGAAAAACATCAACATTTTTCAGATCACTTGACATTTTTTCTAATAGTGTTATGGAGCATTGTTACATAAATAAGAATAAGACACTTATGCATTAGTGAACAGAGAGAGACAAAGCGTACACAAATAAAATGCCTATTAGGCTATGTGACACAAATAATTATATAGGCCCAAGAGATTGCTAGTCAAATAAAAATGCAATAGATTAACCAATGAGCATTGAGAGTTCCACTAATAGTATTGCCTACTTGGAGAGATGATGTCCTACCAATATGAATAAAAACTTTTAGGTCCTTACTCCTTATGTCCTGTAGACTCATGGGTCATTGCAGATGAATCCCACAGATATTAAAATTACAGTATAAACAGTCAGAAAGTATTCTTGCCGGCAGCGCTCACCTGGCTAATAAGACTTTACGGTCTACAGAAGAGTTTCGAGAGGTGATCCAATGACATCTCTGTTTAACAGTGAGTCAAGAAGTGGACCATAATCCGATATGTTCCAGAAACACGATTTTCATCTTCAGAGATAATTATGGTCCAGATGTAGTTAGTTTATACAGTTGCTTCTATTAACCCCTGTTCTGATCTAATACTGCAAGGCTATCCAATCTTTTGTTGTTTCTGGGCCTCACTGGAAGAAGAGTTGTCTTCAAGAGTTTGATGGAGCATGCAAGCAATGTTTTCAAACACTTGTGGATCTTAGTGTATTCTTTAGATGCATTGTTTTATTTATTTTAAAGCTCAACTCTTGGTGATTGCATTATTTTCTACATCATGGTATATGAAATAATTATTTTGTTACGACCACCTTCCAGATTGCTTGAACCAATCAGGCCTTTCTTGCATGACTTCTCATTTATGGAATCCTCATGCGTCATTGAGAGAAACACTTCTTATTAGTATTCAAAACTTCTTTGAGTATATTCTGGAATGTAAGGGGGCACTTAATGCTACCGCTGATCCATGTATAGTTACATGCCTTGGGTCCACTAGAGTGTAAGCACGTAGGTGCTGCTTGTCCAACGTACGACCTATAACACAGTGACCCACAGTGCTGCACACTCTTGGCAGCTATATACACTATAATAAAATCTTTGCAGTCCTATAAAATATGAACAGAGCTTGTCAGTTACACAACAGAATAAAGGCACGGTACTTGATGGTTATACATCAGAGTTGAGGCACACATTTTGGCACTTACCAGCATCAACAAAAATAGTTTCCAAGCAGAGATTTCAATGACTTGGTCACTATCCTAAATCAGAGCAAGACAACATATACATATATACATGTGCATATACACTACATTATGTAGGAAGGGGGTGGTACAGTGCTCTGACAGTTTGCATCGGAGCACTCCACTTCAAATGTTCAAAAAACCCAATAAGTGAAGTGATGGTTAAGGGAGAAATTCAGTTACCCTCCTGTTCGAAGAACAGATTATTTACATTTATATCCCCATGTGTGTTGCCGGAATGCGTCTGTATCTGTACTGAATGCTCTAGTGAGCCCAGTTAATAATTTAAGATGGGATTTTACTCATGAATTTAAAGCAGCTGCATTGAAAGTGCTTGAAATATGCAATGGTAGATATTAGTAGACCGGGTAACACATAAAAGGAATTTCTCTACCATGTTGGATATCAACACTCACCAAACACTGCTGAACAGTACGTGTGCACAGTTTAGCTTTTGTGAACTGAAACCAAAATATAATACAATTATGAATGTAACCTTAATTTTGGCAGTGACCAAGTGGAGGTATAAAAATTAATTTAGAATTAGCTTAACATGGAATCCCCAAGTAATCAGATATTATCTATCTTGAAAGTTGGAAGGCAAGAACCATATACCGTATATACTCGAGTATAAGCCGAGATTTTCAGCCCAAATTTTTGGGCTGAAAGTGCCCCCCTCGGCTTATACTCGAGTCACGGTAGTGGTGGGGTCGGCGGGTGAGGGGGAGAGGGCGCTGAGGTATACTTACCTAGTCCCAGCGATCCTCGCGCTGTCCCTGCCTTCCTCCCCGTCTTCTGTGCTGCAGCTTCTTCCCCTCTTCAGCGGTCACGTGGGACCGCTCATTAGAGATATGAATAAGCGGCTCCACCTCCCATAGGGGCGGAGCCGCCTATTCATTTCTCTAATCAGCGGTGCCGGTGACCGCTGACAGGAAGATGCTGCAGCACAGAAGACGGGGAGGAAGGCAGGGACAGCGCGAGGATCGCTGGGACTAGGTAAGTATGTTATATTCACCTGTCCGCGTTCCAGCCGCCGGGCGTCGCTCCATCTTCCCGGCGTCTGCGCTCTGACTGTTCAGGCAGAGGGCGCGATGACGCATATAGTGTGCGCGGCGCCCTCTGCCTGATCAGTCAGAGCAGAGACACCGGGAAGATGGAGGCGCCGGGAAGATGGAGGCGCCGGGACCGGACGCTGGGAGCTGCAATCAAGGGAGGTGAGTATGTGGTTTTTCTTTTTTATTGCAGCAGCGGTGGCGGCAGCACAGATTTATGTGCAGCATCTATGGGGGCAGTATGAACGGCACACAGCACTATATGGGGGCAGTATGAACGGCACACAGCACTATATGGGGGCAGTATGAACGGCACACAGCACTATATAGGGGCAGTATGAACGGCACACAGCACTATATGGGGGCAGTATGAACGGCACACAGCACTATATGGGGGCAGTATGAACGGCACACAGCACTATATGGGGGCAGTATGAACGGCACACAGCACTATATGGGGGCAGTATGAACGGCACACAGCACTATATGGGGGCAGTATGAACGGCACACAGCACTATATGAGGCATCTGTGCAGCATCTATGGGGGCAGTATGAACGGCACACAGCACTATATGAGGCATCTGTGCAGCATCTATGGGGGCAGTATGAACGGCACACAGCACTATATGGGGGCAGTATGAACGGCACACAGCACTATATGGGGGCAGTATGAACGGCACACAGCACTATATGGGGGCAGTATGAACGGCACACAGCACTATATGAGGCATCTGTGCAGCATCTATGGGGCAGTATGAACGGCACACAGCACTATATGGGGGCAGTATGAACGGCACACAGCACTATATGAGGCATCTGTGCAGCATCTATGGGGCAATATGAACGGCACACAGCACTATATGGGGCATCTGTGCAGCATCTATGGGGCAATATGAACGGTGCAGAGCACTGTATGGCACAGCTATGGGGAAATAATGATCTATTTTTATTTTTGAAATTCACCGGTAAATGCTACATTTCCACCCTAGGCTTATACTCGAGTCAATAAGTTTTCCCAGTTTTTTGTGGCAAAATTAGGGGGGTCGGCTTATACTCGGGTCAGCTTATACTCGAGTATATACGGTATTTTTATTATGATGGCCAATTTAAAAAAATCCTGGCACGGTTAATATATGGCACTTTAATACCTAGGACCTACAGTATGTGATATTGGTGCATACCCATAAAATGCTTTGCATTTTGTTTTTTTAGGTTGATTGTACATGGTTATTCTTAGTGTGTGTTTGCGATTAACCCTTATGATTTTAGACTGACTCATTAAAAATTATATTTTTTTATTTGTTTCTCTCCTTTCTGCTAACACATTTTGTTTTCATAAATTAAGTTGAAGCTGTCAGATTCATTAAGGCTGTAAAACTGGTACTAGTATCATGCAGAGCTTGCCCTCTGTGGTTTAATCATGTGCCGGTTGTGAGAAAACTCTGGAACTGTGAACAGCAAAACAGTTTTGTTTTACCACTCATCATATGCTGATTAGTCAGGACTAGTCCAGCAGGGTATCTATTCCCCCAGACTAGTCCAGGCTTTGGTTCTGTAATCTCACCCAGTCAGCTTGACTGACATCTTCCCTTTGGCGAGTCATACAGTAGTATCAGTGCGGGACATTGTATGACTGCTTCAATGTAGCAAAATAAAAGCGTTTTATGCCACCTAAAGCTCCAGAGTTTTCTCACACCAAACACTTGATTAAATTGCAGAGATAGGGCCCCGAATGACATTGCTGACGTTTTTCGGCCTTATGGTGCTTTCATATTGGGCTCAGGCACCTACTCAATGGTCCCATTGCTGCTTATGTCCAAACCTCCCACAAAACGGTATTTGGGCATATGCGCTGACTGTAATGTTGCCAACACAGCAAATGTGTGCTCTGGCATGCACCACTTTCTGGCATATATGCCCACTGGAGGCGGACACTCAGACACAGTGTACTACATCTTAGTGTCCTCCTCCGAAAAAGATGCATGTCAAAGTGCATGTTCAAAGGGGTGCCTGGCTGCAATCTGAAAGCACCCTTAAACAAACTAACCATTTCCCTTTAATCATAAGATCAACAACTTTGTAATATATGTTATCAAATAAATCTGTTTCTTTCCCCACTGATAAAAATATCTGGTAATATCTGTCATCATTTATTACTCTCTGACGTATGTGATGACAGTGGTGACATGCCCACCAGGGCCGTGGGGTACTCAGAACTGGGTCGGACAGTTCTTTGGGGAAGTCACGGGGCCGTGACCTGACTCTGTGGCCCTGGCTGTAACGTAAAATGGGGAATATGTATATGTATATGCAGAACTCAGGATACAAGAGATCACTGGAGGACACAAGGACTCTAGTTTTCTTTTCCTTTACTTGATGGTTGATAGTACAGACTGGGGCACTGGTAACAGATCTTGATAGAGAGCCGGGCAGCTTGGAAGCAATTTTGGACACACTTTGCCAGGTAGGTATGGAGCCCTTGCTGCTGCGCTGTTGTACCTTTTTTCTTGCTGCCTCACCGCTTGTCCTTCTGCAGCTGTCACTCTCTGTTTTTAAAAACAAACTGTTGCCCTCATGGCAGGCAGCTCGAGCCTATCATAGGTGTCAGTCCTTCGTGGCGGCTCCAGGCTCTGGTATGCTGCTGTGCTGCCGGGTAGTAGATCTGTCCAGGAGACCTGCAGCCCCCTGCTCTCCAGATTTAGCTGCCGGGACTTCAGTACCCACGCAACTATAGACTCCGGTATCCGGTCCCTAGCACTCAGCTCTGGGGCGAGTTTAATAACAGCTCCACTCCCCAGGTTCTGCTCTACTTCTCTCCTACTGACACCTGGTAAGGGGACCCCTGCTTGCTTCCAGGCAAGACATTACACCCGGGAGGTAGGCAATGCCACTGTGGCAACCGGACTCCTGGGGTGCCACAGTGGCTGCTCATAAATGTCGACGGAGAAAGAACGTTAGAGGAGCTAGAGACAGACATAGAGATGCTGCTGTAACCTGACCTGAATCTACACACTTTAAAATAAAAAAAAATCTGCAAGAGGTTTTTTTTTATAAAAATCTGATGTGTATTTAAAGCCGAATCCAGAAAACAAGTCTCTCACTGATTCTCTAGAACCTGGCATATCATTTGTCAAAGCAAATTTTACTCAGCAGCATATGATGGCAATGAGGCTTTTAGAACTATGGTAAGTGGTTTGGGGGCGATTTTTTAGAATGATATGCAAAATTCACGCTCTTCATCAATTCCTGGACAACAAGGAGACATTAGCCTTGCTAGCCATACGTATTCTTCTGAGTCTATTGTTCCAGTTGGTTTTACCAAGAGGAATGCTTTATCCATAGACCTCAATTAATACTGGGAAGCAAGAGTTAATTTACTTGTGTCTGATTAGGGAAACAATTATTCTAAGGCGGCTCACTGCCTTCCCGTTATTGATTATTTAGAGAGGAGGTAATGAGGTGTGGGTTACACAAGTAAACAGTGTACAGTGTGAATGAAGCGCCTACGAAAACTTTCACAAACTAATGCCAGGCTATTTCATTGTTTGGAAATGCAAAGTCTAATTAACAGTTCTATTTCTATGCTTTGTCTTACAGCACCAGAGTAAGGTATTTGTGCATGCGAGATAGCACGGTTTATTGGCAATGAATAATTTGGCAGCATCCTGTTCCCATAGTATCTTTGCTGCAAGGAATAACAACCCAAAGGCAAACTGTAATAATCTCTGTCTCCCCGTCTCCTCACCTTATGAATCTTAAATGATTATCACTGTCATCTGTGCATACATCTTTCTAATGTGACAGAATACAGGGAACATAAACACCCACCAAAAAGGATAAAAATAAAGGCAAATCGTAGTCATGAGAACAAAAAGACATGTTCTTGGGAACTGTTGTGGATTGAAACAAATTAAAAGTAAAAAAGATGAGTAATATATAACAGAGACGTGATCCTCTGGTGATGGGATAAGAGAAGAAGATAAATACCTAGGCATACTACAAGAAATCTCAAAGGCTATCGACACCTTTGACATGGTAATGTAAGGAGAAGAACCGGACCAGGCATACCTTTTCCATTATGGATTCGGAACTGCCAGGGCTGACACCCAATTTGCACGGGGGGAAAGCTTAAAACCTCAGATCGACCTTTGCCCTCAGTGTTAGGGGGTGTGACTATAAAAAGAAGCTGCAGCGTGCGGGAAGCAGGGCAGGAGGACTTAGTCAGGGCTCTGTCCAGTGTGCAACGAGATGGAGCAGGCCCTAGCCGAAAGGGCCTCAGATCCTCAACCAGAGGCTGCCGACAAAGACCAGCAAAGTATACGCTGACACCGGAGACCCTGAGTGACAAAGTCCCCTGTTAGGACTTAGACATGCACGTGCTGAGATGAGAACGCCGGGTGACCCGCTATGAACTGTATGCTGATGCACCCGCTTGCATCTGCCAAGTAACATCATACTCTGGCAGTGTTAGAGACTGGGACGCCATCTCTACTCTGTCTTCGGGACCCAGGACCCCCATCAGGACAACCAGGATTCACTGCCACCGCCAGGACACCCGTCAAGATGACCAGGATTCACTGCCGCCACCAGGAACCAGAGTGCCATCTTCCTTCGGATGACGCCGGACCCCTTATGAGCCAAAGCCTTGGTGATACCGCTTAAATACAGGATACCATCCTAACCTTGTCGGACTCATAAGTGCAATATTACTGAACTTCCCCTTTAAAGGGAACCTGTCACCTGAATTTGGCGGGACCAGTTTTGGGTCATATGGGCGGAGTTTTCAGGTGTTTGATTCACCCTTTCCTTACCCGCTGGCTGCATGCTGGCCGAAATATTGGATTGAAGTTAATTTTCTGTCCTCCGTAGTACACGCCTGCGCAGGGTAATCTTGCCTTGTGCAGGCGTGTACTGCGGAGGACAGAGAATGAACTTCAATCCAATATTTCGGCCAGCATGCAGCCAGCGGGTAAGGAAAGGGTGAATCAAACACCTGAAAACTCCGCCCATATGACCCAAAACTGGTCCCGCCAAATTCAGGTGACAGGTTCCCTTTAAATTGCCCGCACCTGTTTTATTCCTAGTTAACATTTACTGCTCAAACCAGTTTAACCCCTTTTCTGCCTGCATGGAGTATCCACTGTTAAATAAATCCCCCATTAACCATTACTCTGCCTCCGGTCCGTTACAACATCCCGCAACCTGCTCACAGAAACAAATAATTAGTTCGTATTTTGTTGGTTATCTTTGGGTAATAATACTGCACAAAGTTTCAATACACAATTTTCTCTTCTTCATTCATTTTCAGACCCTTGGATGTGAGATTTTTCGGTATCCAGGATGCTCCTGTTTTCACTGCTCATGCAGTGGGGAAAATAAGAATTTGATACGCTGATGATTTTGCAAATTTTCCCACCTACAAAGTACAGAGAGGTCTGTAATTTTTATTGTGGGTATTAATTCCTTAAATTTCCCTATAAAACACTAGACTAAGGACAACAAATAGCTAGAAAAGAAACCACTGTACAGATGCGCATCCCTATATGTTTGCTCTAGGCTCGAAATATCCAGAATTTGCCAGTTGGTTGGATCTCCTGGGTTCCGAAAGCACGTCTCCATTTTGTATAGGATTCAATTTAATCAATTGGATCTTTAATCAAACTCATTATCAATTTCAAACACAGTCTAGTGAAATATAAATGCATAACGAAACAAAGTATGTCCAAGACAAAAGATAAGTGTTGTGTGTTAATTGAAACACAATATAAAACCAGTCATTGAACAGTGGATTCCATGATAATGGAGAGACTATCTTGGAGAAAAAGTGTTGAGCTTAACGTTATCTAACTACTGTATATAGTAGTGAAAAATGAAAACAACTGAGAACATAAATCTGAATACAAAATTTTATGACACTTCACAATTTACCCCTCTACAATGACCTCTTCTTGCTGACAGTTTCCATTTTTTAGTCTTATATTTATTGTAATGTTTCAATGTTTTATTATTGCTTACTTTTGTCATCTGCCAACGACTGTGTGCCTGCCTGGAAGCAATGTGGAAAATTATGAGTTAGCCACAATTTAATGCTTTCACTCCAGGGGCGGACTTACCGCCGGTGCAGCCAGTGCAGCTGCACCGCTGTCAAGAGGTGGAGAGCGGCCTTTGCAGGCACGAATGTACGCATCCGCTATCGGGCCCCTCAGTCAGATGGCCCAGTGCTCACTCATTATATGAAATGTTGGTGTTTAATATAAAGAATGATATCATACAGTAGTGACCATATTTGAAAGGTTTTATAATACAGATATCAGGCAGGTAAAGGGATAGAATAAATATACTATATAAAAACTTACGTGATTTTTTTCAAGCCCTAGAATTATAAGGGTGGAACTGCAAAAGTTATTCTGTTAGAGATATTGGAAGATTGAAATCAATGTGCTGTATATTCAGTAAGATCTCACAAAAGGTCTCGTGGTAGAAAAGAAAACCAACAAAAACATGGCAGCAATCAATAAAAAAGACGCACACAGTATCTGATGCTTTCAATTCTCTTTAAACTAAGGAGTTCCTGCGAACGGTAGAAATAACAGCTCCGTACCCAGAATCGTTATAGTCAGTAAGAAGCAATAGTCAAGCAGCAAACAGTCGCTTCACACAATGACCCGACTTTACTGATGAGCAACCGCACGAAAACACAGCCCAAAAATTGTCTGACACTTGAGCTCAAGAGGTTTTCTGAAAATAAAGCTTCAATGGGAACTTTCCCAGAACGGAAACTACAAAAAAACACACAAGAAAACTAGATGGTATCACTGCCGAAGGATTTCATGTGTGTGATATCGGGAAGCTTCGTCTAGAAGATAGACTAAAAGGAGGGCTCAGAAGTAGTGTTGAGCATTCCGATACCGCAAGTATCGGGTATCGGCCGATACTTGCGGTATCGGAATTCCGATACCGAGATCCGATATTTTTGTGATATCGGGTATCGGTATCGGAAGTGTAAAATAAAGAATTAAAATAAAAAATATTGTTATATTCACCTCTCCGGCGGCCCCTGGACATCAGCGGGAGGATCCGGCGTCCGGCACGGCTTCTTTCTTCAAAATGCGCGCCTTCAGGACCTGTGGAATGACGTCCCGGCTTCTGATTGGTCGCGTGCCGCCCATGTGACCGCCACGCGACCAATCAGAAGCCGCGACGTCATTCCTCAGCTAAAGTCCTAGAATGAGCGCCTTCTAGGACCTGAGGAATGACGTCGCGGCTTCTGATTGGTCGCGTGGCGGTCACATGGGCGGCACGCGACCAATCAGAAGCCGGGACGTCATTCCACAGGTCCTGAAGGCGCGCATTTTGAAGAAAGAAGCCGTGCCGGACGCCGGATCCTCCCGCTGATGTCCAGGGGCCGCCGGAGAGGTGAATATAACAATATTTTTTATTTTAATTCTTTATTTTACACTTTAATATGGATCCCAGGGCCTGAAGGAGAGTTTCCTCTCCTTCAGACCCTGGGATCCATGAGGATACATTCCGATACTTGATGTCCCATTGACTTGTATTGGTATCGGATATCGGTATCGGCGATATCCGATATTTTTCGGGTATCGGCCGATACTATCCGATACCGATACTTTCAAGTATCGGACGGTATCGCTCAACACTACTCAGAAGTCATGTGGTCACAAATGGCACAATCAATAGTGCACACAAATATACGGAACGTATCTTATCATGCTCATTTCTCCACCATTCATTCTGAAAAGATGTCAAACCATCTTACTCAAGGGAACAAACAGCAGCCTATTGAGGTCTATGAAGATGGCAGCCTTTCCAAATCAACACATCGGCCTCCAATAAAGGAGTAGAACCATCTCAAGGAGGATCACAAGGAAATGGACAGCATGTGACTTACATATGAGTGTCGGAGCAAAGGGTCTGAATACTTGTGACCATGTGATATTTCAGTTTTTCTTTTTTAATACATTTGCAAAAAAATTCTACATTTCTGCTTTTTTCAGTCAAGATGGGGCGCAGAGTGTACATTAATGAGAAAAAAATGAACCTTTTTGAATTTACCAAATGGCTGCAATGAAACAAAGAGTGAAAAACGTAAAGGGGTCTGAATACTTTCCGTACCCACTGTACAGGAGGCTGCGTGTGGGCTCATATTCTGTATAGGAGGCTGTGTGTGGGGTCCTCCTGTATATGTGGGAGCTATGTGGGGGTTCATGCCGTAAATAGAGGGCTGTGTGGGGGCTCATAGTGTAATTGTGAGGCTGTGTGTGGAATCATACCCTCCATAGGGCGCTGTGTGTGGACTCATACTGTATATCATATTTGGAAGAATTAATTTCAGCCTATTGGCCCAGCGCTCCACAGCAGTCATGGTCTCTCATGTTGTGATGGTCATGATGCAAGAGGCTCGCGGTGCAGAAATGAAGACAGGCTCCCAGTGAGGATGGAAATGGACGCTGCATTAGCGTAGCGCAAATCAAATTCATAAAATGAAGCTCATGATACTAATGGAGATATTTGCTGTGTGCTGAATTGTCGGTAAACATCTGGAAATTTCCTTCTGCCTCCAGGAAAGCATAAGTGTAAATGTGATCTCATGCATCCAGCTGCCCCCCCGAGATGATAACGGCTGATTGATGTGCGTGATAGGGGTCCAAACGACAGGATCCTCAATATAGTATAGGTCCAAAAGATAGGTCAGTCCTGGACAACCCCTTTAAGAGGTTTCCAGTAGTTTAATAAATCTATATATGGCATCAGGAAGTCTAATAAAATGAAAAATAAAAAAATTTAAACATTACTTACTTGTTACAGGCCGGTCAGTCTTTATTAATGTTACTGGAGCAATGGCTATATATCTATGTGGTCGCTGCAGCCAATAATTGGCCTCAGGGAACACATATTGCATATGTTGGCATCACCATTAAACGGAATCTGTCAACATATTTTTTTTACCCCATTTGAGAGCAGCATTATATAGGGCAGAGACTCTGATTCTAGTGATGGATCACTTACTTTACTGGGTGGTGCAGTATTGATTAAAAACAGTTTTCTCCACAATCGCCTCAAAGATTTTCATCGCCAATAGACATGTTTCTTATTATTCAGTGAGGGGAATAACCTGGCAATCTGGTTGTCAGAATACTTAAAGGGAACCTGTCACCTGAATTTGGCGGGACAGGTTTGCGGTCATATGGGCGGGGTTTTCGGGTGTTTGATTCACCCTTTCCTTACCCGCTGGCATGCTGCTGGCAAGATTGCCTTGCGCAGGCGTGTACTACGGAGGACACAGCATGAACTTCAACCCAATATTGCGGCCAGCATGCAGCCAGTGGGTAAGGAAAGGGTGAATCAAATACCCCCAAACCCCACCAATATGACCGCAAACCTGTCCTGCCAAACTCAGGTGACAGGTTCCCTTTAAAATAGAAAGTCATGGTAGATGCAGTCTCCTCTGAATTGCTGGTTTCAATAAGTTGCGTTGTTTTTTTTTGCCCCCCACCTCCTTCTTATTCCCATTATTATTCTTTCCACCCTCCTTTCTTCTTTACATTCCTCTAGTGCACACTTAATTACTTGGTTCATGTAAGAGCTTATATTAACACTGCATCGAGCTGATTTAACAGTACATAGATTCTAATGTTTAAAGAAAACTTAATATTAACAGCCGTCAACTTTTTAATTGTTATTATTGAACGTAATTGGAATGTTCTGATTTTTTATCAATACTGTTAAAACTCAATAAAATTTTTAAAGTAAAAAGAATACAGTTTCCTCTGTTGCAGATTTACTAGATCTCTGAATGGTGAGCTCTGTATAATCCTGTCCTCATCACTGATTGGTTGCTTTCTGCATACACTGTGCATAAGCATAATGCTGCCAATCAGTAGTGGGGGTTGGGTAGGACTATCTAAAAGCAGGCCAAGTATTCCTCTAGTATCAACCTCCTGATGATTACACAATGATTTTATAAAAACTACACTAAGCACCACAGTAAGTGATACATCACAGGAATCAGGGTCTCTGCCCCTACATTATGCTGCTCTCAGGTTACGTAGCAAAAAACTGATGACAGATTCCATGTAAGGACAATTATTTGCTGCAACAGCCTTTGCGGATGTATGCAAAATAATTGCTCCAGGAAATCGAACCAACTTTGTGGGCACAACCAAAGCATCAGATCTGAATTCAGCAGTTAAGTCATGGTTATTTTTTTATTTTGTAACTTATCCTGTAATATATTAAATATGAAATCTTCAAATCGCTTTAGTTAAAATTGTCCTTGTTTTGCACCCAAAAAATTCAATCGAAAGTGTCAGCCACCAGGTGTCTCCCTTCTGTCTTACTTGTTGTCCTCTGCCTGTTGTTAAGTGTAATCCTTCTCTCAGCAGAGTAACTGACATAGATTACAGTAAGTGGGGGCAGGATTGTGACTCTCTGCTCCTGCTCTCCTGTCTGGCAAACTGCATACGGGGTATGAGAGAGTCAGACTTTTAGTTTAGTGCAGGCAAGCCCTTGTACAAGGCAAGCACAAAGCATGCTAGTATGTGACAGAAGGACTGCTGATGAATAAAGGCCGCCCATTAAAAAAAAGAGTGGATGGCACGTTACAGAATATGAACATTGAAAAGAAAAATTCTAAAAAGACCAAGTTTAACCGAAAAACAAATTAGCAAAAATGCAGCAAAAAAAGTTACACAACTGATAGTAATTATATTTGATCAACATAAAATTATTCCATAGGAAAGATTAAGAGTTGAAAGGTCGCCTTACTGTGCTGACAGTGGATTCCATTAAAGCCACGAGGACATTTGCAGACGTATCCAATAAATGTATCTCCGCGGTATGCTTCACTGATTTCACAGAATCCACCATTATGGCAGGGGTTTGGATGGCAAGGATCTAAAACAAACCAGAAATCCAGGTTGATAAATGCATTTTTAAGACTTTTGGGATAAAACTTTATATCAACATTGTAAATCAGAGTTGTAAACTATTTATTATTTATTTATTTGCTCGGATGAAATTCAATCACAAAAAAAAGAATAATAAAAACTTCTATATTGGCTGAAAGTATTTATATATGCAATTAATCCAAGCATGCCAAATGTGTTACTGATTTTTTTTCACATAATCATCATCTGACAGTTATATATTTGCTCCCTTTGGATTTTTTTTACAAGCTTATACATTTTAGACAATGCTTGTGCTGGTTTTAAAGAGAATCTGTCAGTAGGTTTTTACTATTTGATCTGACAGCACCACAAGGTGGTGACAGAGACCCTGATTCCAGCAATGTATGACTTCATTTACTGGGTGCAGCAGTTATGATAGAATCACAGTTTTCTCTACAGCAGATCTAACAGAGCTCAGTTGTTGAGGTGTGTATAACCCCGTACACACACCACAGCTTTCAGTGCACCTTGTATACTGACAGAAAGCTGCTGATCAGTGCTGGGGGTGTGGCCGGACTAAAAGGCACAAGGCCAGTTGTCCTCTAGTGATAATCTTCTACTGATAAAACACTGATTGTATGGAAACAGCAAAACACAGCCTAGTAAGAGATGAATCACTGTAATCAGGGTCTCTGCTCCTTCATGATGGTGCTCTCAGATTACATAGCAAACCTGCTATCAGATTCACTTTAATATTCACAAGACCCAATTTTTATCTCTAAATAATATATATATAGATATATGTCTAAATATTCAAATATATACAGTACAGACCAAAAGTTTGGACACACCTTCTCATTTAAAGATTTTTCTGTATTTTCATGACTATGAAAATGGTAAATTCACACTGAAGGCATCAAAACTATGAATTAACACATGTGGAATTACATACTTAACAAAAGAGAGTGAAACAATTGAAATTATGTCTTATATTCTAGGTTTTTCAAAGTAGCCACCTTTTGCTTTGATGACTGCTTTGCACACTCTTGGCATTCTCTTGATGAGCTTCAAGAGGTAGTCACCGGGAATGGTTTTCACTTCACAGGTGTGCCTTGTCAGGTTTAATAAGTGGGATTTCTGTTGTGAATTCTGTGGCTGAGTTCACTTCTGTGGTCACAAGTGGTATTGCAGTCTCTGGGCTTCCTCCCTCAGGTGTTTTGGTGAGCTCGTTGGCTGCCTTGCTATTTAGCTCCACCTGAGTCTGTCTTCCTTGCTCCTTGTCAATGTTCCAGTGTTGGATCTGAGCTACTGCATCTTTCCTTGGGCCTGCTGCTCTGCTAGATAAGTGCTTCTAGTTTGTTTTCTGTTTTTTCTGTCCAGCTTGTTATTATCTTTTGCTGGAAGCTCTGAGAAGCAAAGGGGTGCACCGCCGTGCTGTTAGTTCGGCACGGTGGGTCTTTTTGCCCCTTTGCGTGGTTTTCGTTTTAGGGTTTTTTGTAGACTGCATAGTTCTCTTTGCTATCCTCGCTCTGTCTAGAATATCGGGCCTCACTTTGCTGAATCTATTTCATTCCTACGTTTGTCTTTTCATCTTGCTAACAGTCATTATATGTGGGGGGCTGCCTATTCCTTTGGGGTATTTCTCTGAGGTAAGTCAGGCTTGTATTTCTATCTTCAGGCTAGTCAGCTCCTCAGGCAGTGCCGAGTTGCATAGGTAGTTGATAGGCGCAATCCACTGCTGCTTCCAGTTGTGTGAGGATAGATCAGGTACTGCAGTCTACAGAGATTCCACGTCTCAGAGCTCGTCCTGTTGTTTTTGGTTATTGCCAGATCTCTGTATGTGCGCTGATTACTGCACGCTGTGTTGCCTGATTGCCAGCCATAACAGTACAAGGAGCCACACCAATGATTCCCAATAGAGGGAAAAAAGAAATCCTGACATCATTTTTTTTCCTTAGCTCTGTCTTCAGTCTTTTTTTTCCCCTAGACATTAGAGTGCTTCAGGACACAGCTGTGGACATGGATATTCAGGCTCTGTGCTCCTCAATGGATAATCTCGTTGTAAATGTACAAAAGATTCAAGATACTATTGATCAGAAATCGATGCTAGAACCAAGAATTCCGATTCCTGATTTGTTTTTTGGTGACAGAACTAAGTTCCTGAGCTTCAGAAATAATTGTAAGCTATTTTTGGCCTTGAAACCTCATTCTTCTGGTAATCCTATTCAACAGGTTTTGATTATTATTTCTTTTTTGCGCGGCGACCCACAGGACTGGGCGTTTTCTCTTGCACCAGGAGATTCTGCATTGAGTAATGTTGATGCATTTTTCCAGGCGCTGGGATTGCTTTACGATGAGCCTAATTCAGTGGATCAAGCTGAGAAAAATCTGCTGGCTTTATGCCAGGGTCAGGATGATGTAGAAGTATATTGTCAGAAATTTAGAAAATGGTCAGTACTCACTCTGTGGAATGAATCTGCACTAGCGGCTTTGTTCAGAAAGGGTCTCTCTGAAGCTCTTAAGGATGTAATGGTGGGATTTCCTATGCCTGCTGGTTTGAATGAGTCTATGTCCTTGGCCATTCAGATCGGTCGTCGCTTGCGCGAGCGTAAATCTGTGCACCATCTGGCGGTATTGTCTGAGAGTAAGCCTGAGCCTATGCAGTGCGACAGGACTATGACTAAAGTAGAACGGCATGAACACAGACGTCTGAACAGACTGTGTTTCTATTGTGGTGATTCTACTCATGCTATTTCTAATTGTCCTAAACGCACTAGGCGGTTCGATAGCTCTGCCGTTATTGGTACTGTACAGTCCAAATTCCTTTTGTCCATTACCTTAATGTGCTCTTTGTCATCATATTCTGTCATGGCGTTTGTGGATTCAGGCGCTGCCCTGAATCTGATGGATTTGGATTATGCTAAACGTTGTGGATTTTTCTTGGAGCCTTTGCGGTGTCCTATTCCGTTGAGAGGAATTGATGCTACACCTCTGGCCAAGAATAAGCCTCAGTACTGGGCCCAGCTGACCATGTGCATGGCTCCTGCACATCAGGAAGTTATTCGCTTTTTGGTACTGCATAATTTGCATGATGTGGTCGTGTTGGGGTTGCCATGGCTACAAACCCATAATCCAGTATTGGATTGGAACTCTATGTCGGTAACCAGCTGGGGTTGTCAGGGAGTACATGGTGATGTTCCATTTTTGTCTATTTCGTCATCCATTCCTTCTGACATCCCAGAGTTCTTGTCGGACTTTCAGGATGTATTTGAAGAGTCCAAGTCTGATGCCCTTCCTCCGCATAGGAATTGTGATTGTGCTATCGATTTGATTCCTGGTAGTAAGTTCCCTAAGGGTCGTTTATTTAATTTGTCCGTACCTGAACACACCGCTATGCGCAGTTATGTGAAGGAGTCCCTGGAGAAGGGACATATTCGCCCATCGTCGTCACCATTGGGAGCAGGGTTCTTTTTTGTAGCCAAGAAGGATGGTTCGCTAAGACCGTGTATTGATTACCGCCTTCTTAATAAGATCACTGTTAAGTTTCAGTATCCCTTGCCATTGATTTCTGACTTGTTTGCTCGGATTAAGGGGGCTAGTTGGTTTACTAAGATTGATCTTCGTGGTGCGTATAATCTGGTGAGAATCAGGCAGGGAGATGAATGGAAAACGGCATTTAATACGCCCGAGGGTCATTTTGAGTATCTGGTGATGCCGTTCGGACTTGCCAATGCTCCATCTGTTTTTCAGTCTTTTATGCATGACATTTTCCGTGAGTATCTGGATAAATTCTTGATTGTTTACTTGGATGACATTTTGATCTTCTCAGATGATTGGGAGTCTCATGTGAAGCAAGTCAGAATGGTTTTCCAGGTACTGCGTGCTAATTCCTTGTTCGTGAAGGGATCAAAGTGTCTCTTCGGTGTGCAGAAAGTTTCATTTTTGGGGTTCATCTTTTCCCCTTCTACTATCGAGATGGATCCGGTTAAGGTTCAGGCCATCCAGGATTGGACTCAGCCGACATCTCTAAAAAGTTTGCAGAAATTCCTGGGCTTTGCTAATTTTTATCGTCGCTTCATCTGTAATTTTTCTAGCATTGCCAGACCATTGACCGATTTGACCAAGAAGGGAGCTGATTTGGTTAATTGGTCTTCTGCTGCCGTGGAAGCTTTTCAGGAGTTGAAGCGTCGTTTTTGCTGTGCCCCTGTGTTGTGTCAACCTGATGTTTCTCTTCCGTTCCAGGTCGAGGTTGATGCTTCTGAGATTGGTGCAGGGGCGGTTTTGTCACAGAGAGGTTCTGGTTGCTCAGTGTTCAAACCATGTGCTTTCTTTTCCAGGAAATTTTCTGCTGCTGAGCGTAATTATGATGTGGGCAACCGAGAGTTGCTGGCCATGAAGTGGGCATTCGAGGAGTGGCGTCATTGGCTTGAGGGTGCTAAGCATCGCGTGGTGGTTTTGACTGATCATAAGAACCTTACTTATCTTGAGTCTGCCAAGCGCTTGAATCCTAGACAGGCCCGTTGGTCGTTATTTTTTGCTCGTTTTGATTTTGTGATTTCATACCTTCCGGGCTCTAAAAATGTGAAGGCGGATGCTCTGTCTAGGAGTTTTGTGCCCGACTCTCCGGGGTTATCTGAGCCGGCGAGTATCCTCAAGGAAGGAGTCATTGTGTCTGCCATCTTCCCTGATTTGCGGAGAGTGTTGCAGAAATTTCAGGCTAATAAACCTGATCGTTGTCCGGCCGAGAAACTGTTCGTCCCTGATAGGTGGACTAGTAAAGTTATCTCTGAACTTCATTGTTCGGTGCTGGCCGGTCATCCAGGAATCTTTGGTACCAGGGAGTTGGTTGCTAGATCCTTCTGGTGGCCATCTCTGTCACGGGATGTGCGTGCTTTTGTGCAGTCCTGTGGAATTTGTGCTAGGGCTAAGCCCTGCTGTTCACGTGCCAGTGGGTTGCTTTTGCCCTTGCCGGTCCCGAAGAGGCCTTGGACACATATTTCGATGGATTTCATTTCTGACCTTCCCGTTTCTCAAAAGATGTCTGTCATTTGGGTGGTCTGTGATCGCTTTTCTAAAATGGTCCATCTGGTGCCCTTGGTTAAATTGCCTTCCTCCTCTGATTTGGTGCCTTTGTTCTTCCAGCATGTGGTTCGTTTACATGGCATTCCTGAGAATATTGTTTCTGACAGAGGTTCCCAGTTTGTCTCGAGGTTCTGGCGAGCCTTTTGTGGTAGGATGGGCATTGACCTATCTTTTTCCTCGGCCTTCCATCCTCAGACTAATGGCCAGACCGAACGAACCAATCAGACCTTGGAAACATATCTGAGATGTTTTGTTTCCGCTGACCAGGATGATTGGGTGTCATTTTTGCCGTTGGCTGAGTTCGCCCTTAATAATCGGGCCAGCTCGGCTACCTTGGTCTCTCCATTTTTCTGCAATTCTGGGTTCCATCCTCGTTTCTCTTCAGGACAGGTTGAGTCTTCGGACTGTCCTGGTGTGGATTATGTGGTGGACAGGTTGCAGCAGATCTGGACTCAGGTAGTGGACAATTTGACCTTGTCCCAGGAGAAGGCTCAGCTTTTCGCTAATCGCAGACGCCGTGTGGGACCCCGACTTCGTGTTGGGGATCTGGTTTGGTTATCTTCTCGTCATATACCTATGAAGGTTTCCTCTCCTAAATTTAAACCTCGTTTTATTGGTCCGTATAGGATTTCTGAGATTCTCAATCCGGTGTCTTTTCGTCTGACCCTCCCAGACTCCTTTTCCATACATAATGTATTCCATAGGTCGTTGTTGAGGAGATACGTGGCACCTATGGTTCCATCTGTGGAGCCTCCTGCCCCTGTTTTGGTGGAGGGGGAATTGGAGTATATTGTGGAGAAGATTTTGGATTCTCGTGTCTCTAGACGGAAACTCCAGTATCTGGTCAAATGGAAGGGTTATGCTCAGGAAGATAATTCCTGGGTTTTTGCCTCTGATGTCCATGCCCCAGATCTTGTTCGTGCCTTTCATGTGGCTCATCCTGGTCGGCCTGGGGGTTCTGGTGAGGGTTCGGTGACCCCTCCTCAAGGGGGGGGTACTGTTGTGAATTCTGTGGCTGAGTTCACTTCTGTGGTCACAAGTGGTATTGCAGTCTCTGGGCTTCCTCCCTCAGGTGTTTTGGTGAGCTCGTTGGCTGCCTTGCTATTTAGCTCCACCTGAGTCTGTCTTCCTTGCTCCTTGTCAATGTTCCAGTGTTGGATCTGAGCTACTGCATCTTTCCTTGGGCCTGCTGCTCTGCTAGATAAGTGCTTCTAGTTTGTTTTCTGTTTTTTCTGTCCAGCTTGTTATTATCTTTTGCTGGAAGCTCTGAGAAGCAAAGGGGTGCACCGCCGTGCTGTTAGTTCGGCACGGTGGGTCTTTTTGCCCCTTTGCGTGGTTTTCGTTTTAGGGTTTTTTGTAGACTGCATAGTTCTCTTTGCTATCCTCGCTCTGTCTAGAATATCGGGCCTCACTTTGCTGAATCTATTTCATTCCTACGTTTGTCTTTTCATCTTGCTAACAGTCATTATATGTGGGGGCTGCCTATTCCTTTGGGGTATTTCTCTGAGGTAAGTCAGGCTTGTATTTCTATCTTCAGGCTAGTCAGCTCCTCAGGCAGTGCCGAGTTGCATAGGTAGTTGATAGGCGCAATCCACTGCTGCTTCCAGTTGTGTGAGGATAGATCAGGTACTGCAGTCTACAGAGATTCCACGTCTCAGAGCTCGTCCTATTGTTTTGGGTTATTGCCAGATCTCTGTATGTGCGCTGATTACTGCACGCTGTGTTGCCTGATTGCCAGCCATAACAGATTTCTTGCCTTATAAATGTGGTTGAGACCATCAGTTGTGTTGTGCAGAAGTCTGGTGGATACACAGCTGATATTCCGACTGAATAAACTGTTAGAATTTGTATCATGGCAAGAAAAAAGCAGCTAAGTAAAGAAAAACGAGTGGGCATCATTACTTTAAGAAATAAAGGTCAGTCAGTCCAAAAATTTGGGAAAAATTTGAAACTGTCCCCAAGTGCACTTGCAAAAACTATCAAGCGCTACAAAGAAAGTGGCTAACATGAGGACCGCCCAGGAAAGGTAAACCAAGAGTCACCTCTGCTTCTGAGGATAAGTTTATCCAAGTCACCAGCCTCAGAAATCGCAGGTTAACAGCAGCTCAGATAAGAGACCAGGTTAATGCCACACAGAGTTCTAGCAGCAGACACATCTCTACAACAACTGTTAAAGGGAACCTGTCACCTGAATTTGGCGGGACCGGTTTTCGGTCATATGGGCGGAGTTTTTGGGTGTTTGATTCGCCCTTTCCTTACCTGCTGGCTGCATGCTGGCCTCAATATTTGATTGAAGTTCATTCTATGTCCTCCGTAGTACACACCTGCGCAAGGCAATCTTGGCTTGCGCAGGCGTGTACTACGGAGGACATAGAATGAACTTCAATCAAATATTGCAGCCAGCATGCAGCCAGCGGGTAAGGAAAGGGTGAATAAAACACCCTAAAACTCTGCCGATATGACCGAAAACCGGTCCCGCCAAATTCAGGTGACAGGTTCCCTTTAAGAGCAGACTTAGTGCAGCAAGCCTTCATCGTAAAATAACTGCTATGAAGCCACTGCTAAGGACAGTCAACAAGCAGAAGAGACTTGTTTGGGCTAAAGAACACAAGGAATGGACATTAGACCAATGAAAATCTGTGCTTTGGTCTGATGAGTCCAAATTTGAGATCTTTGGATCCAATCACCGTGTCTTTGTGCGACGCAGAAAAGGTGAACGGATGGACTCTACATGCCTGGTTCCCACCGTGAAGCATGGAGGAGGAGGTGTGATGGTGTGGGGGTGCTTTGCTGGTGACACTGTTGGGGATTTATTCAAAATTGAAGGCATACTGAACCAGCATGGCTACCACAGCATCTTGCAGCCGCATGCTATTCCATCCGGTTTGCGTTTAGTTGGACCATCATTTATTTTTCAACAGGACAATGACCCAAACACACCTCCAGGCTGTGTAAGGGCTATTTGACCAAGAAGGAGAGTGATGGGGTGCTACGCCAGATGACCTGGCCTCCACAGTCACCAGACCTGAACCCAATCAAGATGGTTTGGGATGAGCTGGACCGCAGAGTGAAGGCAAAAGGACCAACAAGTGCTAAACGTCTCTGGGAACTCCTTCAAGATTGTTGGAAGACCATTCCTGGTTACTACCTCTTGAAGCTCATCAAGAGAATGCCAAGAGTGTGCAAAGCAGTCATCAAAGCAAAAGGTGGCTACTTTGAAGAACCTAGAATATAAGACATAATCTCAATTGTTCCACACTTTTTTCTGGCTGATGTTTTGGTCACTTTTGAATTTTGGTTGTGCTTTTACCCTCGTGGTAGCATGAGACGGACTCTACAACCCACACAAGTGGCTCAGGTAGAGCAGCTCATGCAGGATGGCACATCAATGCGAGCTTTGGCAAGGTTTTCTGTGTCTGTCAGCGTAGTGTCCAGAGGCTGGAGGCGTTACCAGGAGACAGGCCAGTACAACAGGAGATGTGGAAGGGGCCATAGGAGGGCAACAACCCAGTAGCAGACCACAAATATGCATGTGTCTGCACAAACAGTTAGAAACCAACTCCATGAGGATGTCTGAGTGCCCGTATCCACAGATGGGGGCTGTGCTCACAGCCCAACACCGTGCACAATGCTTGGCATTTGCCACAGAACAACAGGATTGGCAAATTTGCCACTGGCGCCCTGTGCTCTTCACAGATGAAAGCAGGTTCACACTGAGCACATGTGACAGACATGACAGAGTCTGGAGACGCCGTGGAGAGCGATCTGCTGCCTGCAACATCCTTCAGCATGACCGGTTTGGCAGTGGGTCAGTAATCGTATGGGGCGGCATTTCTTTGGAGGGCCGCACAGCCCTCCATGTGCTCGCCAAAGGTACCCTGACTGCCATTAGGTACCGAGTTGAGATCCTCAGACCCCTTGGGAGACCATATGCTGGTGCAGTTGGCCCTGGGTTCCTCCTAATGCAGGACAATACCAGACCTGGGTTCCTCCTAATGCAGGACAATACCAGCTGGAGTGTGTCAGCAGTTCCTGCAAGCAGTGGCGCACCTATCATGAAGCAATTTGAGTCGGTTGCCTCAGGCAGCGCCACCTGCTGATAAAAAGGTTGGCGGCATCTGCGGGGAGCCAATCTTTCAGATGCTGGCTTGTGCCTGCATTTGGCCACTCTTCTCTCCCTGACATCCTGCTATCTCCTGCTGTGCCACTGTCCGCTTCATACTGGGGAATATGCACTTTGGTGTGTGGTGGCTTTTACGCTCCAAGTTCATCAACTCACAGAGGGGAGGTGTCCTGCAGGAGAAGAACACTGGCCAATGAACTCTCTCACATCACTGACAAGAGCTGATTAGCCAGTGCTCCTATCCTCCTGTATGACGAGTCTTTGAAGAGAAGAAGTGAGAGTCAGGAAATAAGATCAGAGGAGCCACCTGTGCTGGAAGAAAAAGGAGAAGCAGCTCCAATCCACAAGGTGAGAGATCTCCTGCTGGGCAGTCCTGGCAGAGAGAGTGGGTGTGGGGCTCAGCTGCTGTGAGCAGGGGAAGCTGCATATGTACACCAGCCCCCACCCCTGTAGCACAGAGCAGTGTGTGTCTGTGTGTGGGGGGTTGTATCTGTGTGTGGGGAGTAGTATCTGTGTGTGGGGGGGCATTGTGTTGTGTGTGGGTTGTGTCTCTGTCTTTGTGTGTAGGTTGTGTCTTTCTGTGTGGTGTGTGAGTTGTCTCTGCTTGTGTCTGTGTGTGTCTCTGTGGGTGGTTTGGATGTCTGTGTGTGGGTTGCTTGTCTGTGTGTGTGTTGCATCTCTGTGTGGGTTGTGTCTATGTGTGTGTCTGCTTGTGTCTATGTGTGTGTCTGTGTGTGGATTGCGTGTCTGTGTGTGGGTTGCGTGTCTGTGTGTGGGTTGCATGTCTGTGTGGGTTGCATCTCTGTGTGTGGGTTGCATCTGTGTGTCTGCTTGTGTGTGTCTGTGTGTGTCTGCGTGTGTCTGTGGGGGTTGCGTGTCTGTGTGGGTTGCGTGTCTCTGTGGGGGTTTCATATCTGTGTGGGTTGTTTGTGTGTGGGTTGTGTTTCTCTGTCTTTGTGTAGGTTGTGTATTTCTGTGTGGTGTGTGGATTGTGACTGTGTGTGTGTGGGTTGTGTGTGCTGCATGTCTGTGTGTGGGTTACATGTCTGTGTGGGTTGTGAGTGTGCGGATTGCATGTCTGTGTGTGGGTTGTGTCTCTGTCTTTCAGTGTGGTGTGTGGGTTGTGTGTGTGTAGTTTGTGTCTCTTTGGTGTGGCTTGTTTCTGTTTGTGGGTTGTCTGTGGTGTGTTTGCCTGTGTGTGTGGATTGTGTCTCTCTGTGGTGTGTGGGTTGTGTCACTCTGTGTGGTGTGTGGGTTGTCTGTTGTGTGTCGGTATGGGTTGTGTCTCTGTTTTGACTGTGGGTTGTGTCTGTGTGTGTCTGCATGTGTGTGGGTTGTGTCTCAGTGTGTGTGTGTGTGTGTGTTGTATCTCTGTGTGTGGGGGGCTGTGTCTGTTTGTGTGTTTAGATATCTTGTGAGAATACTGAGGTGTGTATATAGACTTGTCCTGCATGCATGTTCTGTGTATATAATGGGTACCTGCTGTGCATCTGTTATATAGCATGTATGTACTAAGGACATGTATGATGTGTGTCTGTGTGATTGTATGATGTGTATGTAATGAGCATGTGTTGTAGAGTATATGTGTGCTTTATATAATGCAATTTAACCCCTTCACCACCTTTGACGTTCATATACGTCAAAGGTTGTATCCTTGCCTTTGATACAATCTCACACGCTGGCGATATACTATATGGAGGACTATGGGGGGTGCTTTATACTGTATAGAGGACTGTGGGGGGTGCATTATAATATATCAAGGACTATGGGGAGCACATTATAATATATTGATGACTGTGGGGTGCATTATAATATATGGGGGATTATGAGGGGGTGCATTATAATATATTGATGGCTATGGGGTGCATTATAATATACAGAGGACTATGGGGGTGTATTTTAATATATGGAGGACTATGGGGGGTGCATTATACTATATGGAGGACTATGGGGAGTGCATTATAATATATTGATGACTATGGGGTGCATTATAATATATGGAGGACTATGGGGGGTGCACTATACTATATGGAGGACTATGGGGGTGCATTATACTATATGGAGAACTATGGGGTGCATTATACTATATGGAGGACTATGGGGGATGTGCATTATGTTATATGGAAGACAATGGATGGTGCATTATGATATATGGAGGACTATATGAAGCCAATTATGCTATATGGAAGTAATTATATTTGGAGGGCTCTGTGGGGGGCATGATAATACTTGAAGGTCTATGAGGAAGCCTTTAAACTTTATGGAGGGCTGTGTTGGTGGCCATTATACTGTATGTAGTTCCTTTATACAGTATGGGGCGCACAGTTGGGGATCATACTGTGGAGGGATAGTTGAGGGGGTACAGTAAAGCCATCATACTGTGGGTGTGGCGGAATCACTGTGGGGGCTCATAGTGTTTGCGGAGCACCTTTGTTGGCATCATACATTATGGGAACAATGAAAGAGGAATCTGGGGGCTTCAATAGGAGGAAAATTACTTTGTAATGGCAGCAAAGTTGTGAGATATGTACAAATGTGACCCAGACAATTTTTTTTGGAGGGGAAGGGGGGCGGGGGAGAACTAAGAGCTTGGGGTCCCATGATCTCTTTGTACGCCCTCATGCAGGATGCATTGTCCTTTTCACATTCGTCTCTGCTGGAGGACTGATTGCCCATAACTTACACACCACATCCAATGCTGCCCCTCGGTACATACAGACATTCAGCCATGTTTTTCCCGAGCATCTGTTGCGCTCGTCCCCTTCCCAACTCTCACATCCCTTACTCAACCCAATAGGAAGGACCCTGCTATTAGCTCTGGACAGCCCCGTGTCTTAGCGTTTCAGGAGAAGGAGGTGTGGTCTGTTGGGGAAGATGCACCATTTTACCAGCTTAGCGCAGTGGTGGCTTGTTGAGGCTCAGACTGCAGGTTGTTGCATGTGATGTGTGGACGGTGCTGCATGGTGGACATGTCTGACTGGTCAGTGCCAGGCAGCAGCCACATTGGAACTGCCCAGAGTTTTGTAGGCGTGTGCCAGAGATAATAGGTTTGCAATCAGTGCTGCCTCCTGTGCTATAAGGATGCAGGACTGTGTCTGCCTACAGGACTACAACTCTGCCAGCCATCATTGTATATCTGTATGTTTGTGCCAGGCCTGCCATCGCCATTAATGACCATTGTTCTGGATTCTTCCTTGAGGTTTTTATATGCGTGTGTGATGGTGCTGACATCCCTGTATTTGGACATCTTTTTTTTCTATTTCTCTAAACTAAAATGTCCTTTATTGTCCTAATTTTTCCAGTACAGATATAATAAATCTGTATGAACCAGATTTATTCCTACCGATTTTAAAAAATGTACTATGGGGAGGAGCGCCGTTCTGCACTTCGCCTCAGGCAGCACAGAGGCTAGGTTCACCCTTGCCTGCAAGATGAAGGCATTGAAGCTATGGACTGGCCCGCCCGTTCCCCAGAACTGAATCATATTGAACACATCTGGGACATCATTGTTATGAACAGGTAATTCAGAACCACAATGGACCATGAAGTTCAGAGCACACAAAGTGACCTGACAATTCCCAAAAACATAGGACAAGCTCTGAGACGTGGAAACTCTGCTGACCGCAATCCCTAATCCTATCACACCACACTAGAGGTAGCTGTGGATTGCGCCTAATGCTCCCTATGCAACTCGGCACAGCCTGAGAAACTAACTAGCCCTGAAGATAGAAAAATAAGCCTACCTTGCCTCAGAGAAATTCCCCAAAGGAAAAGGCAGCCCCCCACATATAATGACTGTGAGTAAAGATGAAAATACAAACACAGAGATGAAATAGATTTAGCAAAGTGAGGCCCGACTTACTGAATAGACCGAGGATAGGAAAGATAGCTTTGCGGTCAACACAAAAACCTACAAACAACCACGCAGAGGGGCAAAAAGACCCTCCGTACCGACTAACGGTACGGAGGTGCTCCCTCTGCGTCTCAGAGCTTCCAGCAAGCAAGAAAAACCAATAAAGCAAGCTGGACAGAAAAATATAGCAAACAAAAGTAACACAAGCAGGACTTAGCCTATGCAGGAAGACAGGCCACAGGAACGATCCAGGAGGAAGCAAGACCAATATTAGAACATTGACTGGAGGCCAGGATCAAAGCACCAGGTGGAGTTAAATAGAGCAGCACCTAACGACTTAACCTCATCACCTGAGGAAGGAAACTCAGAAGCCGCAGTACCACTCTCATCCACCAAAGGAAGCTCATAGACAGAACCAGCCGAAGTACCACTCACGACCACAGGAGTGAGCTTGGCCACAGAATTCACAACAGTACCCCCCCCTTGAGGAGGGGTCACCGAACCCTCACCAGAGCCCAGGCCGACCAGGATGAGCCACATGAAAGGCACGAACCAGATCAGCAGCATGGACATCAGAGGCAAAGACCCAGGAATTATCCTCCTGACCATAACCTTTCCACTAAACCAGATACTGGAGTTTCCGTCTCGAAACACGAGAATCCAAAATCTTCTCCACTATATACTCCAATTCCCCTTCAACCAAAACCGGAGCAGGAGGATCAATAGATGGAACCACAGGTGCCACGTATCTCCGCAACAATGACCTATGGAACACGTTATGGATGGAAAAAGAAGCTGGAAGAGTCAAACGAAAAGACACAGGATTAAGAACCTCAGAAATCCTATATGGACCAATGAAACGAGGCTTAAATTTAGGAGAGGAAACCTTCATAGGAATATAACGAGATGACAACCAAACCAAATCCCCAACACGAAGTTGGGGACCCACACAGCGCCTGCGGTTAGCGAAACATTGAGCCTTCTTCTGGGACAAAGTCAAATTGTCCACTACATGAGTCCAAATCTGCTGCAACCTATCCACCACAGTATCCACACCAGGACAGTCCGAAGACTCAACCTGCCCTGAAGAGAAACGAGGGTGGAACCCAGAATTGCAGAAAAACGGCAAAACCAAAGTAGCCGAGCTGGCCCGATTATTAAGGGCGAACTCAGCCAAAGGCAAAAAGGACACCCAATCATCCTGATCAGCAGAAACAAAGCATCTCAGATATGTTTCCAAGGTCTGATTGGTTCGTTCAGTCTGGCCATTTGTCTGAGGATGGAAAGCCGAGGAAAAAGACAAATCAATGCCAATCCTAGCACAAAAGGCTCGCCAAAACCTCGAAACAAACTGGGAACCTCTGTCAGAAACGATGTTCTCTGGAATGCCATGTAAACGAACCACATGCTGGAAAAACAGTGGCACCAAATCAGAGGAGGAAGGCAATTTAGACAAGGGCACCAAATGGACCATCTTAGAGAAGCGATCACAAACCACCCAAATGACCGACATTCATTGAGAGACGGGGAGATCCGAAATAAAATCCATAGAGATATGTGTCCAAGGCCTCTTCGGGACCGGCAAGGGCAAAAGCAACCCACTGGCACGAGAACAGCAGGGCTTAGCCCGAGCACAAATCCCACAGGACTGCACAAAAGAATGCACATCCCGCAACAGAGATGGCCACCAAAAGGATCTAGCCACCAAATCTCTGGTACCAAAGATTCCAGGATGACCAGCCAACACCGAACAATGAACCTCAGAGATAACTTTATTCGTCCACCTATCCGGGACAAACAGTTTCTCCGCTGGGCAACGGTCAGGTTTATTAGCCTGAAATTTTTGCAGCACCCGCCGCAAATCAGGGGAGATGGCAGACAAAATTACCCCCTCTTTGAGAATACCAGCCGGCTCAGGCAAACCCGGAGAATCGGGCACAAAACTCCTAGACAGGGCATCCGCCTTAACATTTTTAGAACCCGGAAGGTACGAAACCACAAAGTCAAAATGGGAGAAAAACAGCGACCAACGAGCCTGTCTAGGATTCAACCGTTTGGCAGACTCGAGATAAGTCAAGTTTTTGTGATCAGTCAAGACCATCACGCGATGCTTAGCTCCTTCAAGCCAATGACGCCACTCCTCAAATGCCCACTTCATGGCTAGCAACTCTCGATTGCCAACATCATAATTTCGCTCAGCAGGCGAAAATTTCCTGGAAAAGAAGGCGCATGGTTTCATCACGAAGCAATCAGAACATCTCTGTGACAAAACTGCCCCTGCTCCAATTTCGGAAGCATCAACCTCGACCTGGAACGGAAGCGAAACATCTGGTTGGCACAACACAGGGGCAGAAGAAAAACGACGCTTCAACTCCTGAAAACTTCCACCGCAGCAGAAGACCAATTGACCACATCAGCACCCTTCTTGGTTAAATCAGTCAACGGTTTAGCAATACTAGAAAAATTATTGATGAAGCAACAATAAAAATTAGCAAAGCCCAGGAACTTCTGCAGACTCTTCAGAGATGTAGGCTGAGTCCAATCATAAATGGCCTGAACTTTAACAGGGTCCATCTCGATAGTAGAAAGAGAAAAAATGAACCCCAAAAATGAAACCTTCTGAACACCAAAGAGACACTTTGACCCCTTCACAAACAAAGAATTAGCACGCAGGACCTGGAACACCATTCTGACCTGCTTCACATGAGACTCCCAATCATCCGAGAAGACCAAAATATCATCCAAGTATACAATCAGGAATTTATCCAGATACTCTCGGAAGATGTCATGCATAAAGGACTGAAACTCTGATGGAGCATTAGAAAGCCCGAATGGCATAACCAGGTATTCAAAATGGCCTTCGGGCGTATTAAATGCTGTTTTCCATTCATCGCCCCGTTTAATACGCACAAGATTATACGCACCACATAGATCTATCTTGGTGAACCAACCAGCCCCCTTAATCCGAGCAAACAAATCAGACAGCAGCGGCAAGGGGTACTGAAATTTGACCATAATTTTATTTAGAAGGCGGTAATCAATACAAGGTCTCAGCGAACCATCCTTCTTGGCCACAAAAAAGAACCCCGCTCCCAATGGCGACGATGACGGGCGAATATGACCCTTCTCCAAAGACTCCTTCATGTAACTCCGCATAGCGGTGTGCTCAGGTACAGATAAGTTAAACAGTCGACCTTTAGGAAACTTACTACCAGGAATCAAATCGATAGCACAATCACAATCCCTATGCGTAGGTAGGGCATTGGACTTGGGCTCATCGAATACATCCCGGTAATCAGACAAGAACTCTGGGACCTCAGAAGGGGTGGATGACGAGATAGACAGAAATGGAACATCACCATGTACCCCCTGACAACCCCAGCTGGACACAGACATTGATTTCCAATCTAATACTGGGTTATGGACTTGTAGCCATGGCAACCCCAACACAACCACATCATGCAGATTATGCAACACCAGAAAGTGAATATCCTCCTGGTGCGCAGGAGCCATGCACATGGTCAGCTGGGTCCAATACTGAGGCTTATTCTTGGCCAAAGGCGTAGCATCAATTCCTCTCAATGGAATAGGACACTGCAAGGGCTCCAAGACAAACCCACAGCGCCTAGCAAACTCCAAGTCCATCAAATTCAGGGCAGCGCCTGAATCCACAAATGCCATGACTGAATAGGAAGACAAAGAGCAGATCAAAGTAATGGACAAAAGAAATTTCGACTGTACCGTACCAATGGTGGCAGACCTAGCGAACCGCTTAGTGCGCTTAGGACAATCGGAGATAGCATGAGTGGAATCACCACAGTAGAAACACAGCCCATTCTGACGTCTGTGTTCTTGCCTTTCAGCTCTGGCCAAAGTCCTATCGCACTGCATATGCTCAGGTTTATGCTCAGATAATACCGCCAAATGGTGCACAGATTTACGCTCACGCAAGCGTCGACCGATCTGAATGGCCAAAGACATAGACTCATTCAGACCAGCAGGCATAGGAAATCCCACCATGACATCCTTAAGGGCTTCAGAGAGACCCTTTCTGAAAATAGCTGCCAGCGCACATTCATTCCATTGAGTGAGCACGGACCACTATCTAAACTTCTGACAATAAATCTCTATCTCAACCTGACGCTGACACAGGGCCAGCAAATTTTTCTCTGCCTGAACCACTGAATTAGGTTCATCGTACAGCAATCCGAGCGCCAGGAAAAATGCATCAATATTACATAATGCAGGATCTCCTGGCGCAAGGGAAAATGCCCAGTCTTGAGGGTCACCACGTAATAAAGAAATAATGATCTTAACTTGTTGAACTGGGTCACCAGAGGAGCGGGGTTTCAAAGCCAGAAATAGTTTACAATTATTTTTAAAATTCAAAAACTTAGTTCTATCTCCAGAAAATAACTCAGGAATAGGAATTTTAGGTTCTAACATAGGATTCTGAACCACTAAATCTTGAATATTCTCTATATTTATAGCGAGATTATCCATCAAAGAGAACAGACCCTGAATGTCCATGTCCACACCTGTGTTCTGAACCACCCTGATGTAAAGGGGAAAAGAAAGACAGAACACAGTGCAAAGAAAAAAAAATGGTCTCAGAACTTCTCTTTTCCCTCTATTGAGAAGCATTAGTACTTTGGGCCTCCAGTACTGTTATGAACAGGTAATTCAGAACCACAATGGACCATGAAGTTCAGAGCACACAAAGTGACCTGACAATTCCCAAAAACATAGGACAAGCTCTGAGACGTGGAAACTCTGCTGACCGCAATCCCTAATCCTATCACACCACACTAGAGGTAGCCGTGGATTGCGCCTAACGCTCCCTATGCAACTCGGCACAGCCTGAGAAACTAACTAGCCCTGAAGATAGAAAAATAAGCCTACCTTGCCTCAGAGAAATTCCCCAAAGGAAAAGGCAGCCCCCCACATATAATGACTGTGAGTAAAGATGAAAATACAAACACAGAGATGAAATAGATTTAGCAAAGTGAGGCCCGACTTACTGAATAGACTGAGGATAGGAAAGATAGCTTTGCGGTCAACACAAAAACCTACAAACAACCACGCAGAGGGGCAAAAAGACCCTCCGTACCGACTAACGGTACGTAGGTGCTCCCTCTGCGTCTCAGAGCTTCCAGCAAGCAAGAAAAACCAATAAAGCAAGCTGGACAGAAAAATATAGCAAACAAAAGTAACACAAGCAGGACTTAGCTTATGCAGGAAGACAGGCCACAGGAACGATCCAGGAGGAAGCAAGACCAATACTAGAACATTGACTGGAGGCCAGGATCAAAGCACCAGGTGGAGTTAAATAGAGCAGCACCTAACGACTTAACCTCATCACCTGAGGAAGGAAACTCAGAAGCCGCAGTACCACTTTCATCCACCAAAGGAAGCTCATAGACAGAACCAGCCGAAGTACCACTCACGACCACAGGAGGGAGCTTGGCCACAGAATTCACAACACATCATATCTCGCACTATCCACCAAAGTCATGTTGCATCACAGACTGTCCAGGAGTTGGCGGATGCTTTAATCCAGGGCTGGGAGGAGATCTCTCAAGAGACCATTCACCGCCTCATCAGGAGCATGTCCAGACATTGTAGGAAGGTCATACAGGCACATGGAGGCAACACACACTACTGAGCATCATTTCCTTGTCTTGATGCATTTCCACTGAAGTTGGATCAGCCTGTAACTTCATTTTCCACTCTGATTTTGAGCATCATTCAAACTCCAGACCTCTGTGAGATAATATTTGTGATTTACGTTAATAATTTTTAGATTTTATTGTTCTCAACACATTCCACTATGTAATGAATAAAGATTTACAACTAGAATATTTCATTGAGTGCTAATGCATATATCTTGAAGAAAATTGTTGGGAAACACTGGGATTTATTGAGGGAGGATAAAATAATTGGTGACACAATCCCCCCCAATCCCAGGTTTATTTTCAGGAAAACCCATAATTTGGGGAACGCTATAGCCTCATCAATACCAATCTATAGCCAAATAAGAAATTCTACCCATGTCATTGATGGAAAAACATGTAGTTTTTATCCATGCAAGAACTGCAAAGTGTGTAAATTATTAAAGACGACAAAACAATCAGCTATTTCCAATGGGATAAATGAATTTAAAATTCGAGATGTCATTACTTGCACCAACTCTGGGGTGATCTATTCTTTAAAATGCCCCTGTGGTAAAATTTATGTGGGTCGCACTAAGCGCCCACTAAATGTGAGAATAAACGAACATTTAAGAAATATAAAAAATAAGTTTGTTGGACATCTACTGTCTAAACATTATAGAAATAATCACAATGGCTCAACCAATGGCACAATAATTACAGGTTTGTAGATAATAAAAAAAGACTGGAGGGAAGGTGATTTTATTAAAAAAATGTCCAGAGCTGAGAGCTGATGGATATTTAATTTAGATTCACTAAAACCGATTGGCCTCAATAGTGAGGTTGAGTTATTTGCATTTACTTAATACATTTTCTCCATCCTCTGCATCAAATGAAAAAACCGTATATAAAGCAGCTTTGTATCTCAGAGGACCATCCCTGACGAAGGAGACCGCGATCTCCGAAACGCGTAGGAATTGGTCCTAATGACGCCTCTTACGCTCGCTGATCATGTGACAGTCGACGTCACGGAAGGTCCTGCCGGTCTATCCGAGTGCCGCGGTCCTCAACCACGAGCTGAATTACGCTCGCACACTGCTGGGATGAAGGCTCAAGGAGCGTGTGTAACCGGCCGGGACCACGCTCCTGATATAACTCTTTCTGCTGCAATATTTATCTTTGGAGAAGAACCCCGTATTGTGGATTCAAGTACCACGGTGAGAGAGGTAATCTCGACTTTATGCACTTTTATGCAGGTTAAAGATAGGTCTCACTGTTCAGTATTGGGGTCTGAAAAGCAATTCTAAATTCTGTTTTTAAAGTGGCATATTTAAGAACATGTGCAAAAAACCAAGATCAACCTAAAATGAAATGATATAGGATCAATGGAAATGATTGTACATAAAATAAAATATAAACATACCGTACATAAATATTATATAAAAAATAGAATTTTCACATTTAGAAAATGTCAGTAATATTTAATTAAAAGTCAAAATTATCTTAATTATAATAAACTGTAAAAAGTTAGTACTAGTGAAAAAAAAACACAAACAGTAAAGCGAAAAAAATCTCAACAGAACTGAAAACTTGCATTGTTCTCCATTGTAATATGCTTTTCAGCTGTCATCCAAGCTATCGAAGTATTTCCTTGGGCTTAATGTATATATAGTTTATTTTTAGTTTCATAAGGTACCGTATATTGTGCACTGGCTAAAATATCATGTAAAGTGGATTAAAAGAAATGATAATGTTGACTGAACAGACTATACAATAGTGGCGCTCATTATGTACTTCAGTAGGGTTTCTCAATGGGGTAAGGAGAGCTTAGGAATGAAAAATGTATCAGTGTATTCTATGTAGAGTTACCACTAATGCCGGCTTCTTGTTCCTGCCCATTAGGTTATCATTATGAACGGTTCCAACAGGCGACTCCATCTAACAGTATATAGATGTGAGCTGAAGAGCTTGTGGGGAGCATATTACATGGTGACGGCAATGGCCAAAAGTAATGTTCCAGGTAAAATAAGTGGGAAATCTACTATATAATTGTCTAAGAGGTACTTCTGTCTTTCTGTCTGTCCTTCGGTCTGTCACGGATATTCATTGGTCGCGGACTCTGTCTGTCATGGAATCCAAGTCGCTGATTGGTCTCGCCAGCTGCCTGTCATGACTGCCACGACCAATCAGCGATGGCCACAGTCCGATTAGTCCCTACCCTGCAGTCAGCGCCTGGCGCCCGCTCCATACTTCCCGCAGTCACCGCTCACACAGGGTTAATGCCAGTGGTAACGGACCGCGTTATGCCGCGGGTAACTCACTCCATTTCCGCCGCTATTAACCCTGTGTGACCAAGTTTTTACTATTGATGCTGCCTATGCAGCTTCAATAGTAAAAACATCTAATGCTAAAAATAATTAGAAAAAATAAAAAATCATTATATACTCACCTTTCGCGACGCTCCGGTGACCGCTCCATGCAAGTGGCAGGTTCCGGTGCAAGGATGGTATGGGAGAAGGACCTGCCATGACGTCACGGTCATGTGACCGAACTACAATGGACCCTCGGAAGGTGAGTGTATGTTTATTTTTTATTTTTTAACCTGTGACATATGTGGCTGGGCAATATACTACGTAGCTGGGCAATATACTATGTGACTGGCCAATATACTACATGGCTGGGCAATATACTACATGGCTTTGTGCTGTATACTACATCACTGTGCAATATACTATGTGGCTCTGTTCTGTATACTACGTCACTGGGCAATATACTACGTAACTGGGCAATATACTACGTCACTGGGCAATATACTATGTAACTGGGCAATATACTACGTTGCTGTGCAATATACTACGTGACTGGGCAATAGGCTACGTGACTGGGCAATATACTACGTAACTGGGCAATATACTACGTAACTGGGCAATATACTATGTGACTGGGCAATATACTACATGGCTGGGCAATATACTACGTGACTGGGCAATATACTACGTAGCTGGGCAATATACTACGTAACTGGGCAATATACTACGTGACTGGGCAATAGGCTACGTGACTGGGCAATATACTACGTAACTGGGCAATATACTACGTAACTGGGCAATATACTATGTGACTGGGCAATATACTACATGGCTGGGCAATATACTACGTGACTGGGCAATATACTACGTAGCTGGGCAATATACTACGTAACTGGGCAATATACTACGTGACTGGGCAATATACTACGTGACTGGGCAATATACTACGTGACTGGGCAATATATTACATCGCTGGGCAATATACTACGTGACTGGGCAATATACTACGTGACTTGGCAATATACTACGTGGCTGGGCAATATACTACGTGGCTGGGCAATATACTATGTGGACATGCATATTCTAGAATACCCGATGCGTTAGAATCGGGCCACCATCTAGTATATATATGTATATATATATATATTATATATACTTCTTTTTTCACTTCAGAGCCACTTCCTCTTGAATTTCTCAATTACTCGGTAATATTGCTAATACAGCTCATCGGCTTTCGGGTTAAAGGGGTTGTCCACTACTAGAGAACCACCTTCTTAAACTAAATGTTCGGCCCTGATAAAATAATAAAGCATATTCTCGCTTCCCATCCTTTTACTCTCCCTGAGGCTCTCGTGTGGTGTTGTAACACGTGACGCTGGCACCCAAATAGCGCTGGCATCACTGTCTCCACCTTCTGACAAACAGAACATGAAGACAAATTCAGGGATCAGCTGCAGCCCGGACTTCCCCTTCATGTTCAATTTGTCCAAAGGCAGAGACTCTGAAGCCAGTGCCGATTGGGCACTGGGCATCATGTGTCATTCCACCACATCACAGCTATGGGACAGCAAGCGCCGACACAACCTGGAACGGAGACGGCACAGGAGGTGAGTATAGGCTTTATTATTTCATTGAGGCTGAACATTTAGTTTAAGAAGGTTATGTCCTAGTAGTGGACAAGTGGACAACCCCTTTAAATCTATTAATATTGGAAGGAGAAGAAGAGGAGAAGCAAAGTTAAACAAGCACAAAGACAAAACACCGGGTTTTGTCTTAGTGCTTACTAGAATCCAGCTTAAGACTGTTGGTTTCTGTTAAGCTGGATTCACAGATACATTCCAGTGTGTAATACAGAAAGAAAGAAGAGCTGGAATTCCTCATGCCTCTATGTGCAGTGAAAGGAAAATTTCATCATAACTGCTAGTCCCTACCCACTAGCTCAGTGACAACTGAAAATTAAAGATGAGACCTGCGAAAGAGAAAGCTGAACAATGCAGGATACAGGTCATATAATGGACAGAAACAGTGTTATTCCAAATGTACACACACAGTACATCTAATTCTAAAAATCACCTGAAATTACAGATATACACAATATTATAATGCTCATCATCTTAATGTTATCTATCATTTTGCTTTTAAAAGGTAGGAAATATGATTAAAAGTAGCAGCTTTGCTTGCATATATGTTAATCCTCCATGACTGTAATGTAGGGATATCTTAATTAGTGCAATTAGGGGCCACATCAATCAAATTTGTCACGAAGGTCCCATTGGTCGGTTTCAAGTAGCCAGGGCTTGGAATATTGGTATTCCATAATGTCAAAACAACCTCTGAGTACTGAAAAGACATGATTGTGACTATTGCTCAGCCTGACTTTCTAATGTGTTCCTGAGACAAACCATCTAAACCATCGAAGACAAATCATTCAGATACACAATATCATTTTCAATGTCCCATAAGTCTTCATTAAAAATCTGACTTAAGCCTGTTATGATTTTCAGTGCTACGGTTGTCTCGAGGTATACCTCCTGCTTGGAGGTAAATGAGATCACAATTGCATTACCTTCAATTCAATGTTACATCCAAAGAAGCAGAATCCAAAAGTGTGATCTGAAATGCAGCTCAAATGAAACGGAATTCCCATTGGTTGACTTTAGATACCCTTTCCAAGCTAGAGGGCAGCCTGGAAGAAAGTGCTTTCTATACTGTCAAACCTATTTATTCTGATGGACTTTTAGCCTTATTTCACCCAATGTTGGTTGTTTGAATTCTGCACTGACAACATTGGGATCAGAGTAAACTGGGTTAAGGAGATAATCATGGGGTCTGATAAAATGGTAAGGCCAAAAGGTAATTGTTATGCTTTAATTTCATTTGATTAAGGGTACAGTCAGTGTGCCTTATAAATGGGAGTGAAACCAGAATGTCGTGCATGGACTGGCTGATGGCTCTCCTGAACTGAACGTGACAGCTGCAAAGAAATACATGAAGCTGTCATGCTCGGGGCAGGAGTGCTGCCAGCCACTTTGTGCCCAGAATTCCAATCTCGCTCCGATTTATATTGGTACTTGACAGCGCCTTAGGGTATGTTCCCACGGTCAGTAAATGCTGCGCATTGGACGCTGCGTACATCCGCAGCGCCCAACCCGCAGCATCAAAATGTTACAACATGGTGGATGGAATTTTAAAGGTAACCTGTCACCCCGAAAATCGCGGGCTCCGGTGCAAGTGTACTTTGTCTGCCCTGTTGAGGGCAGAACAAAGTACTGCAATGCGCAGGCGCAGGAAAGGTCAGAGAGGCCCGGCGCCTGCGCACTGCAGTACTTTGCTCTGCCCTCAACAGGGCAGACAAAGTACGCCTGCACCGGAGCCGTGGCTGAAGATTAGAAGAGGACGTCATGGAATGAAGATAGCTGGCGCCGGAGTGGACCAGAGACGCCCATCCGACCGGACCAGCAGCAGGACCGCCCCTGGGTGAGTATAATCTAACGGCTTTTTCTCCTCTTTCAGGTAACATCGGGGGCTTATCTACAGCATTACAGAATGCTGTAGATAAGCCCCTGATGCCGGTGGGCTTACCTCACCCGCGATTTTCGGGGTGACAGGTTCCCTTTAAGAAATCCCATGTCCACTATGTGTGCACCAGCAAATCCGGGGTTTCACTGCGGAGACTTACATGCGGCTCGTCTTTCCAGACAGCAGCATGTCTATTTATCTTGTGGAGATGCTCATTTAGAGGAACATTTAGATAAATTCAGTATACTAAACATCTGTATGCTATTCTTATGCAAATCTAGGAACATATGGACAGCCCACTAATCATTACAAGCCAAAGTGGTAGATTACTTGAATAATTTTATAGACAGACCAATAGTCTGTGCGTAGAGCAATCAAGGCATGCTCTACTCTGATCCATATTTCGGATCAGACTTGCATATTAAAAGTCAATGTGTTAGCAAAAAACAGATGAGTTACCAACCAAATGCCATGCAGTTTTCATGGATACATTATCCATTACAATTGTTGACATAGAAAACTGTACTTGGCCTTTTATTATCTATTACATTGATCATGTAAATACTAGATGCAATACGAATGTACAAAATGGTCATATTGATGTAAAGAATGGACATATGGACATACAGATTGCATGCCGATGACAATATGGATGGAAAATCATCTGTTTTTCTCAATGATAAAAAGAATGACTTTTCATACACTCGACTGAACATAGTCTAAAGGTAGAGGCAACAGCCGCGTAGAAGCACATTATGCCACATTTAGGTTGGGGAAGCTGATGGCCAGTCTGAGCATTGCAATGTGATCCTTGTCTGAGTTACACGGCTGTTTGACTCTTCTTTAAGACATAACTTTCATAGCAACAGATTATTAGGTTGATATAATAAGATGTGGATATTTTTATTGAGCACTAAACTGGATTAAGAGCAATATTAAAGAGTTTATCCGGTCTCAGATGGGGAAAAACAAAAGTAAGAGGAGGGAAGGGAATTATCACACTTAGGCCGGGGTCACACTAGTGCATTGCATCTGATGCGAGAGCATCGGATGTGATATGCTAATGACCCTCGACTCCTGCTCTGCTGCGAGTGGGAGCCGAGTGTCATGTGTCTGTGCTCCGAGCCTCTTGCACAGATCAAATAGGAGCTCAGCTGCGGAGGAGGCGGGAAAACTAATTTTTCCATCTCCTCCATTGCCGGAGTCAGCGTATAACGCACATGACTCAGATGATATTTGAGTTGAGTGATGTGCTCTGTCTCACTCGCACCCATAGGCTTATATGGGTGCGAGTGAGACGAGTCTCGGCCGAGTGTCGGTGACAATAGCAGCATGCTGCGATTTCACTCGCACACTGAAAATGGCCGAGGAAAAAACCGGGGATGTCAGCTGCCCCATAGAAGAATACTGGTCTGAGTGCTATGCGATTTTCTATCGCATATCACTCGTCCATATTATGCTGTAGTGTGACCCCGGCCTTACAGTACAAACCCATGCAACAGTCACAGATAACTCCCCCTTCTCATATAAACACCTCTCCTCCAAGCCATGCAGCAAAAGCTACCTCTGAAGAGGTGTTTCAATCTGGACCCAGATTATAAAGGGAATAGGAGTGGCTAACTGAGCTCAGCTGAGAGCTCAGACTCCCAGAGGTCCCAGCATGGCCGTTTAACCCCTGTTCTGCAAAAAAGAAAAAAAAAAGTTTATTTAAAAAGAAGACAAAGTGCTTCTTTTCAGTGATAGAGTAGGAGCAATCAGATACTGTAGTCTTCTGGCTCCTCTCTGCTGCTGTAACCCTGTGACACTGTGTGACTGTAGACTTGTAAATCCTCACATGGCACGCACTATGTACTGTGATAATTTGCCAATGCCTGGAGTGGGAGATCATGTTACTGCAAGTGTGCAATTTGCATATTCCTTGACACATTACTATTAGATGGGCAGGACCTCACTCAATGCAAGTGTTTTGATTGAGGCCGGAAACAGTTTAGCTAGATGGTGGCCGGGAGTATGTAAACTGCAAAGTTGCGGTCCCATGACCACCCACTCCCAGCACTGACACTGTAGAATCCTCAAAGCGTGCTGTGTGTGTGTGGTGTCAGGATTCAAAAGTCTTGATTATTGGCCATTTTTTAACATAGCGGTGATCAGCCGATGACAGCTTGTTCATTGGCTAATTGCAAATTTCATAAGCAGAGATTCATTGTTAGAGCAACTGTAATCGTAACCTAGGTATGTGCTGCCAACAATATGCAAACTGCATGAGAGGCAAATGATAGTGTGATCCGTTTAAAGAGTGTACGCTTCAATATAATTTGTATGGACTTAATCCTTCCATAGACTCTATCCATACTGTACAGGTATGATAAGCACTGTCTTATGGTAATACTGATTTCCTTCCATAATGGATTTGAAAGGAATATAGGAAAAATATTTTGCTACTTTGTTTCAGAAGTACAGATGACAAAGATATCATGAAGCATGCAGAAACGTACAACTGGACACCTAGCTATACAAATTCAAAGGCGAATGTTGTGTCAACCCTGCTGTTCTGTTAGGTCAAAAATGACCGTTTTTGAAATTCTATAATGTTATAAAAATTCAGCGTGTGATTCTGAGACTTGAGGCTCCCTGACTTTTCGTCATTAGGGGGGTACTCTGTGGGAATTTTTTTTTTTTTTAATTTTTGTTTACTTTATTTGGTACAATTTTTTTTACACTTGTACTGTTCGGTCAAAAATGACCGATAGGCCTTTATTCAGCTCTCCAGACAATTTTTGACAAAAATAAAGGTGCTATCATCTCATTTTGAACTATATATTGCATCTACTACTATTTATCAATGTATCTGACTACTTTTGGTCAGAAAAGATTTACACATACCAACATTTTCAAGTTGCGATACAGCCGACGGATTCGCTTCCAGTATAGCTATGCGCAATTTATTTCACTGGTTTTTATTTACCCTGCTGTTCATATAGATCTAGTTCCATTCAGTTGTCAACATTTCATATTGTAAATCATGATTTTCTGATTTTCCATGTGTTTGCTGGTTGTACAGTATTACACTGTGCAATGCTGTCCTAAGCAGAATTCACCTAAAGTGTTGTACTGTGAGCTTTTTCCTGCTGCAGGGTGGTGTCTGCTCTGATCTTATCTGTAGACAGATAACATAGCAGTGTAGAGTTTCAGTTCAGCTGGAGACAACACAGAGTGAGCAGAGGTTCAGACGTCAGAGCTCTGAAGTCCCATTTTTACAGGTATGTTACAGATAAATTATTCTTTTATTCTAAAATTATTCAATATTCTCACTGCTGTGATAAAATGGATGATAGGGGGTTAGCATTAGGGTTGTGTAGACTCAATGTCTGCTTATGAGTACATATTCTCACTGCTGTGATAGAATGGATGATAGGGGGTTAGCATTAGGGTTGTGTAGACTCAATGTCTGCTTATGAGTACATATTCTCACTGCTGTGATAGAATGAGTGCATGCCTCATATTTGTTTGTGACGCTCCAGCACCATAATCACAGGGCATATCTCAATGTGTGACGGGACGTTATTGTGTGTATTGTTGCGAAATTGTTTTGATTTTTTTTTTCATTCATTGTTTATGGATATATTTTATTTTTTCATTCAACAGTGATGCCTTACAGCATGAGAAGAAGACACTTCACCCAAGCTGAATTGGAGGAGTTTATAAACGACTCCGATACAGACGAGGATGTTAGGTCCGGTCAAAAATGACCGGGAACAGTATAAGTGTATAAAAAACAACGTTTTTTGCCATTTTAGAGAAAAAAGCTTTTTTTTTTTTTTTTTGCCTTTGAAAAAAGTATATCTACATAATGTTTGATATTATTACTTATAGTTAACATTTAGATCAAGATTTTTTTTTTATCTGCAAAAATAATCAATTTTTACAAAAATCGAAAAAATACCATGTTCCCTTTTGGATATAAAAAAAATATAAAACAAGCTTTGTATTTATTTTTTTTTCTGGTATTTGAACAACCATCTTCACAAGCAATATAATAGTGCAAAAACTGTTTAAAAAAACCACTTAGATTAGCTAAAAATGATTATTTTATAAGGACGGTCAAAAATGACCGGGAACAGTACAAGTGTATGTGAAATCTAAACAGAACAGCAGGGTTAAAGGTTAAAGTTAAATTTGTAGAGGGACATTGGACAACTGATAATTGTGGGAGACGTCAACTGGGCTTGCCCATTTTCAGACTGCTGATCACTTTTTTCTTGTGGAGATAAAATAGCTTTCTCGCAGAGAACAGAGGAGCATCAGGGTTGTCAACTTGATTTTTTTTTTCTGGTCAGTTTACCAAAAAGTCACGGACAGACTATATTTTTACGAATATATTGGAAAACCATAATACATCAATATGACTATGAGTGATCGGCGCCCACAGCCCCTAATTCTGATATGAGAAATCTGCTGCATTCACTGGAAGTTGTAAAATGATGATAATTACAGTTATGACGTTGAGAATACATTTTTCCAGCTTCAGAAAAATCACGGCCGTCATATATTTTTTTTTAGATATTTTAGATATTACCGTCCTGTAATATCTAGCTGATTGCTAACCCTGGCGAATGCTGCTGTGTATGGGAGAGAAGGCCCAGATGGCTTTCAGCGGAACAATGGGCCAAAACAGCATTCGGCTGACATGTATCTAATGTGTATGGCTGGCTTTACTTTCACCGTTATGATATTTTTCTTGCGCGTTAGTTTATGTGAGGATACATCTGAATCACATTTTGGTACTATAATGCAACAGGTGGCATGCAGAGCGATGAGGTTTGCAAATTGCAGCAGCTAAAAGCGCTTACAGTGTTAATGGCTGCTCGGTGAATGGTTGTTTCATTGCATAATCTCACAACCATGAATAATGAAAGTGCTTTAATCTTAAGCATCTTGCAAACTGTAGCACCTGTCATGTCAGCTTGGTTTTTGGCCGCATTATTAATGGTTTTTGGCTGAAATACAGGGCGCAACAAGCCGCCATTGTGAGAATGCACTAAACTGACCCGATGGTTTACCAAATAATTTCCACTGGGCACCATCTTTTTTTGACAATTATGTATCCCTAATTATTAGGGCCTAATACAATGGGGCTGCAAAAGTCCAACAGAAATTCCATGATCTCTACTTCTGTATAATATTGGGATCAATGGATCCATTTCTTAGCCAATGCAATTTTATACCATAGTATATGTACCTGAGTACTTGTATCTGGTCCTTCCACACCTTAGATGTTAAAATAATAAATAAAGTGGCTAGCATAAAGTATTCACCCCGCTTAGCTTTTTACTGATTTTTTATATTACAACCTGTGTTTAATACGATTTGTGCCTGATGCATCAGCTCTAAATAGTCTAAGTGAAGTGACAAAAATATAGGCATAAATTTAATTTATGGGATCAGGATTTGTAGAGTTGCCAAAACAGAGACTGCAGTATCTGTCCATACAACCACAATAAACTGTACACTTCATAGAGGGGGACTTTATGGAAGAGTGGGCAGAAAAATCTCTTCCCTTACACACAAATATTGTAAGGCTAGATTTGAGTTTGCCAAAAGACATGTGTTAGACTCCCCAAATGTATAGAGGAAAGTGCTCAGGTCAGATGAGACTAAAATTGAACATTTTGGCCCCCAACATAAATGCTATATTTGGTGCCAAACCAACACAGCTCATCATCCCAAGAACACCATCCCCACAGTGAAACATGATGGTGGCAGTAACATGCTGTAGGGGATGTTTTTTTGAAATGGGGACAAGAATAATGGTCTGAGTCAAGGGGAAGATGGATGGTGCGGAATACAGTGATATTCTTGAGCAAAACCCATTTCAGTTTGTCAGTTATTTGAGACTGGGATAGAAGTTCTCCTTCCAACAAGACAATGACTCAAAGCACACTGGTAAATCAACACTCAAGTGGTTTAAGAAGGAATGTGTAAATTTTTTGAGTTGCTTAATCAAAGCCCAGAATGTAATCAAACTGAAAATCTGTGGTCACTGGTCAGACATGATCATTGCTGTTCAACAGAGGAAACCATCTAACTTGAAGGAGCTGGAACAGTTTTGCCTTGAAGAACAGGCAAAAATCCTAATGGCAAGAGGTGGAAAGCTCATAGAGACTTATTCACAGCGACTTACAGCTCTAATTGCAGCAAAAGAAGGCTGCACAAAGTACTGACTTTAGGGGGGCGAATAATTATGCAAAAGGAAGTTTTCAGTGATTTTATCCTATTTGTTGTTTGCTTTGAGATAAAAAGAAAACCAAATTTTCACAGTTGTAGGTATGTTCTTTAAATGAACTGATGCAAACCCTCCAAAAAACTGAAATTGCAGGTTGTGAGGGAGCAAAACACAAAAAAATGTGAAAGATTTGCATACTTTTACAAGCCACTGTAAATCGGGCATCATATTCAATATTTTGTATGAGCTAAAATTACTATTCTAGTCAATAGTAAAGGAGGACTGTGGGAATTGATAAGCCTTTTGTACTCCAAAATGGTTCTTTTTTGTTCCAACGCGATTCAGTACTGGACCATACCTTTTCTGAAGGTAAAAAAAAAACAAGTAACATGTTTTTTACCTTGAGAAAAGCACTGGTTAAGCAATGAAATGTTTTGGGCCAAAAAAAAACATGTTGGAAACCCAAAAGGCTTATCAATTCCCACAGCGCAGCCCGTTTAACGTGATATTGTCTTTACTATTAATCATCAGTAAGAAGTTTTTCTCCTCCAGCCACGGGGCCACAGCAGCACTTACATGTGTACAGATGATGTTCCTTCACACAACCCCACCATGTGACTGCATACTCCCACCTTTCACTACCCTTAGCAGGCGGTACTGCTTTATATGTGTGCACGTTTGACCCCCAAACAGTTTTATTCTTGTCCATAGGCTCCATATTTTCATATAGATAATTTGTAATTACCATTTTGCCTATGTTGCATATGCAAAAAAAACTTCAGGTTCTCCGCAACCATGTTGCTTCTAATTTTTCTAATGCCACATCTGCTTTTTTTTTTATCATGCATACAGTAGACAACAGCAAGAAGAATAAATGTAATAAATGAAAACATGATACACAGATGAGAAGGTCATTTATAATACAGATTCCACATATTAACCAATCTCACATTTCCAATGCGATGAAAAATGCAAATCTTTATTTTGAGACTATTAGTGTGACAATTAAAAAAAATATCTCTGTACACAACGGAGAATGATGGGTGATTAAACAAGACGTTCTAGTAAATATTTCAAAACATATTTTTCCAGTGTTTGAATAATTGTTTTTTCTAGAAATGCATATTTAAAGGACGATTACTGTAATAGAGGGATTTTATGGGAAATGCAGAGATGTATTCAATGGTTTAAAGATTTGCTGACCGGGAATATAATTACGTTTTATCTATTGATACATTGACAGCAATCAATTCCATGACACCTCATTTGAATATATGTTTCTGACATGTGCCAACCTGTCATTGGTATCACTGGTCACCATAATTTCCATGGCAACAAACGGCACAGAAGATACCTATGAGTGTAGAATAAAAAAAAAAGACAAAAATGTAAAACTTCTCAAATCTTTCTGACAGCGTTGATTAAATATAAAGTCCGGTTATGAATGTACAAATCCTATACACATGTATGTGGATCCATTTTTTTTAATGAACCTAATTTATTATATGGAATCCGTAGGGGGCTGAAGGATCTAAATATGACTACACACATAGTTTGTAGTCTGCTACCATGGAGACATATATTACATCATAGGTGCTATATCACTAAGATAGTAGAATATTTTTAAGAAAGATAATAAATATAGATTTTTTTTTAGTTCACCTCTTAGGGCTATATGACTATATCCATCATGAGCACAAGTCAGTTTGTGCTCTATGACAAATATACACATCATGCTGATAGCAAGGTACAGCTTCTGTGTCACTGGGATGATCCAGGCTCCTGCTGTAAAATTGGGGTACTGATTACAGTCTTTGGGGAGCTTGTCATGTAAAAAAGAGGCTATTAAGCTGCAGATATGTGGTTAATCAGCACTACCCGGCTGCCAGTCAGTGCTGAGGTATGGTTACAGAAGATGCTCGCTACGCACTGACTGGCGCCACTCCGGCCCACCTTATGACTGAAAGCTGTAGACTGTTGGGATGTAAAAAGTTAATTGCCTTTCTGCAACAGAGGTCTTTAGAACACCATTATCCTGCATTTTAACCCCACATCTGATAGTTAATATCATGTTTTCACATAACAGGTTCATTTTTATTATTATTTATTATTATGTATTATTATAGAGCCATTTATTCCATGGCGCTTCACATGTGAGGAGGGGTATACATAATAAAAACAAGTACAATAATCTTAAACAATACAAGTCATAACTGGTACAGGAGGAGTGAGGACCCTGCCCGCGAAGGCTCACAATCTACAAGGGATGGGTGAGAATACAGTAGGTGAGGATAGAGCTGGTCATGCAGCGGTTTGGTCGGTCGGTTGTTACTGAAGGTTGTAGGCTTGTCGGAAGAGGTGGGTCTTCAGGTTCTTTTTGAAGGTTTCGATGGTAGGCGAGAGTCTGATATGTTGTGGTAGAGGGTTCCAGAGTAGGGGTGATACGCGAGAGAAATCTTGTATGCGATTGTGGGAAGAGGAGATAAGAGGGGAGTAGAGAAGGAGATCTTGTGAGGATTGGAGGTTGGGGGTAGGTAAGTACCGGGAGATGAGGTCACAGATGTATGGAGGAGACAGGTTGTGGATGGCTTTGTACATCATGGTTAAGGTTTTGTACTGGAGTCTCTGGGCGATGGGGAGCCAGTGAAGAAATTGACAGAGGGGAGAGGCCAGGGAATAGCGGGGGGACAGGTGGATTAGTCGGGCAGGAGAGTTTAGAATAGATTGGAGGGGTGTGAGAGTGTTAGAGGGGAGGCCACAGAGCAGGAGGTTACAGTAGTCGAAGCGGGAGATGATGAGGGCATGGACTAAGGTTTTTCCAGATTCTTGGATTCTTCAGATTTTAAAGGGAATCTGTCACGAGATTGTTGCTACCTCATCTAAGAAAACTATAACATAGGAAAATAGACCCTGAATCCAGCTATGTATCACTCTCTTTACTGGGTGCTGCAGTTGTGATACAATCAAAGTTTTTAGAAGTAGCATGAAATTGAACAGATAAAGCTGCCCCCAACTACACCAAGCTCTGTATGTCCATAGTATATTGATAGTGAGCTGTTTAACACAGTAGGGATGAAGTCAGTCTAGCAGTCGTGTGAGCACCTGTCCTGGCAGTGATAATGTCCTAGTGATAAAACCTTCATTTTCTTAAAACTACAGCACACAGCCAAATAAGCGACACATCACTAAATTCAGTATTTCAATCCCTACCTCATGCTGTCCTCAGATTATATAGCAAAAACCTGCCACATGATTCCCTTTAAAGCCTCGTATGCCACTATCAATAGTGACAGCAGCACATGAGGAGTTTGACAGCCATCCAACTGACTCTGTGACAGAAGATATGTCCCTGATACCTGAATCAGAACCCATCACACTGTAAGCCATTGAAGAGCATTAACTGCAGGTGGTCCCTGTCATACTATGGATTTGTTATTAAGCTGAAGTTTTGTTGTAAAAAACATGTCTAATAATGTCCTGTCATTCCAAAAAACTTTTGATACATCATAAAGACATGTCTAAAGTTTGCGTCAGTTGGTGCCATGTGCTTAGCCCCTCACCAATCACTAAAACAGTATAAGTACTCAGCCTTAGGCCACGTTCAGTATTTGCTCAGTATTTTACCTCAGTATTTGTAGCCAAAACCAGGAGTGGGTGATAAATGCAGAAGTGGTGCATATGTTTCTATTATACTTTTCCTCTGATTGTCCCACTCCTGAATTTGGCTTTCAAATATTGAGGTAAAAAAAAAACTGATCTAATACTGAATGTGTGAACATGGCTTCAATAGAAAATCTATGGAACCAGTTTTCAGCCCTGGTGGACAGCAGCACTTGCGTGTTCACTTTTCATCTTTCCTTTTAGCAATCAGCAGGGGTCTCAGCAGCTGGACCCCCACTGATCCAAACTTTTGATATTTCTCTATGACATGTTTAAAGTTTTTAAAAATGGCAATTACGCTTCAGTAATGGAGCAGAGTGTGCAGGATACGTGATTGGCAGCTATGGAAGAAACACTTTTCTTATGCTGGCTACAATGCTTCATTGCATTTCTAAAGCTGGCTCAACAAGCTGCATGTATGATGATAAATTGCTAGGTTCATTATTAGAGAAATAGCATTCCCACTTTGATGACTGGTTCTGCGGCCAGTCCAATACATTTCCTCCAGTGATTTCTGCTCAGTGTAGTTCCTATAACCCTAGCAGTAAATTACCAATATAAATAATCCATAATGTCCATATATTTGACATTTCACCATAAATGAATATGTTTTAAGGTATAAATATTAATACACAGATTCTTCTATTATTCTTAAATATTCTTCAGTACTAAATATTTTAACATTTTACCTAAGGCATATTCTTCAAGACTAGACTGCAAATTTAAGTACATTAGTGAAATAATACAAAAATCACATTTACATAATGAATGTTATTATTTATCTCTGCAGAATCTATTATCATTTTTTTTTCTTTTGTGCAGCCCCTACTTGTGGTACTATTTTTAATTCAGCCTTGCCGACCACTAAATGTAGATATTTTAACATGGTATAAATATTTGCCTAAAGTGATCATGTCAGCAGGATTTTGCAAAGTAAACTACAGGCATTGTCAGGTTGCCAATATTATACTGATTAAAATGATACCTGGGGTGAAGAAATCTGTCTTGTGGTTCTTGTGTAATCAGTGTTCGAAGTTTGCAGCTAATGATATGCTCGTGCTCCAGGGTGGACCTGTAGGCAGAGTCTTATCTTCCTCCTCTTAACCAGAGAAACCAAGGAAAGACCTGCCCAAAGGCCCACCCCGAAGCACATAATAGTGCAGGAAATTTGGTGCACCATTCAGAATTTTCCATAGTTCTGCATAAATGTGAGATGATTTTTGAACTCGAGGTCCATTCAAGACTTTTAGTTACCTGAGAGGATGAGTGAGATTAATAAGGGATAACAAGGGCAATAAGCAAACATAAAAGGTACAACACAACTATATAAACAAGTCATGAATCTACTGTTGTGTGGCGCGGGGCAGTAACCACAGGTGAGCCACTGGTTTTCTATTGTTGTGCTCTGGCACACTACATGAAAGAGTGGGTCCTGGCTACATCTTGTGTGTTGGTGCTGTGAGGGCCTTGTAGCCAATGGTGTTGGCAGGCCAGGATCATAGGTTTCAAAGTTCAATAAAGTAGACTCCAATTCCAAAACACAGTCTTTACTGAATGGTGTATTAGTAAGGGTCATATACAAGGGATAGTGGGTACAAAGTCTTTTGGATGTTTCTTTCACAATGTAACACATTTTCACAAACATAGCATCCTTCCACTATAGTCTACTCCAGGTCCTATGAAGCACACTGTTTCAAACTACTTCATCACAGTCCAGCCCTTCACCACAGTACTGATCAGTAAGATTATCTACCTCCTCAGAGGTCCTGCGTCCACCACTCCGGAACCCACTAGTTTCACTAATTCAGTCTTGTTACCTTCAGCGTTCACCACGTTTATGGTTTTTAATGATGCTCGAATGCCGGTGAAACAATGACTTTTGATGACATCACATCAATAGAACAGCAACTTCTTTTCAACTCTGTTCTGTTGATGGGGCGTGACTGCCGACGTTATGCTAATTGATAGCCGGCAATACGATGCCTAACTGGAAGAATCCGGCTGTCAATCAGCATGACGCCAGCACTTACGCCCTGGCAAGATGATGAGCTTCTCTGTTGATATGGAGCAGCAGAATCGCCGGCAGGAGCAATTAGTAAACTGCACTTAGCCGGTGCTGGGTGCAACAGGCAGGCAGTTGACTCTAACAGCAATTACCTGTCTGATAGTTTTTAGGCACATAGTGGAAAAAAAATCCTGGATAACCTTTTAAACCCACTGAAGATTAAATAATCAGCTCTGCTAATGGACACTGCCAACATAAGTGAACATAAATTTAAAGGGAAACATGAACTGGGGAAATATACTCTTTCTTTTAACTTAATATAACAAAATGTGTTTGAAATCTCCAATAAAAGGCATTTGGGATCAATACTACAGCAATCTTTAAATAACTTCTCACACAAAGAGAACGGCCATGTCTAATCAATAATAATGAGTGCCTGAATTAAATACTATGCTTTGAAAGCATATTTGTGCCTGTGTATGTGAATAGTGTCAAGAAGATTAATCTCTCCCTAAAAGTAATGGGTCTGTTCACTTCAATGACTTTTAAATTATACTGTAACATTCCTGGAGCTGATAATAGATAAGCATTCTTTGCATAATATTACACATTTACACATGAATTACCATACTATAATTATCGAGTAGCTAGCACGTTGGCTTCTTCAATGGTGCTGGATGGTTTAATGGATTTATAAGCAGAAGAATGTGCTCCTAATATAGAAATGTTGGTCTCTGGGTCACAGGGGTTGTGATACTGTCATCCATACGGTAGAAGTATTACAAACCATCAGCCAAACAAAAAAGCCCGTCTGCGAAAGCATAAAAAGGGAAAAAAATATTTTGCATAGAATACATTAAGTGGGTATAAACTGACAGAATGATGTACAGACTGATGCATTAAAGTATAATAAAAGGTGATTAAGATATCATAAAAATGTAAATTGTGGCTCTTAATGATCATAGTCTAATGTTATGACTTTAATGAAAAACGACAGCTGAACTATAACAATAAATATTATGAATTACTGTATAGGTATTAAATAGTGGCACATTATGGCTTTGTACAAGTTCCAAGATGGACAGCGCTTTAAAGAGGACTTGTCACCAAGTCAAAAGTGGCCAGATTTTACTCTTATTTAATTCCGTCTACTCTACTGAGGATTCTGTTCTTTCTTTTAATCCGCCATATGGTTCCAGAGAAATGGGCCTTTGTATTTGCTGCAGTTTTAAATAAATCTTTTTAAATCTACCACCTATCAGGTATTGGGGTGAGAATTCTAGTGTAAAGAACCCCATAGTTCATCATGTATTAAACCTGCTGTTATGTCATGACCCTGCTGGACCCCATTCCACCTCAACTCCACTTTTTTCAGTAGAGGCGGGAGAAACTTTAGCGACAACGCCAAAAGCCACAAATTTGAGGCGCAACTTTTGGTTTCATGAACCGGGACCAAAAACTGTACTATAAAGACTCTATGCCACGGAGCCCCATTGCAAAACTTAACATGAGCACATTCCCTATTGAACATTTCTGTTAATTCATGTGGCCCATGGCTCTCCTTACCTATGTGAAGAAATCGTGCCAGTCAAACAAAGTGTGGCAGTTGAAGGTCATCGGGGACTTGCCCATGGACCAGTAATCTGAATTACGTCATCTACGGCCACTATTATAAGTATGTTTGCTCTCAAAGTCCGCAGCATTTCAGAGTGAACATAAGGACTGCAATTTCGGAGCGGGTCTGTGATTTATACTGCCCGCAGTTTGGGCAGAGTGAATGAGCTCATAAGATCTCTTAAATGATCAAGCACTTTTTTAAGTTAGAGGGATGTTGGTATCGCAGACATTTCTGGCATATCCACAAATCTCCCCCTTTGAGATTGATGCTGATATTTGGTTTGAGCCCTTACCGTGTTGGTGCTGTGTGGTGGCCATTGTTGCTGTGGCTTTGTGCTGGTGGGGCAGCGCGGTCTGGAGTCTTGGGGACTCAGTCTTGCAGCATGGGTGCTGTGGGGCAACAGGCCGTCCGCCCTGCTGGTGCATGGCCGCTGTGGCGGTGGGCGCCGCACGGCTCCGCTCTGTTAGGGCGATAGGACCCACTACGAGGTTTCCCGTGAAGGGGCAGTGGGCTTCATACAGTTTGATCAGAATGTTAAACTGAAAACCTCATATTCAGTTATATTAATTTTTGCCTAGCGGCTTTAGATCAACGTATGATTTTGGGATGTGCGGTTCATGCTCTTTTTTTTTTTTTTCTTCTTTTTTGCAAAGCATGTACTATTATAAGTATGTTTGCTCTCAAAGTCCGCAGCATTTCAGAGTGAACATAAGGACTGCAATTGCAGTGATTCATACTGCCCGAAGTTTGGGTAGAGTGAATGAGCTCATAAGATCTCTTAAATGATCAAGCACTTTTTTAAGTTAGAGGGATGTTGGTATCGCAGACATTTCTGGCATATCCACAAATCTCCCCCTTTGAGATTGATGCTGACATTTGGTTTGAGCCCTTACCGCACTAAATTTGAACAAAACACACTGCGTATTTGCTGAGTCCTACATTCTTATAGAATAGATCCTCTTTCATACAACAGTTTCTATACATCCTCTGCATATATCTTTATGGCGTATTCTACAAGACTCACACAGCAAGCATATTGACAGACAGCACGTCTTACATGACCCTTCATCATGGCCTTGAACATGTTCTGTTGTATAACCGTGATTCCTTTCACACACCTGAAATGCAGTGTTCAGAACATTGAAGCTAGAAAGTCATAACATTCATTATTCAGGCATTAGAAAAAAGGGATAAATAAGCAATTGTGGTAAGCTTAAAGAGGTTTTTTTCTGACTTCAACCCCTTCACTCTCAGGCTTTTTTATGTGTTTTTTTTTCCTCCTCTTTTCTTTTTTTATTGATATAGCTATAGGAGAGATTATTTTTTAAGGGAAGAGTTGTAATTTTGAATAACACTATTCAGTTTACCATATAATGTACTGAAAATAGGAAAAAAATTCAAGTGGGGAGAAATGGTGATAAAAATGCATTTCTGACTGTTATATTTTGGATTTTGTTTTACAATGCTAACTGTACAGTATTTTAGAAATTACCTGGTATTAGTAGTATAGTGATAAAAAAAAACATGCATATTCTTTGTTTATTTGCTGAAAAAAAATCAGAAGTTTTAATTTTCCATTAAATAATTTGTGTGAGGGCTTGTCTTGTCAGATGAACTGATGTTTTCATTGATACCATTTTGGGGCACAAATTCATTTTGCTTGTTTTTTATTATAAGTTTTTAGGAAGGTGTGGTGACTGGAGATGGGCGAACCTGAATAGTAAAGTTCGGCGTCCGTACTGAACATCTACTGTTTCGGGCACAGACACCGAACACTGAGTTCACCAGAAAGTCTGTGTTACTGTTCAGATTCAGCCCCCTGAAGACCGAGTGTCAGTAATGGCAGCACGGCAAACACTGCTTCTGATCGGATTTGGCACATCTAATACCAGCCTTGCTAACGCTGATAGCTGAGGGTTGCAGCCACCAGCTGTCAGTTTTGCCTGGCTGGTTATCAAAAAACGGGGGAACCCACCTGTTTTTTTTTTCAATTTTTTATTTAGAACTCCGGCGCCGGCTGATGAATACTCCCATCAGCCACTCCTGCTTGCACTGTTATTAGCGTCAGCAGGCATAGGCTGATGGGAGAAGTAGTCCCATCAGCTGACGACAGTTACTGGAGGTAAACTTTTTACCTTCGATCACAGCTGCAAGCTCATGTTGTCACTTGACAGAGTGGGAACCATGGTTGTCTTACCGGTGGTAATGATTTTAAAGCCAATCAGAAGTGGTGTTTGCCGTCCTGTCATTCACATAACATCATGGCAAACACTAGATGTTCGGGCCCCCCATTCAAGTGAATGGGGTCAAGTTTTGGGTCTGGGTAGTGTTCTGGTACCTGAACCCTAACTTTTTTTTAACTGTTTGGCCAAACTCACAGAACCCAGTGGGGTCTGCCCATATCTAATGGTGACCAAAAAATACAATTCTTGTGTTTTGTATTTTCTCACTATGTACACTACAGGGGTGTGAATACATGTTTAATGAAATAGAATTCTAGTCGAATATTACAAATATCTGTATTTGCCAAAAAAGAGATTTTTTGTAATTCACTTCTATGTGGAGTCATCAAAATGGCAGCCATTTTCCTGAACCATAAAAGGCCATCAAAAGCTTAAAAGATAAAATATACTCACCTTACCGCATCTTCTTTTCCCCAGCTCCTTGCGCTGACATCATGATGTTGTGACCACATGTTTGTGCAGAACCCCCACCCTCCTGGGCTTCCTGAAATCTGCATGTAAGCGGTTGGGGATCAGAAGATGCCGCGAGGACGTGACTGGTTGTAGTGAGTAGTGAAAGGGTTGGAGAGATCACAGGTATGTGAGTGTAAGGATTTCTTTAAAAATTTTTTGCAATATTATGTTTATTATGCATATAATTCTCAGATCATTCAGATCATTACATTTCCCAGCAGAAAACGTACAAACAGGCAAATTAATATTTTGTCTGATCCATTCAACTCTAGTGATTACCATATGAGCTAATGTTAAATTTTGATAGATCGGACTTTTATGTAGATAAGTTCGATAACAAGTACGGTATGTTTATTTTTTATATTTTTCAATAGGGAAAAAGGTAATTTTAAAATCTTTTTATTTTAACCCTTATTGTATTTTTCAAGTTATAAAGCCCACTTTTTTCCAAGAAATTTTGGTGTAAAATGGGTGTGTGTCCTATACCCGAATGTAGCAGCTTCAGTGGAGTGGGGTACCAACAGGCAGGGTCGATGCTACAGGAAGCTGGAAAACCCATGTAATCTTTTTTGTTCCTTTTCTGTAAAATTTAATATTTTTCATGTTCTTTTGTTTATACTGTCCTGTATTAGGTATTCAAACAATAGAAATGGTCGATTCAGAGACAAGAAGAAGAAACCCTGGAGCGCATTATTGGAGCAGATGCAAAGTGGCTGGATTTTGAAGCATTATTCTCCATAGATAAATGTAGCACAAATAGATATAGCTCATGTTAATTGTGATTGAGAAGAAGCACTGGAATTAGAGACAAAGACAATATACATCTAATATTTTATTAGATTTTTTTTTTAGATTACCTCCAATGCGAGGTTGCATAAAAAGAATTGCATACTAGGAAATTGTGACAGAATACTAGTTAAATATTAATGCTGTTTCAGCGCAGTAAATGAAGCATTGTGACTAAATTGTACTGTGCATATTGAGATGCCCAAACTAGTTTCAATTAAAAGGCTGGCCGAGAGGAGATTCTCTCTCACTTGGGAATAAATGTGCTTTTCTGTGCACTGCACAAAATCTGGGTCAAAAAATAATTTTATTTTTGCTGTCAGAAATGCCTACTGTGACTGTTCCCTTAAAGAGCTATTCTTTGTGTGTCCCCGAAGTGGATATAAAGATATTACATGATAACAATCATTGCTTACCACCAAAAATAAATAAATAAATATATATATATATATATATATATATTGCTGGTAAGCGATGAATGTTTATATACGGTTGAAACTAAAAGTTTAAATACTCAATATAAAAAGACACAAATGCTTTTTCTCTCAGTTTCTGACGTGAAATCAGAATAAACCTTTCCCGTTTTAGGTCAATTAGTTTACCAAAATTATTAATATTTGCTAAATGCTAGAATAATAAGAGAGAATGTTTTAAGGCATTTTTACTTACTGCAGCATCAAAAGTCTACATCCACTAAGATTATTGTGCCTTTAAACAATTCTGGACTGCCCATAAGATAATGTTATGTATTTGGACGCTTCTGTTATTTTGGCAACATTTGAGTTGAAAAACACCAAAAAAGGACACATTCAAGAAAAAACACCAAAAACAGGCAAAGATGCTTACCTGTCTAAATAGGCCTCAATACAAATGCACAAGCAGGGTGCAGTATATATTTTTTGCAGGGTGCAGCTGGGCCCAAATGGTTCTGTACACTGTGGCCTCTGTTCACACGGGATGCATTTTAGCACTGGGCAGCCCGCCATAGGGCGTTATTAATAGGCTGTAGCCAGATGCTTTGTATTCCTTGTGTGAACACGCCACATACAGAGTATTTTATCTTAGTGCACTGGTGTACCACACGGCCAAACCCTTATTGAAGGCTGGCTGTTTCATTAGGTATTGCACCTGTGCATTTGCTATTTTGTTTTGGTCCGCTGCACCCTGCTTGTGCATTTGTATTGAGGCCTATTTAGACAGGTAAGCATATTTGCCTGTTTTTGGTGTTTTTTCAACATTTGAGTTGATTAGAGACACATATGTGGATGTATTTTAATACACACCTGAAACACACTACTTATTTGTGTAGCATCAATGTAAAGTCTAAAGAAAACAGTCAAGATATCAGGAAGAGGATTGTGGACTTGCACAAGTCTGGCTCATCCTTGGGTACAGTTTTAAGATACCTGAAGGTGCCTCATTCATCTGTACAAACAATTATAAGAAGTATAAACAAGATGGGCTTCAACCTATTGACTTTGGCAGTAAGTAATTAAAATGCCTTAAATCATTCTCTATCTCTCATTATTCTGGCATTTGGCAAATAATAATTATGGCAATCCCAATTGACCTAAAATGGGAAAGTTTTATTCTGATTTCATGTTGGATATTGGGAAAAACATGTGGATTTGTCTTTCTATAGTATATGCAAACATCTTGTGCTTCAACTGTGTATGTATTGTAGGGGTTGCTCTCACTTCGGTGCGATATATTGTAGGGGTTTTACTAACTTGGATGCGACAGGAGGAAGTCAGAAGGCTTTTTCCATTAAAAGTTCATGTGGGTTAATCTATATATATAATTGTCTAAGGGTTTTTCCGTCTGTCTGTCTTTCTGTCTGTCTTTCTGTCTGTCTGTCTGTCCTGGAAATCCCGCGTCTCTGATTGGTCGAGGCCGCTAGGCCTCGACCAATCAGCGACGGGCACAGCGACGATGATGTCATAAAGGACGTAGACATCTCGCGTCTCTGATTGGGCGAGGCCGCCAGGCCTCAACCAATCAGCGATGGGCACAGCAACGGGCACAGCGACAATGATGTCATAAAGGACGTAGAAATCCCACGTTTCTGATTCAGCGATGGGCACAGTATCGACGTAGATGTCATAATGGTTGCCATGGCGACGATGATGTCATAAAGGTTGCCTCGACCAATCAGCGACGGGCACAGTCTGCCGCGAATTCTGGAATCATCATTGTCCATATACTATGGGGACATGCATATTCTAGAACTGTCTTTCTGTCTGTCTGTCTGTCTTTCTGTCTGTCTGTCTGTCCTGGAAATCCCGTGTCTCTGATTGGTCGAAGGCCGCCAGGCCTCGACCAATCAGTGACGGGCACAGCGACGATGATGTCATAAAGGACGTAGACATCCCGCATCTCTGGTCGAGGCCGCCAGGCCTCAACCAATCAGCGATGGGCACAGCGACGATGCTGATTGGTCGAGGCCGCCAGGCCTCAACCAATCAGCAACGGGCACAGCGACAATGATGTCATAAAGGACGTAGAAATCCCACGTTTCTGATTCAGCGATGGGCATAGTATCGACGTAGATGTCATAATGGTTGCCATGGCGACGATGATGTCATAAAGGTTGCCTCGACCAATCAGCGACGGGCACAGTCTGCTGCGAATTCTGGAATCATCATTGTCCATATACTACAGGGACATGCATATTCTAGAATACCCGATGCGTTAGAATCGGGCCACAATCTAGTTGCTTCATAAACCCCGAAGCCAAACAGAAGACAAATAGCCTTCAGATCAGGCAAACAGAATACAAATGTCTATAACAGGGCTCTGCTCTGCCAAGCCTGTGGGCACATTAGTCAGGCTCGGTCTGAAGCCAATAACACACAGGAGGCCTTCTCCTTCCCAATATACAGACCATATGCCAAACAACAGCCCCCATTATATAGGCTGTTAACCACACCCTGAGGTGAGGTATGTACGTAGCTAGACCCTCCCATCTCTAACAGCTACCCATAAACCGGTCCCATGTGTAACAAATTAACCTCTTAGTGCTTTCATGTACTAGAGAAAATACCCTGGTTACATCACAGAAACAAGCCATCTCTGCAACTTATACCTCCCATCGACTATGCGACGATTAGCCACACTACATACTTCCCCCTCTGCCTAAAGGGGCTTGACACTTTCTACTGCCAGACAAGGGATTCTCGAGAGTGAATAGGCATTACCATGTAGCTTCCCTGCTCTATATGGAAGATGAAATCTTGTAGGGCATTTTTACCTTTTGTTTCCCTCATCCATCTGAGTGGGGCATGGTAAGATACCAATCAAAACTTATGTCCTACCATATAGTACCGTAATGTGTCCGCCGTCCACTTTATGGTCAAGTATTCCTTCTCTATGACTGAAAAATTCCTATAACATGATGATAGCTTCCCACTCAGGTATAGAATAGGGTGCTCCTCTGTGTGTTTCTATTTTGAAAGGACTGCTCCTAAACCAACATCTGAGATGTTGGTTTGGAGTATAAACTCTTTCTTAAAAGAGGGGGCCACAAGAACTGGCTGCTTACACAGAGCCCCTTTAATTTTTTGAAAGGCAGTCTTGCCTCTTCAGACCATTTGACTATTATGGATTTCGTCCCCTTAAGGAGGTCAGTCAGGGGAGTGACCATCATGGCAAAGTTAGGGATGAACCTCCTCTAGTATCCCACAATCCCCAGAAAGGCTCTAACTTGTTTTTTTTTACAACGGTCTCGCCCTGGGCAACTCAAGTCTGTATGGGCCTGTAAGGGAGTGCACAAACCAGTCCATCACCTGCCATTGTTCCTGCTGCCTCTGCTGGATCTGCTGTAACAGCCTGTCGGTTTCTTGCTGGTGTGACTGGACCAGGTGTTTCAGCAGGTCCTCCATTTTTTTGACAATGCTTGCTGGCTTGTGACAGACTTAACCGAGGACATGCAGTCCTTCTGTAGCAGTCGCACGTCTCTACTGGGAATGCTGCCCACACATCTAGCACCAGTTGTAAGGGTATTACTTACTTGGGTGCGACAGGAGGAAGACACGAGGTTTGTTCCATTAAAAGTTCATGTGGGTTTGTTGCTTCAGAAACTCAGAAGCCAAGCAGAAAACAAGCAGCCTTTAGATCAGGCAAACAGAATACAAATGTCCATAACAGGTCTCTGCTGCGCCAGGCCTGTGGGCACACAGGCTGAGGTAGCGTCCAGTATTCAACCTCAGTCTGGAGCCCAAAAAACATGGGAGGCCTTTTCCCTCACAATATACAGACCATGTGCCAAACAACAGCCTACATTATATAGGCTGCTAACCACTTCCAGAGGTGAGGTATATGGGTAGCTAGACCCGCCCATCTCTCACAGCTACCTGCAACCCAGACCCATGTCCAACAAATGAACCTCTTAGTTACATCACAGAGACAAGCAATGTCTGCGACACATACATCCTCCCATCGACTACGCAACCATTGTCATACATATTGACAAAGGTGGACTGGACCCAGCAACATTTAGGCATATGAAAAAGTTATTTTAAATTGCTATACAGGTAGCCTTCTTCTGTTTCTCCCTACTGTCTTTTCTGTGATCCATGAGACTGTAGAAAAGTTTCATTAAGTGTGAATAAACTTGTCCAGAAGCAGCACAACTCTTGTCTTGAGACCTTGTCTGGCATTGCAGTTTAGTCCTATTTCAAATAAATTGCTGGAATTGCAATACCATGCACATCCCATAGACAGCAGTGGCAAAGTATGGTGCCCCCTATACAGTATGATTCCCCAATTGTAATCCCCACACAGCCCCTGACACTATAATGGACTCCACATAGTGCTCCATAAAGTATAATGGCCCCCACATAGTATCCCATACAGTATAAAGGCCCCCACATAGTGTGACATACAGTATAATGCCTCCCACATAGTACTCCATACTGTATAATTGGCCCCACATAAAAATTAAAACACTGCTTGGCACAGCAGGCGCATTGTAATAACGACATTACACCAGCTGGACAGCAGAATCCTCTATTTTGCCTGTAGACTATAAGCTCTTATGGTCAGCACGGGTCCTCTGTTTGCCTGTAGAGTGTAAGCTCTGATGATCAGCAGAGTCCTCTCTCTTCTCTCCCTCACAAATAATTACAAGCTTTCTAGTTTTGAGATTTGCTCAAATTTAATGGCCACAAATCAACTTTGGTTGAAAATTCTATGAATTCTGAGCATCGGAATTTCAAATAGATCTGCCAATCTCCAATTTTATGTAGGACTAAGGAAGTAAGAAATTAAACAATGTACCCTTCTTTCTATACATGACTGAAGAAAAACATGATCCAATTACCTTCAAATGCATAAGTTAAAATGTTACAGATTCTCATGCTAGTAACCTATCTTGTACTATTTTTGAAAAGGTGCTGGTTCCTTGGATATATGCTAAAGAAGCCATGATTGAAGGGATTCAGCAGTGATGGTGAAAAATTTTCTATTGCTGCTTTGTTCTTTGACAGCAACTATAGTTACTGGAACCTCCTTTCCCTCATTTTCTAGCATTATTTCTGTTATTGCGGAATAGCTTGCCTGTCTTGAACAAAAACCCACCACCCCATTATGTCTTTATGCTGTAAGACAGCGAAGCTGGAGAAGAAAAAGAGATCCCCCGCCTCCTGGAATTAACATTGGCGTTTGTGCTGCTATAGATGGATTGCACTTTACAACAGGCAGTGGACAACAAATCACACAGAAGCAAGACAACTGTAAATTTTGTTTGCAAATTTTATTTTTTTTGCCTAAATTAATTAAATTTCATATTAGAAATTAGGCAAATAGTTAAAGATGTTGCAATTCGAAAATAGAGACAACAATGAGTGCTAAATCATGTTTAAAACAATTCTGTATATAGTTTGAAATCGAAAAAAAATTTTTTAGTATACTTTAGAATAATTGGAATTTTTTATTACTTTCTTAAATCCATGAAATTATACATTACCACTTTCAACATAACTATACACATAGTTCTTGGTATTGATTTTGGGTTATTTCCCGACACATGCTGGGAAACAAAATGGAATGGAAATGGGAGCAACATTACTTATCATATTTAGAAAGCTGCTATTAAAGTCCAGTGGCTCACATCGATTAATACAGTCTGGTTTATATGTTCAGATGTAAAGTACCTGCTGCTCTAAGCCAAAACCAAACTCTTTCAGAAATAACAATACACCAATGTTCTCTAAATAGTTTTCTCTGAGTTAAAAAAAAGAGGACCTCGTTCAGAAAACCAGCGCAACAGAAAAATAACAGAAAAGATTTAGGTTTTCAATTTTGAGGCCATAATTTATCTGTCACAGGCAGCAGGGCGGTGAGGTGGGGAAGAACAGAGGGAAGCTAGCTATTGAAAGGGATTCTATCCCCAGGTTTTTGCCATCTAATCTGAGAGCTACATAACGTAGAGACAAAGACTCTGATTCCAGTGATTTGTCAATTACTGGGCTGCTTAGTATAGCTTTGATAAAATCGCTGTTTTATCATCAGGAGATTATCACTGGAGGACAAGTACAGGTGCATCTCACAAAATTAGAATATCATCAAAAAGTTAATTTATTTCAGTTCTTCAATACAAATAATGAAACTTGTATATTATATAGAGTCATTACAAACAGAGGGATCTATTTCAAGTGTTTATGTCTGTTAATATTGATGATTATGGCTTACAGCCAATGAAAACTGTTATGAAAGGCAATTCAGTACTACAATGGACATAGCGGTCAGAGCACATACAGTGATCTGACAATAACCCAAAGTCATAGAACGAGCTCTGAGACGTGGGAACTCTGCAGACCGCAATCCCTAATCCTCTCCAAACAACACTAGAGGCAGCCGTGGATTGCGCCTAACTCTGCCTATGCAACTCGGCACAGCCTGAGAAACTAACTAGCCTGAAGATAGAAAATAAGCCTACCTTGCCTCAGAGAAATACCCCAAAGGAAAAGGCAGCCCCCCACATATAATGACTGTGAGTTAAGATGAAAAGACAAACGTAGAGATGAAATAGATTCAGCAAAGTAAGGCCCGACTTTCTTAACAGATCAAGGATAGAAAAGGTAACTTTGCGGTCTACACAAAACCCTAAAGAAAACCACGCAAAGGGGGCAAAAAGACCCTCCGTACCGAACTAACGGCACGGAGGTACACCCTTTGCGTCCCAGAGCTTCCAGCAACAAATTAGACAAGCTGGACAGAAAAAATAGCAAACAAATAGCAAAGAAGAACTTAGCTATGCAGAGCAGCAGGCCACAGGAATGATCCAGGGAAAAGCAAGTCCAACACTGGAACATTGACAGGAAGCCAGGATCAAAGCATTAGGTGGAGTTAAGTAGAGAAGCACCTAACGACCTCACCAGATCACCTGAGGGAGGAAACTCAGAAGCCGCAGTACCACTTCCCTCCACCAACAGAAGCTCACAGAGAGAATCAGCCGAAGTACCACTTGTGACCACAGGAGGGAGCTCTGCCACAGAATTCACAACAGAAAACCCAAAAGTCATTAGCACAGAAAATTAGAATAATTAACAAAAAACACCTACAGAGGCTTCCTATGCTTTTAAAAAGGCTCCTTCGTCTGCTTCAATAGCTCCACAATCATGGGGAAGACTGCTGACTTGACAGATGTCCAGAAGGCAGTCATTGGCACACTCCACAAGGAGGGTAAGCCACAAAAGGTCATTGCTAGTAAAGAAGCTGGCTGTTCACAGAGTGCTCTATCCGATATGATGCTTTTTCTATGAGCCAATTTACGTGAGTGACTCTGCACATGGGACTTTATTGAAGACAGTTTTTGCTTTTTCTCTTCTTTATTCTGTACTCTGTTGATACTGCATTATTTACTGCCTGTACCTCTACTTCGAACCTTTTTTCTTTACTGTATACTACCTGACCATTCTAGGGGCAGTGTCCAATCATACTTATCTCAGCTATCCATCACATTTACATGGCTTGGTTATCATGCCGGCCATATGGGTGATATCCCAGTGCTATTTATTGGCCTTGGAAAAAGATGCACAATTTGAAATACCTTTATTTGCTTTGTCTAGACTTTTGTGCTTCTTACATAATAAATATTTACATTGTTTAACCCCTTTATGACCTGAGCTTTTTTCGGTTTTGCGCTTTCGTTTTTTGTTCCTCTCCTTCCCAAAGCAATAACGTTTTCATTTTTCCATCAATATGGCCATGTGAGGGCTTGTTTTTTGCGAGACGATTTACATAGTATCGTAGTAACATAGTAACATAGTAACTAGTGTTGAGCATTCCGATACCGCAAGTATCGGGTATCGGCCAATATTTGCGGTATCGGAATTCTGATACCGAATTCCGATACTTCCCGCGTATCGGATACCGGAATCGGAAGTTCCCAGAATTCAAACTGAACGCAGCAGCCAATGAGGAATGATTGGAAGTGTGGGCACATCCTGTTTAGCATGGTGGGCATGTAAGTACTGGCAAGGCTGTGATTGGCTGCTGAAATGATGTCACTCTGCACTATAAAAAACGCTGCCGCCATTTTGCGCTCACTCTGCTGTGATTTCAGTTAGGGACAGGACGCTGTGTTCTAACTGAGGGCCAGTTGAGCTAGCTAATTGCTTTATTTTCCTTTCCAAAGGCTAATTTAGCAAAACGCTGTGTGTTCTTCACTGTTCACCGTGCTCTTGCCTTGCAGCGCTGTTTTAACAGCGTTCTGCAAGGTCTCTGTGTGTGTGTGTGTGTGGAGCTCACTCTGTAGTCTGTGTGCAGCCATATACCCGGTTGTATTCAGCTCAGGGGGGGTTCACACTGCCTCACACAGTTGTCCTTTTTTGCTCATAGTGCAGCCTGCTGCACATTTTTTCTCAAATTTCCTATTAGTGTTTTTCCACCCGTCTCCAGCTAAATTGTGGAAAAACACTACATAGGATAACCTAGAGGGGGGTTTTTGGGCCTTGCAGCGCCGTTTACGGCTGTCTGCACGGTCTCCGTGTGAGCCCAGCTCGCCCTGTAGTCTGTGTGCAGCCATAGCCGGTTGGATTCAGCTCAGGGTTCGTTACTGGCTCATACCTTGAGAAAAATTTTCCTTTTTTTCAAATAGTGCAGCCTGTTTAAAAATTTTAAAAAAAATTCCCTATTAGTGTTTTTCCACCCGTCTCCAGCTAAATTGTGGAAAAACACTACATAGGATAACCTAGAGGGGTTTTTTTGGGCCTTGCAGCGCCGTTTACGGCTGTCTGCACGGTCTCCGTGTGAGCCCAGCTCGCCCTGTAGTCTGTGTGCAGCCATAGCCGGTTGGATTCAGCTCAGGGTTCGTTACTGCCTCATACCTTGAGAAAAATTTTCCTTTTTTTCAAATAGTGCAGCCTGTTTAAAAATTTTAAAAAAATTCCCTATTAGTGTTTTTCCACCCGTCTCCAGCTAAATTGTGGAAAAACACTACATAGGATAACCTAGAGGGGTTTTTTTGGGCCTTGCAGCGCCGTTTACGGCTGTCTGCACGGTCTCTGTGTGAGCGCAGCTCGCCCTGTAGTCTGTGTGCAGCCATAGCCGGTTGGATTCAGCTCAGGGTGCGTTACTGCCTCATACCTTGAAAAATAATTTCCTTTTTTACAAATAGTGCAGCCTGTTTAAAATTAAAAAAAAAAATTCCTATTAGTGTCTTTCCACCCGTCTCCAGGCTAAATAGTGGAAACACACTACATAGGATAACCTAGAGGAGGGTTTTTTGGCCTTGCAGCGCCGTTTACGGCTGTCTGCACGGTCTCCGTGTGATTTAAACTAGCTCTGTAGCCCGATCTGCACAAAACAAAAGTAAAGTTCACCAAACACAACTTAACACTTGTGCAGGCCACATTTGAAAAATAATAAAGTTTAGTCCACACTTTACAACATTAGTGTTTCTTACACCTGTTAGGAGGAGCATTTCAGGAATAAGCACACTAAGGCCTTAGTACTTTTCTGCTTATCTTTATCTGTCAACCAAGATGAAGAGGGCAGGGAGTAAGGCACGTGGGCGTGGGCGTGGAGCAGGGAGAGGAGCAGGGAGAGGACGTGGTGATCCTGTGCCTGCTGCGGGCGCCGGTGACTCGTCGTCACTCAGTTTCAGCAGGGAACAGTCCTTCATGCGCAGCTTTGTCGGAGAGCGCCGTGCACCGCTGCTGCGTGAAGACCAAATTGAAGCCGTTGTCGGGTGGATGGCAGCTAACGCCTCGGCATCGACTTCAGTTAGTGCCACATCCTCTCAGGCACAGAGCACTGGAGAGCAGCCATCTGTCTCTTCACCACCTGCCAAATTGGCCAGGCAGTCAGAGAGCCCAGGACAGGAGCCGTCTCTACTTCTGTTCTCTGAATCTCTTGGCTTGGAAACAGGGGGCCAGCCAAGCAGCATTGGAGAAATGGAAGAAGAGGCAGTGTGCAGTGATGCCCAACAGCTTTTTCTCTCTGACTCTGAAGAGGCAGGTGGGCCAGTGCCTCCGGTGACCACAGCGCAGTACGCATCTGATGATGAAACTCAGGTGCCGCTTTCTGATGCGTACTGTGCTGCCGAGACTACCCAGGAGGAGCAGTTGGTGGCAGAGGGTAGTGGAGATGATGAGGTCCTTGACCCATCGTGGCGTGAGGAACAGGAAGGTGGTGGGAGCAGCTCTGAGGAAGAGCGTCCCCTTACGGGCCAAAGAGGGAGAGGGAGGGGGAAGACTGCGGAGCCTGTAGCCTCCACTTTGGCACCCGTTAGGAGCCTGTCTCTTTCCAAAGCCAAAAAGGGCGCTCCCAAGACTTGCAGTGCCTGGTCCTTTTTTGACACAGTGGCAGATGACATTTGCTTTGTCAAATGCAAGCTGTGTCATCAGAAAGTAAAAAGAGGGAAAAATGTCAGCAACCTCAATACCACAAATATGTGGAAACATGTGCGGACCAGGCACGCGGTGGAGTTACAGAAACACAGTGAAGACGTAGGCCAACCAACAGCGGCAGCTACCACCTCTTCATCTCGTGTTGCCTCTTCCTCCACTGTTGTCCAGAGACCTAGTGTAATTCCACCCACAGCACCACCTTCCCAGTCATCCTCACACTCCCAGTCTACTCTACAGCCATCGGTAGTACAGGCATGGGAGAAAAGGCGGGCATTCTCGGCCAACCACCCCCGAGCACAGGTTCTGAATGCAGGCATTGCCAAACTGTTGTCCCTGGAAATGCTCTCGTTCAGGCTGGTGGAGACTGACAGCTTCCGTGACTTGATGGCATTGGCAGTCCCACAGTACAAGGTGCCCAGCCGCTTTTACTTCAGCAGGCAGGCTGTCCCTGCCCTGCACAGGCATGTTGAGGCAAACATAAAACATGCGCTACTGAACGCCGTCAGTAGCAAGGTCCACCTCACCACCGATGCGTGGACCAGTCAGCATGGACAGGGGCGATATGTTTCCCTCACTGCCCATTGGGTTAATGTTGTTGAGCCAGGTACAGATCGTGCGAGTGGCGCAGAACGTGTCCTGCCCACTCCAAGGATTGCAGGAATCCAGTCTGTACGCATCGACTCCTCCTCTTACACCAGTTCCTCAGATTCCTCTCTGCAGGATCCGTCACAGTCCACCTCCACATGGACCCGTGAACGTTTACCTATGACCGACATGAGCACAGCCGTGGCCAAACGTCAGCAGGCCGTCTTGAAACTAGTTTCATTGGGGCATCGAAGCCACACAGCGCAGGAGCTCTGGAATGCCATCAAGCAGGAGAGCGATGTGTGGTTACTGCCAGCGAATCTCCAGCCAGGCATGGTAGTGTGTGACAATGGCCGAAATCTGGTGGCAGCTTCGGCCCTTGGCAACCTCACTCACATCCCATGTCTGGCACATGTGCTCAATTTGGTTGTGCAGAGTTTTCTGAGGGACTATCCGGATCTTGATGCCCTGCTGCACAAGGTCCGCCTAGAGTGTGCTCACTTGCGGCGTTCCAGCTTGGCCAGATCCCGCATTGCTGCTCTGCAGCGCCGATTCCGCCTTCCGGAACACCGCATCATATGTGACCTACCTACCCGGTGGAATTCCACGTTACATATGTTGGAGCGGTTGTGTGAGCAGCAGCAAGCAGTTATGGAGTACCAGCTGCATCAGGCGCAAAGAAGTCGCAGTCAGCGCCGATCAGACTTCACAACCACAGAGTGGGCCACTATGAAGGACGTCTGCCAGGTTTTGCGTCCTTTTGATTATTCCACGTGGATGGCAAGTGCAGATGATGCACTAGTCAGCATGACTGTCCCCCTTATCTGCCTGCTTCAGCAAACTTTGCAAGGGTTAAGGGATGATGTTGTGGAAGAGGTGGAGGATGAGGAGTCACCTTTTCCATCAGCTTCTGGAGAGTCAGCGCCACGTGGTTCCTCACAAAGGGGTACGCAGGGGCCAATTTGTGAGGAGGATGAGGAGGAGTCAATGGAGGAGGAAGAGCTCTGTCCAGAGGAGGGAGCGACACAATTGTCCAGTGGTCAGTGTGTACAGCGAGGGTGGGGTGATGACGAGCGGGCAGAGATCATGTCTCAAGCAGGGGACAGCGTTTCTGGGCCAGTTGGCACTCTGCAGCACATGGTGGATTTCATGCTGCAGTGCCTGAGAAACGACCGCCGCATCGACCACATTCTCAACATGCCTGATTATTGGGTGTTCACCCTTCTCGATCCTCGCTACCGGGACAACGTCCAAAACTTCATCCCTGCGTTGACCCGGGAGCGTAAATTGCGGGAGTACCACGACACACTGGTGAATTCCATCATCTTCTCCTGTCCAACTGAGAGGAGTGCTGCTAGTGCTTTACAAAGCAGCTCAGTGCGTCGAGGCAGTGGGGGAGGCTCTGCCCAAAGAGGGAGCAGAAGCAGTGCCTCTGCCCAAGGCAAGCCCAGTATGGCACAACTCTGGCACACTTTTGTGTGCCCGCCCCAAATGTCTACACCATCACCGGCGGCTCAAGTCAGCAGGAGGCAACGGTTCCGTCAGATGGTGACAGACTACATGGCTTGCCCTCTTACTGTACTCCCTGACGGCTCTTCCCCGTTCAAGTTTTGGGTCTCTAAGCTGGATACATGGCCAGAGCTAAGCCAGTATGCATTGGAGGTGCTGGCTTGCCCTGCGGCTAGTGTATTATCGGAACGTGTCTTTAGTTCCGCAGGTGGTGTACTAACAGACCGTCGCATGCGACTATCCTCCGATAACGTTGACCGGCTTACTTTCCTGAAAATGAACCAGGCCTGGATCTCGCAGGAATTTGCCACTCCTCTGCCTGATTAAGTAATTGGGTGTCATCCAGGTCTCCTGCTGTGTTCATCTTTCTACCACCTGAACTGCTATTCCTGGGCTCCAACACCGCCAGTTGCGGCTCAGAAGTGCAGGCTGCACAGTAAAAACATACGACCCAGTGTTATTGGGTTTCAGTAACATCAGCTGATCCCCAGCTGTGTAGCCGGCAATGTGTCCTGCGACCGCCATGCTGGCACAACAACCTAAATGTAAGGGAACATGTCCCCTCCCCCCCCCCATCGTTTGTTACTGAAAGAGCCATCTTGTGCAGCAGTAATGCTGCACAAGGAAAAGGTAGCTCTTTTTTTTTAGCTCCTTGCACACGCAGAACTTAACACTTATAAAATGTGTTCACTGATACCGTTATACTGTCCCGGAGCTGGGACTTTCTTTCGTAATGTGACACAGCACAGCCGTCATTCCTACCCCTTTGGTGCCATGCGCTGCCTCCTCAGCGTTGTTTTAAGCTGTCACAGAGCCTGCGCTGTTCTGTTATCCCTTGGGCATGCCCTATTTGCGCTGCCTGTCTTCTGACATAATTTGGTGTCAGGCTGGCTGCGCCTGTGCGGCCGCGCTGCCCGAGATCCCGCCTCGCAGTGTCTTCTAATTGAGTCACACTGCGGGCCTGGGATCCATGGGCATGCGCAGTGCATATCTTCCCCTCGGGGTCTCACTCATTTCCCTCCGCCTTCTTTAGACTGTGCGCCGTCAGCTGATCCCTAATAGCATGCCACGGCCGTGACACCGCACAGTCTGAAGAAGAGGGAAGGAGGGGAGTGAGAGTCGAGGATATGCACTGTGCATGCCCATGGTTCCAAGGCCCGCAGTGGGATTACGTTAGACGAGACTGCGAGGTGGGATCTGGAGCAGCGTGGACGCACAGGCACTGACAGCCTGACACCAAATTATGTCAGAAGACAGGCAGCGCTAATTGGGCATGGCCAAGGGCTAACAGAACAGCACAGGCTCCGTGACAGCTTAAAACAACGCTGAGGAGGCAGTGCACGGCACCAAGGGGATAGGAATGCTGTGTCCCATTACGAAGGAAATTCGCACCTCCGGGACGGTTTAACGGTATAAGGGGACACATTCTTAGTGTTTACTTCGGTGTTTGCAAGGAGCATAATTAAAAGAACCACTTTTTCCTTTTGCATCCTTAGTGCTGCACAAGATGGCTCTTTCAGCTACAAACGTCTTGGGGGGGGGGGTTAAAAGTTCCCTTTCAACTTGCTCCAATCAGGCTTCGGCCTACACTCTGTTCCTCTGCTCCTCCTGCTGTCCCTGGGCTCTAACACCGCCAGTTGGTGCCTGGAAGTGCTGTGTGCACAGTCAACAGTCGCTCCTCTGTTATTGGGGTTCAGTAACGTCAGCTGATCCCCAGCTGTGTGTGCGGCAATACCTCCAATCTGCTCCTCCTGCTGTCCCTGGGCTCTAACACCGCCAGTTGGTGCCTGGAAGTGCTGTGTGCACAGTCAACAGTCGCTCCTCTGTTATTGGGGTTCAGTAACGTCAGCTGATCCCCAGCTGTGTGTGCAGCAATACCTCCAATCTGCTCCTCCTACTGTCCCTGGGCTCTAACACCGCTAGATTGTGCCTGGAAGTGCTGTGTGCACAGTCAACAGTCGCTCCTCTGTTATTGGGGTTCAGTAACGTCAGCTGATCCCCAGCTGTGTGTGCGGCAATACCTCCAATCTGCTCCTCCTGCTGTCCCTGGGCTCTAACACCGCCAGTTGGTGCCTGGAAGTGCTGTGTGCACAGTCAACAGTCGCTCCTCTGTTATTGGGGTTCAGTAACGTCAGCTGATCCCCAGCTGTGTATCCGGCAACGTGTCATGCGACCGCCACGCTGGCACAACTAAAATGTAAGGGGACCTGTCCCCCCCCCTCCTAGGCGTTTGTTACTGAAAGAGCCACCATGTGCAGCACTAATACTGCACAAGGGAAAGGTCGCTCTTGAAATTATGCTCCTTGCAAACGCTGAACTACACACTCATGTAATGTGTCCCCTCACACCGTCCAACCGTCCCGGAGGTGGGACTTTCCTTTGTAATGTGACGCAGCACAGCCGTCATTGCTACCCCCTTGGCACCGTTCGCTGCCTCCTTAGCGTTGTTTGATTCCGTCATGGACCCTGCGCTGTTATGTTATCCCTTGGCCATGCACAGTTTGCGCTGCCCGTCCTCTGACATCATTTGTTGTCGTCCTGGCTGCGCCTGTGTGTCCACGCTGCCCGAAATCACACCTCGCAGTGTCGTCTAATGTGATCCCACAGTGGGCCTGGTATCCATGGCCATGCGCAGTGCATATACTAGCCTCTCACTCCCCTTCTTCACGCTTCTTCAGACTAGGCAGCGTCAGCTGATCCCTAATAGCATGCCACGGCCGTGACGCCGCACAGTCTGAAGAAGCAGGAAGGAGGTGAGTGAGAGGCGATGATATGCACTGCGCATGCCCATGGATCCCTGGCCCGCAGTGGGACTACATTAGATTACACTGCAAGGTTGGATCTCGGGCAGCTTGGACGCACAGGCACTGCCAGCCTGACACCTACATGATGTCAGAAGACGGGCACCGCTAACTGTGCATGGCCAAGGGATAACATTACAGCGCGGGCTCCGTGACAGAACCAAACAACGTTGAGGAGGTGGCGCCCAGCACCAAGGGGGTTGGAATGACGGCTGTGCTGTGTCACATTACAAAGGAAAGTCCCACTTCCGGGATGGTTTGACGGTGTGAGGGGACACATTATATGAGTGTGTACTTCAGCGTTTGCAAGGAGCATAATTTTCGGAGCCACCATTTTCCATGTGCAGTATTACTGCTGTACAAGATGGCTCTTTCAGCAACAAATGCCTGGGGGGGGGTTAAAGGTTCCCTTTCAACTTGCTCCACTGCAGGCTTCGGCCTACACTCTGCTCCTCTTTGATTCCCTGGGTTTCAACACTGTCAGTTGCCACCTGGAAGTGTTGTCTACACAGAAAAAACACTAGGTGATGTGTCAGTGGGGTTCAGCACCGCCAGCTGTTCCCCTGCTGTGTAGTCGGCAACGTGTCCAGCACAAGCCACGCTGGCACAACAGAACAAAAGCTGCCACCAGTGCAGGCTTCGGCCTAGACTCTGCTCCTCTCCTCCTCCTGCTGACCCTGGGCTCAAACACCGCTAGTTTTTGCCCGGAAGTGCTAGCTGCACAGAGAAAAACACCAGCCAATGTGTTAGTGGGGTTCAGCAACACCAGCTGTTCCCCTGCTGTGTAGCCGGCAACGTGACCTGCAAACGCCACGCAGGCACATGAACTGAAATTAAAGGGAACCTGGCCCCACCCCCCCAGGTGTTTCTATGTATAACAGCCACCTAGTACAGCAGTACTGCTGCATTTGTACAAGGTGGCTGTTTTTTTATCCTTGCCCACGTAGAATTAAACACGTAAAATATGTGTCTCATTACAGACCATTACAATGTCCCTGAGGTGTGACTTTACTTTTTAATGACACGCACCACCCCCCTTGGTAGCGCTGCCCGTCTTCTGACATCATTGGTTGGCTGCCTGTGCCTGTGCGTCCGCCCTGCCCGACACAACCACCCTCGTTTCATATATTTTGGCTGCGAGGGTGTGCTTGATGGCCATGTGCAGTGCATATGTTCGCCTGTCTTAACTCATCTCCTTCCGCCTTCTTCAGACTGTGCGGCCTCTTGGCCGTGATAGGCGATAAGGGATCAGCTGAGGCCGCCCAGTCTGAACCAGGTGTAAGGACATGTGTGAGCGGCAAACATATTTACTGCACAAGGCCACGAATCCCAGCCACGCAGTGTGATTTTTTGAAAACACACTGTGGGCCTGGGATTCATATCCATTGCTAACCGCAACGGCCAACATGAAATGAGGTGAGAAGACAGGCAGCGCTCAGAGCGCATGGCCAAGGGATCACAATAGCACAGACTCCTGTACAGCTAATACAACGCTCAGGAATCTGCGCCCACCACCTAGGTGTAAATTTTGACACCTGTGCTGCGTCTCCTTAAAAAGACAAGTAACGCCTCCACTACTGTTTGACAGTTTAATGGGCTAAATAGTGTACGTGTTTTATTCAGCGTGTGCAAGGAGCAAACTAAATAGAGCATCCTTTTACTTGTGCAGCATTAATGCTGCACAAGGTGTGGCTCTTCTACCTTGCAACACCTGAGGGGGGGTTAAAGGTTACCTTTGAAATTGGTTCAACTAGGCTTCGGCCTACACTCTGCTCCTCTCCTCCTCCTGATGACCCTGGGCTCTAACACCGCTAGTTTTTGCCCGGAAATGCGAGCTTCACAGAGAAAAACCACAGCCAATGTGTTAGTGGGGTTCAGCACCGCCAGCTGTTTCCCTGCTGTGTAGCTGGCATCGTGTCCAGCACAAGCCACGCTGGCACAACCGACCAAAAGCTGCCACCAGTGCAGGCTTCGGCCTACACTTTGCTCCTCTCCTCCTCCTGCTGACCCTGGGCTCTAACACCGCTAGTTTTTGCCCGGAAATGCGAGTTTCACAGAGAAAAACAACAGCCAATGTGTTAGTGGGGTTCAGCACCGCCAGCTGTTCCCCTGCTGTGTGGCCGGCATCGTGTCCAGCACAAGCCACGCTGGCACAACCGACCAAAAGCTGCCACCAGTGCAGGCTTCGGCCTACACTTTGCTCCTCTCCTCCTCCTGCTGACCCTGGGCTCTAACACCGCCAGTTTTTGCCCTGACATGCGAGCTGCACAGAGAAAAACACCAGTCAATGTGTCAGTGGGGTTCAGCAACGCCAGCTGTTCCCCTGCCGTGTAGCCGGCAACGTGACCTGCAAACGCCACGCAGGCACATGAACTGAAATTAAAGGGACCCTGCCACCCACCCCAAGGTGTTTCTATGTATAACAGCCACCTTGTACAGCAGTACTGCTGCATTTGTACAAGGTGGCTGACTTTGTCTACTTGCCCACGTTTAATTAAACACGTAAAAAATGTGTCTCATTACAGACCATTACAATGTCCCTGAGGTGTGACTTTCCTTTTTAATGACACGCAGCACCCCCCTTGTTAGCGCTGCCCGTCTTCTGACATCTTTGGTTGGCTGGCTGCGGCTGTGCGTCCGCCCTGCCTGAAACCACGCTCCTCGTTGTCTTACTTATTTTGACTGCGAGGGTGTGATTGATGGGCACGAGCAGTGGATATCTTCGCCTGTCTTTACTCATCTCCTTCCGCCTTCTTCAGAATGTGCGGCCTCATGGCCGCGGCATGCGAGAAGGGATAAGATGAGGCCGCCCAGTCTGATGCAGGTGTAAGGACATGGGGGACAGGCGACAAAATTTACTGCGCAAGGTCACAAATCCCAGCTCTGCAGTGTGACTTTATTAAAAGACACTGCGGGTCTGGGTTTCATGGCCATCGCTAACCGCACCGGCCAACATGAAAAGAGGTGAGAAGACAGGCATCGCTCACAGCGCATGGCCAAGGGATAACAAGAGCGCAGACTCCTGTACAGCAAATAACAAAGCTCAGGAATCTGCGCCCAGCACCTAGGTGTAAATTTTGACACCTGTGCTGCATCTCCTTAAAAAGACAAGTCACGCCTCCACTACTGTTTGACAGTATAATGGGCTAAATAGTGTACGTGTTTTATTCAGCGTGTGCAAGGAGAAAAATTAAGAGAGCAACCTTTTACTTGTGCAGCATTAATGCTGCACGAGGTGTGGCTCTTGTACCTTGCAACACCTGAGGGGGGTTAAAGGTTACCTTTGAAATTGGTTCAACTAGGCTTCGGCCTACACTCTGCTCCTCTCCTCCTCCTGCTGACCCTGGGCTGTAACAACGCTAGTTTTTGCCCGGACATGCGAGCTGCACAGAGAAAAACACCAGCCAATGTGTTAGTGGGGTTCAGCACCGCCTGCTGTTCCCCCACTGTGTAGCCGGCAAAGTGTCCTGCAAACGCAACGCAGACACAAAGCTGACTCCAGTGCAGGCTTCGGCCTACACTCTGCTCCCCCTGCTTACCCTTTGCTCCAACACCGCTAGTTGGGGCTGTAGGAAGACAATGTTCGATAGGCAAAGCATCTGGGTTCCAGCACCGCCAGCTGGTTCTCGGCAGTGTTTTTGTCACAGGTACTCCCTCGTGCCAAACCTGGTTTCAGCACCGTCAGCTGTTTCCGGGTTGTGTCAAGTTCACTGAGACGCCTATGCTTGCCCCGTCATGGTGTGGTCGGGTTAGCCAACTCCAGGGTGCCTCCAGTTTAGGAGCTTCCTATGTGGGCTGCGTGAACTGGTAGTCAAGGCTGGTTCTGTAGTGCCAGTAGGCCCAGCTCCCAATGTAGGACTGTTGGGGTTCGGTAACTGCGGCTGCCTCGCGGCCTAGCTGTTCTCTCCTCTCCTGTGGGCCTTCGGGTCCACCTCCTGGTTCCAGCACCGTCAGCTGGTTCCGGGCCGAGCCTTTGGCTTAGGTGCCTCCTCCTGGGTATCCGAGTTCCGCCAACGTCAGGCGGCCCTTGGTAGTGCTTTTAAGCGCGGGCACCTACAGCTTAGTAACCGGGTTCCAGCACCGTCAGCTGGTCCTCGGTCGTGCCATTGGCTCTTGCACACTGGGACAACGCATCTGGGTTCCAGCAACGCCAGCTGGTTCTCGGCAGTGTTTTTGACACAGGTACTCCCTCGTGCCAAGCCTGGTTTCAGCACCGTCAGCTGTTTCCAGGTTGTGTCAAGCTCACTGAGACGCCTATGCTTGCCCCGTCGTGGTGCAGTCGGGTTAGCCAACTCCAGGGTGACTCCAGTTTAGGAGCTTCCTATGTGGGCTGCGTGAACTGGTAGTCAAGGCTGGTTCTGTAGTGCCAGTAGGCCCAGCTCCCCCTGTAGGACTGTTGGGGTTCGGTAACTGCAGCTGCCTCGCGGCCTAGCTGTTCTCTCCTCTCCTGTGGGCCTTCGGGTCCACCTCCTGGTTCCAGCACCGTCAGCTGGTTCCAGGCCGAGCCTTTGGCTTAGGTGCCTCCTCCTGGGTATCCGAGTTCCGCCAACGCCAGGCGGTCCTTGGTAGTGCTTTTAAGCGCGGGCACCTACAGCTTAGTAACCGGGTTCCAGCACCGCCAGCTGGTCCTCGGTCGTGCCATTGGCTCTTGCACACTGGGGCAACGCACCTGGGTTCCAGCACCGCCAGCTGGTTCTCGGCAGTGTTCTTGTCACAGGTACTCCCTCGTGCCAAGCCTGGTTTCAGCACCATCAGCTGTTTCCGGGTTGTGTCAAGTTCACTGAGACACCTATGCTTGCCCCGTCGTGGTGCGGTCGGGTTAGCCAACTCCAGGGTGCCTCCAGTTTAGGAGCTTCCTATGTGGGCTGCGTGAACTGGTAGTCAAGGCTGGTTCTGTAGTGCCAGTAGGCCCAGCTCCCCCTGTAGGACTGTTGGGGTTCGGTAACTGCGGCTGCCTCGCGGCCTAGCTGTTCTCTCCTCTCCTGTGGGCCTTCGGGTCCACCTCCTGGTTCCAGCACCATCAGCTGGTTCCAGGCCGAGCCTTTGGCTTAGGTGCCTCCTCCTGGGTATCCGAGTTCCGCCAACGCCAGGCGGTCCTTGGTAGTGCTTTTAAGCGCGGGCACCTACAGCTTAGTAACCGGGTTCCAGCACCGCCAGCTGGTCCTCGGTCGTGCCATTGGCTCTTGCACACTGGGGCAACGCATCTGGGTTCCAGCACCGCCAGCTGGTTCTTGGCAGTGATCTTGTCACAGGTACTCCCTCGTGCCAAGCCTGGTTTCAGCACCGTCAGCTGTTTCCGGGTTGTGTCAAGTTCACTGAGACGCCTATGCTTGCCCCGTCGTGGTGCGGTCAGGTTAGCCAACTCCAGGGTGCCTCCAGTTTAGCAGCTTCCTATGTGGGCTGCGTGAACTGGTAGTCAAGGCTGGTTCTGTAGTGCCAGTAGGCCCAGCTCCCCCTGTAGGACTGTTGGGGTTCGGTAACTGCGGCTGCCTCGCGGCCTAGCTGTTCTCTCCTCTCCTGTGGGCCTTCAGGTCCACCACCTGGTTCCAGCACCGTCAGCTGGTTCTCGGCAGTGTCTTTTGCTCTTGTACCTTCTGCTCCCCATCCTGGTTTCAGTACCGTCAGCTGGTTCCGGGCAGAGCCTTTGGCTTAGGTGCCTCCTTCTGGGTATCCAAGTTCCACCAACGTCAGGTGGTCCTTGGTAGTGCTTTCAGGCACGGGTACCTCCTGCTTAGTAACCGGGTTCCAGTAACGTCAGCTGGTCCTCGGTAGTTCCATTGGCTCTTGGACCTTCGGCTACCCATCCGGGTTCCAGTACCGTCAGCTGGTTCTCGGCAGTGTCTTTTGCTCTTGTACCTTCTGCTCCCCATCCTGGTTCCAGTACCGTCAGCTGGTTCCGGGCAGAGCCTTTGGCTTAGGTGCCTCCTTCTGGGTATCCAAGTTCCACCAACGTCAGGTGGTCCTTGGTAGTGCTTTCAGGCACGGGTACCTCCTGCTTAGTAACCGGGTTCCAGTAACGTCAGCTGGTCCTCGGTAGTTCCATTGGCTCTTGAACCTTCGGCTACCCATCCGGGTTCCAGTACCGTCAGCTGGTTCTCGGCAGTGTCTTTTGCTCTTGTACCTTCTGCTCCCCATCCTGGTTCCAGTACCGTCAGCTGGTTCCGGGCAGAGCCTTTGGCTTAGGTGCCTCCTTCTGGGTATCCGAGTTCCGCCAACGTCAGGCGGTCCTTCCTTGGTAGTGCTTTTTAGCACGGGTACCTCCTGCTTAGTAACCGGGTTCCAGTAACATCAGCTGGTCCTCGGTAGTTCCATAGGCTCTTGAACCTTCGGGTAGCCATCCGAGTTCCAGTTCCATCAGCTGGTTCTTGGCATTTTCTCAGCCTTCTTGTACCTTCTGCTACATTTCCAAGTTGAAGACCCTAAAGTCGACGACCCGGAAGACCACCCCGATGACGACGACGACGACCCGGAAGACCACCCCGATGACGACGACGACGACGGCGGAGACGACGACGGCGGAGACGACGACGGCGGAGACGACGATGGCTGAGACGACGACGGCGGAGATGACGACACTGGAGAGGACGACCCTGGAGACGACGACATGGAAGACCGAGAAGCAGAAGAACAAGAGGCTGCAGAACAAAGAGCAGAAGAACATTAAGCATAACACTTAATATCAGTGCAAAAGATATTATCTAAATTATATGCAGAAGAAGACTAAGCAGTGTATGGGGGTGAGTCCGTTCCTCCTCGTGGTGCCCCTGGATAAAGCCTGATGCTGCAGGCCAAACTGAACGAGGACAAATGTAACTTTTGTGACTGGCAGAACGGAAGGTGTAATCTTCAAACTTTTATAGATAACAACTACGGGAATGCCTGTCACAAATGAGAATATGATGAAGAAGTAGAATAGGAAGAATAATAACAGTGGAATAAAAAGAATATGTAGAATAGGAAGAATAATAATAGTTGAATAAAATGAATATGAAGAATGTAATAAAAAAAAAAAAAAGGTAAAGGATGAAGAAGAAGATGAATAAGGTTTAGAAGAAGTTGATGTCAAAGATGCTGATGATGATGATGAAGATGAAAGTGTGGGAAGAGTAAAAAAAAAAAAAAAAAAAAAAAGGAGGGGAAGGGCGTGGAATAGTGAAACATCAATATCTGACAAAAAAAAAAATTTACATAGTCAATATCTTTGTCACTCCGAACGTCTTAAAAAAAAACAAAAAACATGCTATTCTATTTGATTGGGATAAACCTCTATGACTTTAATGTCTCCGCCACCTCCCCAAATACATCCGGCATTATTTTTAGTTGTTTTCCTTCATGTAGAATGAACCTACAAGGCAAGAATGGGTTTATTTTAATTCCGATATTTTGGTCCCATTGACTTGCATTGGGATCGGGTATCGGTATCGGCGATATCCGATATTTTTTGAATATCGGCCGATCCTATCCGATACCGATACTTTCCGATATCGGAAGGTATCGCTCAACACTAATAGTAACATAGTTATTCAGGTTGAAGGAAGACGTTAAGTCCATCTAGTTCAACCATAGCCTAACCTAACATGCCCTAACATGTTGATACAGAGGAAGGCAAAAAAAAACCATGTGGCAAATAGTAAGCTCCACATTGGGGAAAAAAATTCCTTCCTGACTCCACATGTGGCAATCAGACTATTTCCCTGGATTAACACCCTATCAAGGAATCTAGTGTATATAATCTGTGAGATTATACAGTACTTTTCAAGAAAGGCATCCAGTCGCCTCTTAAATTTAAGTAATGAATCACTCATTACAACATCATACGGCAGAGAGATCCATAGTCTCACTGCTCTTACAGTAGAGAATCCGCATCTGTTATTATGCTTAAACCTTCTTTCCTCCAGACGTAAAGGATGCCCCCTTGTCCCTGTCTCAGGTCTATGATTAAAAAGATCATCAGAAAGGTCTTTGTACTGTCCCCTCATATATTTATACATTAAAATAAGATCAACCCTTAGCCTTCATTTTTCCAGTCTAAATAGCCCCAAGTGTAATAATCTATCTTGGTATTGCAGACCCCCCAGTCCTCTAATAACCTTGGTCGCTCTTCTCTGCACCCGCTCTAGTTCAGCTATGTCTTTCTTATGCAACGGAGACGAGAACTGTGCACAGTATTCTAAGTGTGGTCGAACTAGTGACTTGTATAGAGGTAAAATTATGTTCTCCTCATGAGCATCTATGCCTCTTTTAATGCATTCCATTATTTTATTTGCCTTTGTAGCAGCTGTGTTATGACCTGGTGGTTAGGAGCACCCGACCTGATAGTTAAACTCATACAGGACGAGCTCTGGGATGTGGGAGCTCTGCTGACCGCAAGCCCTAATCCTATCGCACACACTAGAAATAGCCGTGGAGCGCTCCTGACGCTCCCTATGCGCCTCGTCACAGCCTAAGAGCTAGCTAGCCCTAGAGAAGAAAATAAAGCCTACCTTGCCTCAGAGAAATTCCCCAAAGGAATAGGCAGCCCCCCACATGTAATGACTGTGAGTAAAGATGAAAGTCACAAACGCAGAAATGAGATAGGTTTCAGCAAAGGGAGGCACGACTTACTAAATAGACAGAGGATAGGAAAGGAATCTTTGCGGTCAGCACAAAAACCTACAAAAGACCACGCGGAGTGTGCAAAAGGGTCCTCCGCACCGACTCACGGTGCGGGGGTGCCACCCTGCATCCCAGAGCTTCCAGCTAGCAAGACAAAATCAAGATAACCAGCTGGACAAAGAAACAAGAACAATAATACCAATCAGGAACTTAGCTTCTGCAGGAGAAGACAGGACACCAGACAGATCCAGGAGCGAACTGAACCAATGCTAAAACATTGACAGCTGGCATGGAGAAACGATCTGAGTGGAGTTAAATAGAGAAGCCAACCAAAGGATAAACCACGTCACCTGTGTAAGGAACCTCAGAAGCAGCAGCTCCACTCACAGCCACCAGAGGGAGCCCACGGACCGAACACACCGAAGTACCATTCATGACCACAGGAGGGAGCTCGACAACAGAATTCACAACACAGCTGCCTGACACTGGCCACTAATGTGAGTTTGTCATCCACCCATACTCCCAGGACTTTTTCATTGACAGTTTTGCCCAGAGTTTTAGAATTAAGCACATAGTTATACATCTTATTACTTCTGCCCAAGTGCATGACCTTACATTTATCCCCATTAAAGCTCATTTGCCATTTATCAGCACAAGCTTCTAGTTTACATAAATCCTTCTGTAATATAAAATTGTCCTCCTCTGTATTGATTACCCTGCAGAGTTTAGTGTCATCTGCAAATATTGAAATTCTGCTCTGTATGCCCCCTACAAAATCATTAATAAATATGTTAAAAAGAAGAGGGCCCAATACTGACCCCTGTGGTACCCCACTGCTAACCGCGACCCAGTCCGAGTGTGCTCCATTAATAACCACCCTTTGTTTCCTATCCCTGAGCCAGCTCTTAACTCACTTACAGATATTTTCCCCTATCCCCATTATTCTCATTTTATGTAGCAACCTTTTGTGTGGCACCGTATCAAAAGCTTTTGAAAAGTCCATATACAGTATGTCCACTGGGTTCCCTTGGTCCAGTCCGGAACTTACCTCATTAAAGGAATTGATCAGATTTGTCTGACAGGAACGGTCCCTAGTAAACCCGTGCTGATACTGGGTCATGAGGTTATTCCTCTTCAGATACTCCAGTATAGCATCCCTTAGAATGCCCTCCAGGATTTTACCCACAGTAGAGGTTAAGCTTACTGGCCTATAATTTCCGAGTTCGATTTTTGTCCCCTTTTTGAATATTGGCACCACATTCCTGTGGTACAGACTCTGTTATTATGGAGTCTTTAAAGATTAAAAATAATGGTCTATCAATTACTGTACTTAATTCCTGCAGTACTCAGGGGTTGGATCCCACTTGGGCCCGGAGATTTGTCAATTTTAGTGATTTTTAGACACCACAGTACTTCCTGCTGGGTTAAGCAGGTGACATTTAATGGGGAATTTTTGTTATCACTGATCATATTGTCTGCCATGGGATTTTCTTGTGTAAATACTGATGAAAAAAAGTCATTTAGCATATTGACTTTTTCCTCATCCTTATCCACCATTTCACCCAGACTATTTTTAAGGGGGCCAACACTGTCATTTTTTAGTTTCTTACTATTTACATAGTTAAAGAATATTTTGGGATTATTTTTACCCTCCCTGGCAATGAGTCTCTCTGTCTCAATTTTTGCTGCCTTGATTTGCTTTTTACAGAATTTAAAGGGACACTGTCACCTGAATTTGGAGGGAACAATCTTCAGCCATGGAGGCGGGGTTTTGGGGTTTTTGATTCACCCTTTCCTTACCCGCTGGCTGCATGCTGGCTGCAATATTGGATTGAAGTTCATTCTCTGTCCTCCATAGTACATGCCTGCACAAGGCAATCTTGCCTTGCGCAGGTGTGTACTATGGAGGACAGAGAATGAACTTCAGTCCAATATTGCAGCCAGCGGGTAAGGAAATGGTGAATCAAACACCCAAAAACCCCGCCTCCATGGCTGAAGATTGTTCCCTCCAAATTCAGGTGACAGTGTCCCTTTAATTAATTTTCTGTATTTATTTAATGCCTCATCACTACCTACTTCTTTTAATTCTCTAAATGCTTTCTTTTTGTCACTTATTGTGCCCCTTACAGCTCTATTTAGCCATATTGGTTTCGTCCTATTCCTAGTATGTTTATTCCCATACGGTATATACTGTGCACAGGTCCTATCCAGGATGCTAATAAATGTCTCCCATTTTCTTTCTGTATTTTTATGTCTCCTGAAGTTTAGTGTCCTTGTAACCCCTCTACTACACATCTTATTAAAGGATACATGAAAATTTATTATTTTATGATCACTATTCATCAAGTGACCCCCAACCCTTATATTTACTATTTGGTCTGGCCTGTTGGTTAATATTAGGTCTAGCAGTGCCTCCCTTCTTGTTGGGTCCTGAACCCATTGTGAAAGGTAATTGTCTCTCATAGTTGTCAAAAACCTATTACCTTTGCTGGAACTGCAGGTTTCTTATCCCCAATCTATTTCAGGGTAGTTGAAGTCCCCCATAATAATGACTTCTCCTTGAGTCGCTGCTTCATCTATTTGCTTTATCAGGATATTCTCCATTGCTTCCATTATTTTTGGAGACTTAAAACAAACCCCTATCAGTAATTTATTATTTTCCCCCCTCCTAAGGGGGACTCTACATTTTCATTAGATTCACGTATATTATCACGCAGGATGGGTTTTAAGGATGATTTTACATATAGACACACCCCTCCCCCTCGCTTATCTGTACGGTCATTTCTGAACAGACTATAGCCCTGCAAGTTAACAGCCCAGTCATGGCTCTCATCCAGCCATGTTTCAGATATCCCCACCATGTCATAATTATGCTCCAACACCATTAATTCTAATTCGTCCATATTGTTGGCGAGGCTTCTGGCATTAGTGTACATGCACTTTATGTATCTCTCTGTACCTCTATTCTTTCTTAAATTATAAATTGTTCTAACCCCACCCCCCATGCCACCGCCACCCCCAACTTCCTTATTTGTGCCCAGGTCTCTATCTGCACTATCTTCCCCTCCTATAAAATGAATACCCTCCCCCCCAATTCCCTAGTTTAAACACTCCTTCAACCTTCTAGCCATTTTCTCCCCCAACACAGCTGCACCTTCCCCATTGAGGTGCAGCCCGTCCCTAGCATAGAACCTGTAGCCAACTGAGAAGTCAGCCCAGTTCTGCAGGAACCCAAACCCCTCCTTCCTACACCAATTCTTGAGCCACTTATTAACCTCCCTAATCTCCCGTTGCCTCTCTGGCGTGGCACGTGCTACAGGCAGTATTTTGGAAAATACCACGTTGGAGGTCCTTGCTTTCAGCTTGCGGCCTAAATCGCTGAAATCATCTTTAAGGACCTTCCACCTACCTCTAACTTTGTCATTTGTGCCAATGTGCACCATGACCGCTGGGTCCTCACCAGCCCCTCCCAATAATCTGTCCACCCGATCAGCGATATGTCGGACTCGAGCGCCAGGTAGGCAGCACACCGTTCGACGATCCCTGTCTTTGTGACAGATTGCCCTATCTGTTCCCCTAATAATTGAATCCCCCACTACCAGCACCTGTCTGGCCTGCCCTGCTCTCCTTTTTCCCTCCTTACTGTAGCAGTCACTCCTCCGGCTTTCAGAGGACATTCATGGCTGCAGCAGTGATACCCCTGTACTAGCACCCCCCTCATCTGCCAACTTAACAAACTTATTGGGGTGTGCCAGATCAGGACTAGCCTCCCTGGCACTCTTCCATCTACCCGGCCTTCTGTCACCCAGCTTGCTACTTCACTGTCCTGCGGCTCCATCCTACCATCCCCCCCTCATCTATCCCTTTGAGCATCTGCTCAGTGAGCAGAAGACTCCTTTCCATATTGTCTATGGATCTCAGTGTTGCCAGATGCACATTTAGATTCAGAACCTGGGCTTCCAAATGCACAACGTGCTCACATCTCGCACAGCAGTATGCACCCTCGACCGGCTGATCAAGGATTGCATACATGTGGCAAGATGTACACTGGATGGCATTAACAAGAGTGGAGCACATTTCCTAATGGGGATTGCACCAGACAGAAAAGTTAAATAAAAAATAAATGCAAAGTATCAATAAAACACAGATAGCAATTCAGTAATTCCTCCCTTGGAACCTCCCTGAATCCAAAGTCACTGAGTCACAAGTCACACATACCACCGTTCGCACTTACGCTCAGGTCACACTCAGCTCGCTCACACTAGCTAAGCTGAAGATTTAAAGAGATTTTTACTTTTGAACGACATCATTGGTTTTAGCATGTCGTGTACTAGAAAACAGGAAAAACAATTCCAAGTGCGGTGAAATTGCAAAAAAAGTGCAATCCCACACGTGTTTTTTGTTTGGGTTTTTTGCTAGGTTCACTAAATGCTAAAACTGACCTGCCATTATGATTGTCCAAGTCATTATGAGTTCATAGACACAAAACATGTCTAGGTTCTTTTTTACCAAAGTGTTGAAAAAATTTCCAAACTTTGCTAAAAAAAATTAAAATTATGCCATTTTTCGTGATCTGGGGTTGGTTGAGAACTTATTTTTTGCGTGCCGAGCTTATATTTTTAATGACACCATTTTGGTGCAGATGCGAACTTTTGATTGCCTGTTATTGCATTTTAATGCAATGTCGCAGCGACCAAAAAAACGTAATTCTGGCGTTTTGAATTTTTTTCACGCTACGCCCTTTAGTGATCAGGATAATCCTTTTTTTATTGCTAGATCAGGAAATTCTGAACACGGTGATACCTAATATGTGTAGGTTTGATTTTTTTATTGTTTTATTTTGAATGGGGCGAAAGAGGGGTGATTTGAACTTTCATTTTTTAATTTTTTTTATATATTTTTTTTAAATTTCTTTAACTTTTGGCATGCTTCAATAGTCTCAATGGGAGGCTAGAAGCTGCCATAGCGCAATAAGCTCAGCTACATAGAGGCATTGTTGAGATCACCTCTATGTAGCAGATATACTGACTTGCTATGAGTGCTGACCACAGGGTGGCGCTCACAGCAGTCCGGCACTGTCAACCATAGAGGTCTCCAGGAAACCTCTGGTTGTCATGCCAACAAACCGATGATCCCTGATCGCGTGATGTGGTCACAAGTGTGCATATTCTTCAGCATGATTGCCGGAAGCGCCATTTAAATGCCGCTGTGAAAGTTTGACAGCGGCATTTAACTAGACAATAGTGGCGGGTGGATCGCGATTCCACCCGCGGCTATTGCGGACACATTTCAGCTGTTCAAAACATCTGATATGTCCCAGAAAAGATGTGGGCTCACCGCCGGAGCCTACATCAAAGGGAGAGATACCGACTACTATTATGCACGATATCAGTAAGGTTAAAGTGCAACACTTTTGTACGTACATGTCTTTCTTATTTTTTGAATTGCATTTGTATTACACGTACATTGAGTAGCACTGTATCAATATACAGGTGGTGCCCGCTCCATTGTTACTTTTTGTCATGAATCAATAGTAAACGTGGAAATAAGCAACTTTGTAGTAATTCTCGATTTATAGATAAAATCTGTATTCAGTGAAGATACATACTATGGAAAAGAAGGAGCTAGTGGCAGTCACACGCATTCTGATATTTTGCTGTAAGTTCTCCTGAAACAACAGACACAGTTCTCCAACTGTCATCTCCTATTTCAGTAATAGGAAAATCTGCATTCAATGAAGACAGATTGTACCTGTGAACTCTGAGCTTTAAAAATGACTAGTGTTGAGCGATACCGTCCGATACTTGAAAGTATCGGTATCGGATAGTATCGGCCGATACCCGAAAAATATCGGATATCGCCGATACCGATATCCGATACCAATACAAGTCAATGGGACATCAAGTATCGGAAGGTATTCTCATGGTTCCCAGGGTCTGAAGGAGAGGAAACTCTCCTTCAGGCCCTGGGATCCATAGGGATGTGTAAAATAAAGAATTAAAATAAAAAATATTTATATATTTTCCTCTCCGGCGGCCCCTGAACTCAGCGCGGGTAACCGGCAGGCTTCTTTGTTCAAAATCAGCGCTTTTAGGACCTGAGAATCACGTCCCGGCTTCTGATTGGTCGCGGGCCGCCCATGTGACCGCCACGCGACCAATCACAAGCCGCGACGTCACCGCAAGCTATTAACGCGCTCATTTTTAAAAATGAGCGCGTTAATGACTTTCAAAGACGTCACGGCTTGTGATTGGTCGCGTGGCCGCGACCAATCACAAGCCGCTACGTCTTTGAAAGTCATTAACGCGCTCATTTTTAAAAATGAGCGCGTTAATAACTTGCGGTGACGTCGCGGCTTGTGATTGGTCGCGGCCACGCGACCAATCACAAGCCGCTACGTCTTTGAAAGCCATTAACGCGCTCATTTTTAAAAATGAGCGCATTAATAGCTTGCGGTGACGTCGCGGCTTGTGATTGGTCGCGGCCACGCGACCAATCACAAGCCGCTACGTCTTTGAAAGCCATTAACGCGCTCATTTTTAAAAATGAGCGCGTTAATAGCTTGCGGTGACGTCGCGGCTTGTGATTGGTCGCGGCCACGCGACCAATCACAAGCCGCTACGTCTTTGAAAGCCATTAACGCGCTCATTTTTAAAAATGAGCGCGTTAATAGCTTGCGGTGACGTCGCGGCTTGTGATTGGTCACGGCCACGCGACCAATCACAAGCCGCTACGTCTTTGAAAGCCATTAACGCGCTCATTTTTAAAAATGAGCGCGTTAATAGCTTGCGGTGACGTCGCGGCTTGTGATTGGTCGCGTGGCCGCGACCAATCACAAGCCGCTACGTCTTTGAAAGCCATTAACGCGCTCATTTTTAAAAATGAGCGCGTTAATAGCTTGCAGTGACGTCGCGGCTTGTGATTGGTCGCGTGGCCACGACCAATCACAAGCCGCTACGTCTTTGAAAGCCATTAACGCGCTCATTTTTAAAAATGAGCGCGTTAATAGCTTGCGGTGACGTCGCGGCTTGTGATTGGTCGCGTGGCCGCGACCAATCACAAGCCGCTACGTCTTTGAAAGCCATTAACGCGCTCATTTTTAAAAATGAGCGCGTTAATAGCTTGCGGTGACGTCGCGGCTTGTGATTGGTCGCGTGGCCGCGACCAATCACAAGCCGCTACGTCTTTGAAAGTCATTAACGCGCTCATTTTTCAAAAATGAGCGCGTTAATAGCTTGCGGTGACGTCGCGGCTTGTGATTGGTCGCGTGGCGGTCACATGGGCGGCCCGCGACCAATCAGAAGCCGGGACGTGATTCTCAGGTCCTAAAAGCGCTGATTTTGAACAACGAAGCCTGCCGGTTACCCGCGCTGAGTCCAGGGGCCGCCGGAGAGGTAAATATATCAATATTTTTTATTTTAATTCTTTATTTTACACATCTCTATGTATCCGATACCGATACCCGATACCACAAAAGTATCGGATCTCGGTATCGGAATTCCGATACCGCAAGTATCGGCCGATACCCGATACTTGCGGTATCGGAATGCTCAACACTAAAAATGACTAATCAGTCCTGGCAGAAAAAAGTGGATTTCTCTTATAAGACATATTACAAAGTTTACTAAATTTCACGTGTACTATTAATTTATGAAAAAAACATTAAATCATTAAGTACGTTCAGCAGACATGAATATTATATTTTTATTTTCATTTTTGCAAGTTACAATTTAGATTTCGACCTTTTATTATTGACCGTTATTCTGTAACAAGGCTTATTAAATATATACCGAAAACTGTGAACTTTTCACATAAAACATTGCAGATTTTCTGCCGTGATTTCCATTTGCTGTACAGAGAGGCTTTCTCAGTGATGTCGAGAAAAAAAAGAAAAATGCCTGAAGCTTTTACAACACCAAGGAAAAAATGATTACATGATATTAAACAGTGGGAGGACACAGCAATCTGTCCCAAACACGTCTCAATTTATAGAATACACAGAGGTGACCAGGTCAGTGATAATAACAGTCATTCTGAGATCTACAATGTAGATAATTATATAAATATTAAATATTAAATGAAACTAATGCACCCCAGTAATAGCCATCAATTTGCCAATGGGGACATTTTAATTATGGTTCTTTTCACATTTACATGAACAAAATGGGAAGGAATATTCAACCTGACAATGAATTAACAATAGATCCTCGGAGTGATGTAGATTCTATTCACCAGGGTTGTATCTATGAAAAGACTGACCACCAAATTAAGGTTGTCTGATTGTTGGATCTAGCACAAAATCAAGAATTCGGCAGAATAACGATCCATTATTTCCACTCGCTCTGCCTTACTGTCTTCCTCTATCAGGGAATTTGTTAACAATGTCTATTTAGGCTATGTTCACACGTTCCTGATTTCCCTCCTTTTTTTTCAGGACTAAAAACCGCAGCTCTTGGCAGAAAACGCAGGTCCTTTTTTTGGTGCTTTTCTGGTGCGTTTTTTGAAGCGTTTTTTGATGCGTTTTTTTTATGCGTTTTTTTATGCAGTTTTCTATGCAGAGTCTGTGTGTTTTCTAGGAAGTTTTTTAGGGTTAAAATGGCTGAAAATACCGTAACCCTACCCCTAACCCTAACCCTACCCCTAACCCTAACCCTACCCCTAACCCTACCCCTAACCCTAACCCTACCCCTAACCCTACCCCTAACCCTACCCCTAACCCTACCCCTACCCCTAACCCTACCCCTAACCCTAACCCTATTCTAACCTTAGTGGAAAAAAAAAAATTCTTAATTTTTTTATTGTCCCTACCTATGGGGGTGACAAAAGGGGGGGGGAGGGTCATTTACTATTTTTTTTATTTTGATCACTGAGATAGGTTATATCTTAGTGATCAAAATGCACTTTGGAACGAATCTGCCGGCCGGCAGATTCGGCGGGCGCACTGCGCATGCGCCCGCCATTTTGCAAGATGGCGGCGCCCAGGGAGAAGACGGCCGGACGGACACCGGGAGGCTGGGTAAGTATAAGGGGGGGAGATGAGGGCACGGGGGGGGCGTCGGAGCATGGGGGGGTGGCATCGGAGCATGGGGGGGTGGGATTGGGGCACGGGGGGGCAGCCACACTGCAGCGGTTCTGCACCACAAACCGCAGAAAACCCGCAGATATTTTTTTCATCTGCGGGTTTTACTGGGGGTTTGACCTCACAATGGAGGTCTATGGGTGCAGAACCGCTGCAGTTCCGCAAAAAGAAGTGACATGGTCCTTCTTTTTTACCGCGGCTATTCAGCGCTGCTTTTTTCGCGATTTTCCACAATGTGGGCACAGCAGTTCCTGTTTTCCATAGGGTACATTGTAATGTACCCTGCATGGAAAACAGCTGCGGACCCGCAGCGGGAAAATCGCGGCAATTCCGCATTAAAAAAAGGATGGTGTGAACATGGCCTTAGAGGAGCTATCTGGCCAGGATGATAAAAACAGTCCACTTTTTTACCAGGAGAAGCATCACTTGTGTCCATGTCTTGTGCCTGGTATTCCTGTAATTCATCTTCGTTCATGCGAATTAGGTTGAGTTGCAAAAGCCAAAAGTCAGAAATTGGACAGGAGTTGTGCTGCCTTTGAAAAAGAGAACAGACCCTTTTTTTAAAATCCTGGACTTACTTAAAAAGTATCTATCTTTAAATTGTATTTTCATAAAACAGCACTAGTTAAACCAATAAACTTTATAATATATCATATTAGATGATTCCTCACATCAGTCAATTCCTCTTCCGCTTTCACTTCCTTCACTGATCATTAAAGGGAACTTGTCACCTGAATTTGGCGGGCCCTTTTTTCAGTCCGATGGGTGGTATTTTCGGGTCTTTTATTCACCCCTTCCTTTCCCGCTGGCTGCCATATTGTCGTGAAGTTGATTTGCTTTCCTCTGTAGAACACGCGTGCGCAAAGAAATCTTGCCTTGCGCACGCGCAATATGCTTTGCCCAACTGCGGGCAAAGCCGAAAAGCATTAGTGCGCTTGCACCAGCGCACTATGTGCCAGAACACAGTAAAATACTTCCGGGATGCCGGCGCATTCGCACTAATGCTTTTCGGCTTTGCCCGCAGTTGGGCAAAGCATACTGTGCATGTGCAAGGCAAGATTGCTTTGCCCACGCGTGTTCTACGGAGGAACGTGAATCAACTTCAAGACAATATTGCGGCCAGCGTGTGGCCAGCAGGAAAGGAAGGGGTGAATAAAAGACCCGAAAACACCGCCCATCGGACCGAAAAAAGGGCCCTCCAAATTCAGGTGACAGGTTCCCTTTAACTTTGAATTTACTATCATTTCACATGTTTTCAGATCTGTTTTTACTGAGTGATCAAATTACAGCTGCTGCTTATACAAGTCTAAGGAGAGAGGTAAGAGATAAAGCTAGAGGCAGAAAGAGGCAGCGAGACACCCAGATGTGCTACTGCTGCATCTAGTGAGGGGACTACAACTGCTAAACACTAGGTACAAGTCATGTATTGGCCAGAAATAGTGTTATTCTTCATTTACGCACATATTAGCATTATGAAAATGTACTATTTGCTGTACATATTACATGCAAAAAAGATTCAGATATGCAACACAACTTGTGCCTAGTTCTGGTGCTTGTGTGCTGACACAACGAACTCTTGAATAATTTGGCATTAGTGTGGCTTCTAGAAAAACGCATATTTGCCGCATACATTATAATGTAAGCTTCGTTAAAATAAAAAATGATAATAAACTACAAATATTATGGGTTGTTCAATGTATCCAATGAGGCTTGACTACTCCACTGAAACCTTGAGATCCCCCCCCCAAAAAATGATTTTCTTGTTTCTTCTTGATAAAACAATAAGCACGAAAAGTATTTTTTTCTTATTAATTTTGGGTTATCCATGACTAGATGCAAAATAGTAAGGTGTGGGTCCTGCTCTGCCCCATCTATTTTGATGTCTGCTGACATATACTGAGATGACTTGCAAGAGTTAGGGTCCTTCCTGATTGGGTACACCTTGGTGCGATGTGATGGCTTTTATGCTTTTTTGATCAGAATAGTGTCATAAGTACCCTATGATATTTACATGTACTATTACTATTTATTTACTTACTGCAGGATATTTGCTCATTTTGATTTTATCCCAGGTTTTACTAATTTAAAAGGATTAAGAAAGTAAGCTGCCAGTTAGGGTCGGCTCCGGGTTTTTGAGCGCCCGGGCGAAAGAGTCTCAGTAGGCACCCCCTTTAACACAGACCACGATTCATGATGCACAGATTCAGCAGAGAAATATAGGTATAGTACAATGCCAGATTTCACTTCTTACATGAGTGTTAGTTATTGTAAATTGTACAAAGCAGAGGGGCTATATATAAGTCAACCCCTTATATGCCAATTTTTGTGACCTACTCCCTCTTCCTCAGTTACCAGTAGGCATTTTATTGTTAGCTAAACTTGCTGCAAAGAAAAAACTGCATACATTAAATATAACAATTTTTTAATGGAAAACTTTTTAAAAAGTAAACATTGAAAGTATTAATGTAGAACATTTGTAAAAGTGCAAAATGGGTAGCATATAGCACAGCCACGTAGAATGTAGCACTGCCACATAGCATATAACACAGCCACGTAGTATATAGCACAGCCAAGTAGTATATAGCACAGCCACGTAGTATATAACACAGCCCACATAGTGTATAGCACAGCCACGTAGTATATAACACAGTCCATATAGTATATAACACAGCTCACGTAGTATATAGCACAGCCACGTAGTATATAACACAGCCACGTAGTATATAGCACAGCCCACCTAGTATATAGCATAGCCACATAGTTTATAACACAGCCCACATAGTATATAGCACAGCCACGTAGTATATAACACAGCCATATAGTATATAGCAGTGTGGGCGCCATATTCCTGTTAAAAAAAGAATTAAAATAAAATATAGTTATATACTCACCTTCTGGCGGCCCCCGGATCCAACCAGGCCTTAGCGATGCTCCCGCCAGCTCCCATTCCCAGTGATGCTTTGCAACAATGACCTGTGATCATGTAGCGGTCTTGCATGATTCTATATCATCTGGGGTCATTTTGCAAGGCATTACTGGGAACGGGAGCTGCCAGGAGCATTGCGAAGAGCGGGAAGGCTGAGGGGCGATGCCGGAGGGTGAGAATAGCACGATTTTTTATTTTTTTAATGATTTTTAACATTATATCTTTATACTATTGATGCTGCATAGGCAGCATCATTAGTAAAAAGTTGGTCACACTTGTCAAAATGGGCAGCCCCTCTCACTCGGTCCCCATCACTTGCCCGGGTGCTGACGCCGGCCCTGGTGCCAATCATCTAGTTAAAAAAAATGAAGAGTTTTGCCTGCCCATATACTTGTGCTGACTGTACTGTGCTGATTCCCCATTTGTGAATATTATCATGTTACCTCGGAAGTTCACCATTTCTTTCCTCTATGATGACACACCGGCACTGGCTCCCATGACCAACTGTGCTTTCCCAATCCCATTCTTTTGAAGCATCATCATACTATTTATACTCAAGGCTGGCATTGACATGATATAGTAGGAGAAAATTATTGTAGATTCATTCTTCCATTGCATTGTCTCTGCCTCTTATGGGCAGAGGAGTGATGGGGCTACAGGAGCTGACCAAAAACAACTAATGTTATCACAAATTCCGCCCAATATGTAGAATTTTATAAGCGCTGATAGTGGCACATTGAGTGACTAATAATGCTGAAATATGTTTTTGGCTGTTGAAGAGTGCCTGTAGCCTATAATGGCCCAAGATTTTTTTTATTTCTTAATATTTTATATTTTCCCTTTTTTTTAATAAGATCTTTACCTTAGAAATGCCCTAAATGATTGTAAAGGTAATGTCCCCATCATAGCTTGTCACCGTGCTAATTCCATTCAATTACTGAGTCTGGTGCCTGGTGAAGCTAATTCTAATTAAATGTTCTCCTTTCTTCCAATCCTAATAGATCTCAATATATATCATCTTATTTGCTTCCTTTTTGTAAGACAAAGTATAGTCATCGCATGAGACAGACTCCCTTGTAGTAATGGGGGTCATAATGCCTTGTAAAGCAATAAAACACTTACATAGATATTAAATGAAGGCAGCTAATCAGACAAGCATTCAGACAGTGAAAATGGCAAATCATTAAGACTATGTCTGGTAAAACATCCCGTAATCAGGACAGAAAGCTGAGATTGTACGAGCCAGACAAGGTGGTCTGTCTGGACATAGATTTTACTAATTATATCTAACGAAAAATATACTTAGGGGTGGTCTGTGTTTGTACTTTTCCATCTTGGTAAATTATGCTTGCTCCATTCTGCTCATGTATACTCTTGCTTCTGTGCATTAAACAACTCTACTGCCTCATATGGGATTTAGATAATTATCTTTACAAAACCCTGTGCTTGCTGCTTGAGGGACTATAAGTACCATATACTCCAATTGAGGGCTGCTGAGTGGAGAGAGAGCTACATTTAAGTACATGGCTGCAGGTAAGTACATAGTTAAACACAATGTCATAGGCAAGAGCATAGTTTTTCTGTTTTTATCTGTATGGTTTATCCCCATTGAATATGCGCTCCATGGAAAATGCTACCCTATGTGTGCCTTGTGAGACGTATGCATGCCTTGAACAGGGTGAGGGTGAATATGTCTGCACTCGATGTCAGCGAGTTACATATTTGGAAGCCCAGGCAATGGATCTAAGAGTGCAACTTGCAAACCTGGAAAGTTTAGAGCTCACTGAACTTGCGCTTCTTATGACCAACATGCCCATATAGATGGCTTAGTAGCATTGCTCCTGACAAATTTTCTTTAAGGCAAAATAGGTTTATTACATTACTGTACGGATATTTTACCGTTTTGATTAGAAATTGCATATAGTCTATAATTTCATACTTTCTGTGTATCTACCTAGACCTCAAATCTCATTTTTCTGGTTTTGTGACACACCACCACCGCAGACACCAGTATCCTCACAGCTACAGCCCCGAACGGGACTCCTACACCCACCCAGGGATCTAAGTCCTTCGCTCCGCTCCTACAATTCTAAGGTTTGAGAAAGACCCTGTGGGTCGAAACGTTACCTACCTTGAAACACTGCGGTGCTACCTTTATTTTGGTGTTTGTAATAAAGAAAACCACAATTTTTTGAGACAAAAATCAAATCTCCGAAAACCTTTCTGAGTGCGACTGTTGTTGTATGACTATAGATCATATCACAGTAATCAAAATAAAAAAAAAAACTTTAAGTAAAACCCCCCTTTATCACCCCCTTAGGTAGGGAACATAATAAAATTAAGAAATTATATTTATTTTTATTTTTTCAACTAGGTTTAGGGTTAGAACTAGGGTTAGGGTTAAGGTTAGAACTAGGGATTGGGTTAGGGTTAGAACTAGGGTTAGGGTTGCAATTAGGGTTACAGTTAGAATTAGGGTTAGAGTTAGAATTAGGCTATGTGCACATGGTGCGGATTTGGCTGCAGATCCGCAGCGGATTGGCCGCTGCGGATTCGTGGCAGTTTTCCATCACGTTTACAGTACCATGTAAACCTAAGGAAAACCAAATCCGCTGTGCCCATGGTGCGGAAAATACCACGTGGAAACGCTGCATTGTATTTTCCGCAGCATGTCAATTCTTTGTGCAGATTCCGCAGCGTTTTACACCTGTTCCTGTATAGGAATCCGCTGGTGAAATCCGCACAAAAAACACTGGAAATCCACGGTAAATCCGCAGATAAAATGCAGTGCGTTTTACCTGTGGATTTTTAAAAAATGATGTGGAAAAATCCGCACACAAATCTGCAGCGTGGGCACATAGCCTTAGGGTTGGAATTAGAGTTAGGGTTGGAATTAGGGTTAGGGTTGGAATTAGGGTTAGGGGTGTGTTGCGGTTAGGGTTGTGGTTATTGGTATGTTGGTTTTAAGGTTATAATAAGGGTCATGTTTAGAGTTGGTATAAGGGTTAGGGATGTGTTGGGGTTAGTGTTGGAGTTAGAATTGAAGGGTTTCCACTCTTTAGGAACATCAGGGGGTCTCCAAGCACGACATGGCGCCACTATTGATTCCAGTCAATCTTGCGTTCAAAAAGTCAACTGGTGCTCCCTCTCTTCCGAACCCCGATGTGTGCCCAAACAGTGGTTTACCCCCACATATGGGGTACCAGCGTACTCAGCAACAAACTGGACAACAACAATTCCAAAATGGGATCACTTGTGGGGGGTTTCTACTGTTTAGGCACATCAGGGGCACTGCAAACACAGCATGATGCCTGCAGGCCATTCCATCATAATCTGCATTTCAAAACATCACTACTTCCCTTCCGAGCCCCGACGTGAGCCCAAATAGTAGTTAGCCCCCACATATGGGGTATCAGCGTACTCAGGACAAACTGGACAACAACATTTGGCGTCGAATGTCTCCTGTTACCCTTGTGAAAATAAAAAAAATGTGGGCTACAAAAATCATTTTTTTAAAAAGAAAAATTATTTTTTATTTTCACGGCTCTGCTTTATAAACTTCTGTGAAGCACTTGGGGGTTCAAAGTGCTCACCAAACATCTAGATAAGTTCCTTGGGGGGTCTAGTTTCCAAAATGGGGTCACTTGTGGGGGAGCTCCAATGTTTAGGCACACATGGGCTCTACAAACGTGACATGGTGTCCGCTAACGATTGGAGCTAATTTTCCATTCAAAAAGTCAAATGGTGCTTCTTACCTTCCGAGCCCTGCCGTGTGCCCAAACAGTGGTTTACCCCCACATATGAGGTATCAGTATACTCAGGAGAAATTGACCAATAAATTTTAGGATCCATTTTATCCTGTTGCCCATGTAAAAATGAAAAAATTGAGGCTAAAAGAACATTTTTGTGAAAAAAAAGTACTCTTTCATTTTTACGGATCAATTTGTGAAGCACCTGGGGGTTTAAAGTTCTCATTATGCATCTAGATAAGTTCCTTGGGGAGTCTAGTTTTGAAAATGGAGTCACTTGTGGGGGAGCTCTAATGTTTAGGCACACAGGGGCTCTCCAAACGCGACATGGTGTCCGCTAACGATTGGAGCTAATTTTTCATTCAAAAAGTCAAATGGTGCTCCTTCCCTTCTGAGCACTGTCGTGCGCCCAAACAGTAGTTCCCTCCACATATGGGGTATCAGCGTACTCAGGACAAATTGGAACACAACTTTCAGGGTCCAGTTTCTCCTTTTACTCTTGGTAAAATAAAAAAATTGTTGCAAAAAGATAATTTTTGTGAGTAAAAATGTATATGTTCATTTTTTCCTTCCATGTTGTTTCCGTTGCTGTGAAACACCTGAAGGGTTAATAAACTTCTTGAATGTGGTTTTGGGCACCTTGAGGGTTGCAGTTTTTTAGAATGGTTTCACTTTTGGGTATTTTCAGCCATATGGACCTCTCAAACTGACATCAAATGTGAGGTGGTCCCTAAAAAAAATGTTTTTTTTAATTTTGCTGTAAAAATGAGAAATTGGTGGTCAAATTTTAACCCTTATAACTTACGAGCAAAAAAGTGAAAAAAATATATGTTAAAAAAATGCACCCAAAAACTCAATGGAAAAAACACAAGTAACCTAATTTACATAATTGGTACAGAAATGGTTTAGAAAATCTGCAGTGTCAAAAACTCAATAAAAGCTCAGTAGCCTTACAGTTTGTAAAAATACGAAACATTTCAAATTTTTTTATATATATTGTCTCATTATCTCTGCATATGGTCAGAGCAGCATGAACGTTAGCATGGGTGTTTCTGCAAGTAGAAAGCGTTAACGGGACTTTAAAGCATCTTGGATTACAGAAGACTTTTCATCAAATTTTTCATTTTGAACTCGGACACATGATCTAATAGTTGCTCACAGAGCAGAATAATTTTTTTTTTCTTCTCATGTCTCCAGAGATATTGGCAATCATATTATTGCCACCTAATGTGTTAACTTATATAGGGAGAAGAAGTGCACGCCCCCGATTAAAACGTTTTAATAATATCTACTAGGCTTCGATTGTTAATATCTCCTCAAAGGAATGGCAAGAAAAAAGAAAAAGTTTTATTTCCCTCTGCAGCCACTATTAAATTGTGTTTGAGTGGCACATTCCTGTACTGCCAGCAAGACTCCACATTGCTAACAATTTCTATTACCCCAACACTCCATGGGCGTGATTCATCAAAGATTTTACATGAACAAAACTTCCATAAAAAGATTTTAAAAATTGCAAATTTTTGTTCACACCATTTGTGCACAGCTCTGACAAAGTGGGCATGACGAGGTGTGGTGACCGCTGACACCAAATTCATGATAAACGGTGGTGTTCCTTTCATCAAAAATCTTACTCCAATGTCTGACTAGATTAAGATTTGCAGTTTGGTGGCCAATGGAGGTGCATCAAGACTGACAGGCAGCAAAGTGGCCGTTCTTTGTAAATTCCAGATAACAGACGACTGTCATAGTTTGGTGTAACTTTTTTTAGCGCTTGGACCTACATTTATCTCACCAAAATAGGTCCATCTTCCACTCGCTGTGAAATGAGAGGTTGCTGGACACAAATACACAGCTCTCACCATTCACTTCTCTGGGAGTTATGATAATAACCATTAAGCATGCTCAGCTATTTTAAAAACCCGCGTAGAAGCAAATTAAAACAACTGGACAAGCATGGCCACTTTTCCATTCACTCCAGCTGCAAGATGGAGGTCAGAGGGTCCCTGTTCTTCCAGAGATGCAGGTGTAAATTTATCAAAAATTTATAGCACACCCTTTAACCCCAGGAGGTATTTTCGTTTTTGCACTTTGGTTTTTTGCTCCCCTTCTTCCCAGAGCCATAACTTTTATATTTTTCCATCAATATGGCTATGCGAGAACTTGTTTTTTGCAGGTCGAGTTGTACTTTTGAACGACACCATTGGTTTTAACACAACATCAAAGGGAGGGAGTCCAATGTTGGCATATTATTATGCCCGATGTTGGAAAGGGGTTACATTTCATTAGTTTGCAAAAGTCTTAACATTTTTTTTATTTGGTTGTATACATTTCCGGCATTAATTACATACCATTTCTAAGAATATTATATTTATGGCCTGTCTCCTTTTTTGTTGTTAGATGATGGAGTTTAAACTAAATTTGGCAATGTCTTTGCTATTATTACAGCTTACTGCAGCTTAGCTACAAAGAGTAATCGTCATTGTAATTTTTATTTAATAAATCAATAATACACAAGAAAATAAGCAACTTTGTAATATATATTATCAGTAGTGTTGAGCGATACCGTCCGATACTTGAAAGTATCGGTATCGGATAGTATCGGCCGATACCCGAAAAATATCGGATATCACCGATACCGATATCCGATACCAATACAAGTCAATGGGACACCAAGTATCGGAAGGTATCCTGATGGTTCCCAGGGTCTGAAGGAGAGGAAACTCTCCTTCAGACCCTGGGATCCATAGGGATGTGTAAAATAAAGAATTAAAATAAAAAATATTGATATATTCACCTCTCCGGCGGCCCCTGGACATCACGCTGGTAACCGGCAGGCTTTTTTGTTTAAAATGAGCGCCTTTAGGACCTGCAAATAACGTCGCGGCTTCTGATTGGTCGCGTGCCGCTCATTATTATTATTATTATTATTATTATTTATTTATATAGCACCATTGATTCCATGGTGCTGTACATGAGAAGGGGTTACATACGAGTTACAAACATCACATACAGTAAATAAACTAACAATGACGGACTGATACAGAGGGGCGAGGACCCTGCCCTTGCGGGCTTACATTCTACAGGATTGTGGGGAAGGAGACAGTAGGTTGAGGGTTGCAGGAGCTCCGGTGTTGGTGAGGCGGTAGCTCCGGTGTTGGTGAGGCGGTAGCTCCGGTGTTGGTGAGGCGGTAGCTTCGATAGTGATGAGGCAGCAGCGGTGTCAGTGCAGGCTGTAGGCTTTCCTGAAGAGATGAGTTTTCAGGTTCCGTCTGAGGGATCCGACTGTGGTTGATAGTCGGACGTGTTGGGGCAGAGAGTTCCAGAGGATGGGGGATATTCGGGAGAAGTCTTGGAGGCGATTGGATGAGGAGCGAATAAGTGTGGAGGAGAGAAGGAGGTCTTGGGAGGACCGGAGGTCACGTGAGGGAAGATATCGAGAGATTAGTTCAGAGATATATGGAGGAGACAGGTTGTGGATGGCTTTGTAGGTCAGTATTAGCAATTTGAACTGGATACGCTGAGGGAATGGGAGCCAGTGAAGAGATTTGCAGAGGGGGGAAGCGGAGGAGTAGCGAGGAGAGAGATGGATTAGTCGGGCAGCAGAGTTAAGGATGGACTGGAGAGGTGCAAGGGTGTTAGCAGGGAGGCCACAGAAAAGGATGTTGCAGTAGTCAAGGTGGGAAATGATGAGGGCGTGCACAAGCATTTTAGTAGATTGGGGGTTGAGGAAAGGACGGATCCTGGAGATATTTTTGAGCTGGAGGTGACAGGAGGTGGAAAGAGCTTGGATGTGTGGTTTGAAGGACAGGGCAGAGTCAAAGGTTACTCCGAGGCAGCGGACTTCGGGTACAGGGGAAAGCATGATGTCATTGACTGTGATAGATAGGTCAAGTAAGGAAGATTTGTGGGATGGAGGAAAGATGATGAGTTCAGATTTGTCCACATTGAGTTTGAGGAAGCGAGAGGAGAATTAGGAGGATATGGCTGATAGATTCTCTGGGATTCTGGACAGCAGAGCGGTGACATCTGGGCCAGAGAGGTAGATCTGAGTGTCGTCAGCATAGAGGTGGTACTGGAATCCATGGGACTTTATGAGTTGTCCCAAGCCAAGTGTATAGATTGAGAAGAGTAGGGGTCCTAGAACAGAGCCTTGGGGGACTCCAACAGAGAGAGGGTGGGATGAGGAGGTAGTATGGGAGTGGGAGACGCTGAATGTGCGGTTGGAAAGGTACGAGGCGATCCAGGATAGGGCGAGGTCTTTGATGCCAAAGGAGGAGAGCATCTGCAGTCGGAGGCAGTGGTCAACTGTGTCGAAAGCAGAGGACAGGTCTAGAAGGAGTACAGAGTATTGTCCTGTAGCTTTGGCGGTAAGTAGGTCGTTAGTGATTTTGGTCAGGGCAGTCTCAGTTGAGTGATGGGGCGGAAACCAGATTGTAGATTGTCGTACAACAAGTTAGATGAGAGGTGGGAGGAGAGTTCAGAGTGGACGTGCTGCTCCAGGAGTTTGGAAGCAAATGGGAGCAGCGATATTGGGCGATAGCTGGACATAGCAGTTGGATCGAGGGTTGGCTTTTTAAGGATAGGCGTGATTGTGGCATGTTTGAACGCAGAGGGGAAGGTGCCAGAAGTTAGTGATAGGTTGAAGAGGTGGGTTAGGGATGGGATAAGTGTGGTGGTGAGGTTGGGGAGGAGGTGGGATGGGATGGGGTCGAGCGCACAGGTGGTGAGGTGGGATTTGGAGAGGAGACAATTAAGTCCCCCTTCAGTGATGTTGGATAGGGAGGTTATGGGGTTTGGGCATTGGTCTGGTATACAAAGGGGTTGTGGTGGTTGAACAATAAAGTCTTGCCTTGTCTGGTCGATCTTATTTTTAAAGTGTGTGGCAAAGTCCTCAGCAGAGATGAGGGAGGTTGGAGGAGGCAGTGGGGGGCGGAGGAGGGAGTTAAATGTTTTGAATAACAGTTTGGGGTTGTGGGATAGGGAAGATACGAGGGTTGTGAAGTAGGCCTGTTTAGCAGAGGTGAGTGCAGATTTAAAAGCGAGTGTTGCTTGTTTGAATACAGTGAAGTCGTCTTGCGAGTGTGTTCTCTTCCAACGCCGCTCCGCAACCCTGGACACTTGCCTTAGCTTTTTGGTGGTGTTATTATGCCAAGGTTGTCTATTGATACGTCGCGCTCTGCCATGGATGAGAGGGGCAACCGTGTCAATAGCTGATGCGAGAGTGGCATTGTAGAAAGCAGCAGCACTGTCTGTGTCGTGGAGTGAGGATATGGATGCCAGTGGTAGGATGGAGTCAGAGAGTGTGTGGGTGTCTAGGTGTGCAAGGTTTCTGCGTGGGTGCGCATGTTGCTGGATATGGATGATTGGTGAGGAGGACAGGGATGAGAAGGTGAGCAGATGGTGGTCGGATAGAGGGAGAGGGGAGGTGGTGAAGTTAGATAGAGAGCAGAGACGGGTGAATACCAGGTATAGTGTATGCCCATCCGTGTGGGTGGCTGCGGAGGACCACTGAGTAAGTCCAAAGGATGAGGTAAGGGACAGAAGTTTGGAGGCTGTTGACTGAAGGGTATCAATGGGGATGTTGAAGTCACCCATGATGATGGTGGGAGTGTCAGCAGAGAGAAAGTGAAGAAGCCAGGTGGAGAATTGGTCAATAAAGGCAGTGGCCGGGCCCGGAGGTCGGTATATGACGGCCACTTGGAGGTTGGAGGGAGAGTAGATGCGGACAGAATGGACTTCAAAAGAAGGGAGGATAAGGGAGGGAAGAGGTGGGATTGGGTTAAAGGTGCAGTTTGAAGAAAGGAGAAGACCCACTCCTCCACCATGTTTGTTGCTGGGTCGAGGGGTGTGGGTGAAGTGGAGGCCTCCGTAACACAGCGCAGCAGGGGAGGCAGTGTCAGAGGGTGTTAGCCATGTTTCTGTGAGGCCAAGGAAGGCAAGATTGCGGGAGAGAAAAAGGTCGTGAATCACATGAAGCTTACTGCAGATTGAGCGGGCATTCCAGAGTGCTCCAGAGAGAGGGAGCAGGGGGGTGGGCGTCAGGGGCACGGGTTTTATGTTGGAAAGATTGCGGAAGTTCATGTTGGATAGGGAGTGATAGGAGGGAGTAGTAATGGGAGGTATGAGATGTAGGGGTCCAGGGATGGGAGATATGTCTCCAGCAGTGAGGAGAAGGAGAGAGAGAGAGCAGGTGGGAGAAAGAGAGTGGCCGACTTGTTTTATGTGTTTGTTGGACAGATTTGAGGTTGAGGAGCAGGTCAGCAGGGGAGGACAGGTGGGGAGGTAAGAGGGAAGGGGAGATGATTATTAGGTTAGGGAGTGCTGGGATTTGTGATAGCGAAGGCGAGAGAGGACTAGTGGAGCAAACAATGTAGGGGCACAGGTAAACATGGCAATGAAGCAAGATGGGTTAATAAAAAAGCTAGATCCAAGTAATAAGAAGTGCTTACTCGGAAGACGCACCCAGAAGAAACAGAACATAGAGTGGGGTCCTGACTCCTGCCGTGACTAACTGCCGTTGAAATAACTGCGGCGTCTGCATGCTTAGCTGCCGTGATGCTTTGCTGCAGAGATGCGCGTGCCTGACCCCACACGCGTGCACCCCTTAAGATGCTACTAAATTTATAGGACTGACTAAAGGATCAGGTGAGAGGGATTGTGGGTCCTTATTTGGGATAAGTTAGCAATTGGCCAACACCCCAGGGGAGGTTACAAGATGTAAGGCACTAGACCTGGCTGCAAACATTTGCTCTAACACCTTGAACACAATAATGTCTCCTATGACCCCAGCATGGATGGACAGCAGTAAGTAATACAATGCAACAAATGCATTTAGCATACAGTCAACAGGCACATGAAAGGGAAAGGTGCAGGATTAGAGGCGGCAGATAACAGCGAGTAGCAGAGGTGTTTGTACCATTAAAGGGAAAGGTGCAGGATTAGAGGCGGCAGATAACAGCGAGTAGCAGAGATGTTCGTACCATTAAAGGGAAAGGTGCAGGATTAGAGGCGGCAGATAACAGCGAGTAGCAGAGATGTTCGTACCATTAAAGGGAAAGGTGCAGGATTAGAGGCGGCAGATAACAGCGAGTAGCAGAGATGTTCGTACCATTAAAGGGAAAGGTGCAGGATTAGAGGCGGCAGATAACAGCGAGTAGCAGAGATGTTCGTACCATTAAAGGGAAAGGTGCAGGATTAGAGGCGGCAGATAACAGCGCTCATGTGACCGCCACGCGACCAATCAGAAGCTGCGAAGTTATTCGCAGGTCCTTAATTCCTAGAATTAGGAGTTTAGTGAATGAGAATGACGTCGCGGCTTCTGATTGGTCGCGTGGCGGTCACATGAGCGGCACGCGACCAATCAGAAGCCGCTACGTCATTCGCAGGTCCTAAAGGCGCTCATTTTAAACAAAGAAGCCTGCCGGTTACCAGCGTGATGTCCAGGGGCCGCCGGAGAGGTGAATATATCAATATTTTTTATTTTAATTCTTTATTTTACACATCCCTATGGATCCGATACCGATACCCGATACCACAAAAGTATCGGATCTCGGTATCGGAATTCCGATACCGCAAGTATCGGCCGATACCCGATACTTGCGGTATCGGAATGCTCAACACTAGTTATCAGTAGTGTTGAGCGATACCGTCCGATACTTTAAAGTATCGGTATCGGATAGTATCGGCCGATACCCGAAAAGTATCGGATATCGTCGATACCGATATCCGATACCAATACAAGTCAATGGGACACCAAGTATCGGAAAGTATTCTGATGGTTCCCAGGGTCTGAAGGAGAGGAAACTCTCCTTCAGGCCCTGGGATCCATATTAATGTGTAAAATAAAGAATTAAAATAAAAAATATTGATATATTCACCCCTCCGGCGGCCCCTGGACATCACGCGGGTAACCGGCAGGCTTCTTTGTTTAAAATGAGCGCGTTTAGGACCTGCGGAATGATGTCGCGGCTTCTGATTGGTCGCGTGCCGCCCATGTGACCGCCACGCGACCAATCAGAAGCCGCGACGTCATTCCCCAGGTCCTAAATTCCTAGAATGAGGAGTTTAGTGCCTGAGAATGACGTCGCGGCTTCTGATTGGTCGCATCGCGGTCACATGGGCGGCACGCGACCAATCAGAACCCGCGACATCATTCCGCAGGTCCTAAACGCACTCATTTTAAACAAAGAAGCCTGCCGGTTACCCGCGTGATGTCCAGGGGCCGCCGGAGAGGTGAATATATCAATATTTTTTATTTTAATTCTTTATTTTACACCTCACTATGGATCCGATACCGATACCCGATACCACAAAAGTATCGGATCTCGGTATCGGAATTCCGATACCGCAAGTATCGGCCGATACCCGATACTTGCGGTATCGGAATGCTCAACACTAGTTATCAGACAATTCTGCATCTTTCTCCAACAGAACTGTTCAGTCATTTTCAAAATCTTCAATTCTGGATAAAAATCTGTATTCAGTGAAGACTCATTTTTAAATTACTGAGATAGGAGAGTTGCTGCTGATAAGATTCTACATGGATGGGATAGGATGGAGGAAGATCTCTGCCTACAGCTTCTCCTACCTCCTGCCAACTTCACAGAATCTTACCAGACGATGATGGCTATGTTGTTCAAGCATCATCTGCCTCTATCAGCCGCGAGTGGAACAGCAGACAGCAGCACTTAGAGTGCCTAAGGTGCGTACTGTTCTAGTGACACCTCCAGAGACATTGGAGCTGATGGTATGTCAAGATAGCCAAGCCAAGGACCTTCTGGACATCCCCAGGCCTATCATGACACCTCCATGGCTACATTTTTTTGCCCACTGCAACATTGCAAAAAAATGCAATAACATGCAAGGAAGGAATCGTATTTACCCTATAATAGTATCAAACGTCACAAAAATAATCCCTCAGACAGCTCCATTGACTGAAAATTAAATACTATGCATGTTTGGTATCACAGTAATTATACTAACCAGGAGAATCATATTTCTAGGTCATTTTTACTGTGTAATGAATACTGTAAACACAAACAATATAAACAGTAGTATAAATGTTATATTTTTTGTCTTTTTGCAGCGTTTGAATTAATTTACCACTGTTATGTTCATCAAATGATAAAATGGATGATTGAAACTGCAATTTGTCCTGTAAAAACTGCAAAAAACAAGACCTCATACTTTTATGAAGCGGAAAATTAAAAAAAAATTCTAAGGGAAAAGAAAAACTCCAAGAGAATGTGACGCTAATCACCTTAGGATTTTTTAAATTAACTTTTAGTAATAGTTTTTTTTAGTAATAGTTTTTCACTTGAAGTGGATGTATTAAAAAATCCTAAGGTGGTTAGCGCCACATTCGCTTGGAGTTTCTTTTCGATTAGAATGCACCACCTATGTGGATCCGAAGCAGTATCAATACATAGTCCTCCAAAGTGAGCTGCACACCTTGTTGGATTACAAAAGACATGGAAGAGAGTTGCCTAAAGAATTGATTCACTGAGAATCTCAATGTGCATTTCTTACTGATCGAAGGTGAGCATAACCACAGCTAAAGTATTTTTTTACTGTTGGTAAAAACGTATTACGCTCAGAGGAAGTGCTGCACTGGTATTTTTTTCCCCTCTTTCCCTAAACCAGGATATTTCTTAAAAAAAAAAAAGTTATGGCTCTTGGAAGAAGGGAAAAATGAAAATGCATTAATGGAAAATCACCCAATCAGGATGGGATTAATAGTATTGTTCTTTTAATGTTGATCAATAGAAATTTGGGTCTCCTGGGTTCCAGTGCAGCTAACTTTATAATAACGGTTTGAAGAAGGCCCTTTTCTGTTTCAGCTTGACTGTGATCCAATTCCCCAGGCAAGGTCCATAAAGGTGTGGGTGAGATTGGTGTTGGAGGACTTGACTGAGGCGCACAATGCTCTGACATCAATTGCATCAAACATCATTTTGGAAGAACTAGTTAGAGAATATGGGTCACATTAACAGCTGTAAAATTCCATGTAGAATGGAACGTGTAAGGCAGCGGCTTTCGTGTCCGTGTGACAATGAGGCAGGGACGACAGCACCACCGTATAACACTGGTCAACGCAATTTTCTGGCAAAAGGTTTTAAAACATTTTAAGTCAATTTTGGCTGCTGAGTAAGAATATGAACTCCGTTTTTGGCTATCACATCAGGATTTCGAGATATTTTCAATTTTTGATGAAAATTACTCCTAATGTTTTATGATAAAAACACATGATTTTCGGTACTACATTTTGTATATTTTTAATCAAGGAATAACAAAGATTACAGAGTGTATGTACAGGAAATCAAATATACTTACAGAATTAAACTACAAAATATAAACACACATATATATGGCACACAGATGAATGACAAATGGCAGTTATTTGAACTTTCTTTTCTTGGCTGATCTGTGACGTACAGCTTCTAGGTTGTCTCTCATCAAACTCCAGCAATAGTCAGCCATCATATGTGAGTCCCACCGGCCTTGATACCGTTCTTCCATTGTTTAAATGTCCTGATGAAAACGCTCCCCTTGTTCCTCGCTCACATCCCCAAGGTTCTCTGGAAAAAAGTCCAAATGGCTGTGTAAATAGTGAATCTTGATACTCATTCTACATCCAAGATTTCGCAGACTCATTAGTAGCTCTTCCACAATCTCTTCATAGTTGTCTGCTTTCTTGTTCCCTAGAAAATTACAAAATGCATTTCAAGCTCTTTCTTCTGTGTCATTCATTGAGGTGATAACATTTGGGTCTCTCATAAGTGTTTTTATTTGAGGTCCATCAAACATTCCAGCCTTTTTCTTCTCTTCACTAAGACCAGGAAAAGTTGAACACATATAGTTAAAGCATTCTCCACTGTGATTGAGAGCTTTGACGAACTGCTTCATCAATCCAAGTTTTATGTGTAAGGGAGGAAAGACAATGTCCTTCCTATCCACTAGAGGATCATGGATGACATTCTTATCGCCAGATGCCAAACTCTGTCACTGAGGCCATTCAGTTTTCACCCAATGCTCTGCTGTAGCTCTACTGTCCCAGTAGCACAGAAAACAAGGGTGTTATCATAACAAATGGGAATTATGCATGTTCAAAGAAAACAAAGATATTCTCACATTTATTGGGAGACTAAATGAAAACGAAATTTACCTTAGTGAACCGTATAAACCGGCACTTTTCATACACTACTTATATTTATCATGGAATTCATGAAAATGGGCTATATACCTTCAGCGCAAAAATGTGTTGTGATAGAGAAATTATAAGATCAGATTTGAATTCAGCACCCCCAAATTAGTCTAAAACAGTTCTTAAAGTCCATGCCAGAATTTTTTTTTGTAGACCAGTGTAATCCATGGGTGTGGCAATGGCTTGCTTAAGTCTCTGGTCTGTGTTTAGTATTACACAGACAGGCCTGCACAGAGCTTCTTGCTCTGTTGCTTGCAAAACTCAGTACTGACACACCCAAACCTTAATTGAAACTTTCAAGGGGAATTGTAGGCCACTCCCAAAACCCAAAGTGGAGGGGGAGTTCCATCCCACTATCATCCTACAGATCTCTCCAAAAATAAAAGCCCATGTCAGGTTTTCCTAATTCTGACTTGGTCAAATAGCTTGTCCTCTCTTTTACTTTGCATTGTAACCACAGCTGTAGCTGTAATTACTATGTTCTCAAGAGGGTTTAGTATATTTCTTTGCACATCCTGGGGGACACAAAAAGACCCTTGAATATGATCACCCTCAGTGCCTCACAGACATCATTACCAAATAATACAGCATCACACTGTGTACTTCAAAATATATTAAATGACCTCAAAACCCTCAGGTACAGTGAATTAAACGTAGATTACCAAATGAGTCTATGTTATGCAATCTAAGATGTGTTCATTAGAACAATGGGGTTCTGGGTTTTGTGCATGTAATATGGCCGGTAAAATGAGACTTTCTGTACAGCCACCTGATATTGCCTATAGTCACTTTATGATTCAAAGTGGTTGACGTGGACTTTTTCTTTGATGCCTTATCATTATGATGCATCATCAATGTCTAATCGGTGGAGGTGCAACACCCAACACCCCATCGATCAGGTGATCAGGTGTTCTTGATGTCAATGGTGGAGCTGCACATCACAGCTCTTTCAATGGAATAGTGATCACGACCAGGTACTGCCCATCCACCCCTTAGTGATTTGATTAGTGATCGGAAGTGCAATATTTAACCTTGGCCACTCCAGTAGACAAAGCTGTGCTGTGCAGCTCTGTAACTGAGCAGTTCCGACCGACACTGGGAACAGCTGTTGTATCCTCATCGATCAGACATCGATGACATATATTAAGGATTGGCTGTCAATGTTAAAGCCCCTAACATCCCCTTCAATATTTTTGTGTAAACACAGTGTTCAAAAAAAACATACAGTTTAATCAGCAATCAATTCACATTTTTGCTAATTGAGCTGGAAACTGGATGTAAAAAAACAAAACTTATTTTCAGTTATTTGCCAACATTAGCTTACATTTTTACAAACATATAGAAATTATGGAAGATTAATGATTTTTTTCTGGCTACAAGGTCTCAGCATTCGACATGGTGTTATTTGGATTTAGTGACATGAATGCTTTGGAATTCTTTTTGGTTTAAGCATTATTTTCCTGTAATTTACACATATGCTGCAATGCTCGTTGAACTGTCATGTGAGACGTCAATAGTTTCCCCCTATTCCACTGCTCTGAATTCCATCTGAAAGTCACTGTGAATTCTCATAACTGGACATGTCACCTTTCTAATTGCTTGCCCATGTGCAAATGATTTCTCACACAGAGGAGAAAAGAAGAAGCAAGAAAAGCAGAGAGAAATGAAGAAAGCAAAAGTGATAACTCGGTTACAAGATGGTTGAGAAGAAAGGAATGGCAGCCATGTACTATCTTTGACTTCAACTGAGAAAAAGAAGAAGAAAAAGCCGAGATCAAAATAGGTTTCCAAACACAGAGATATTTGTGAAATAATGAGCCAGTCTTACAGGCTAAAGGGCAATCCTCATATGGAAGACGAAACTATATTCTTGCAAAATAAATTACATGAAAGCTTAAGTAGCCAAAGATTTGCAACCTGATTCAGAAAATATGTGCAACTGTTTCTAAGAGTGTACACACAGTAAAATGCTCTGTAAGGTAGTGTGTGACCAAACCTTTCATTATATAAGGTCATCGGGTGCTAAATTGGGTCTGTGCCTGCAGGAAATGGGGAGACTGCCTAAATGAGCAACTCTAAAGTTTGTGCTGCTGCATTTACGGAATATGAACATGCTACTAAAAGACTTTTTGGGGACAGGTCAAAGAACTGTAACACACCAAATCCTCATTTACTCATTGAGAGAAGCAAGAAAGGAAGCTAGTCAGCACAAGACTAGAAGTATGCAAATCATAAGCACACGCATGGAGAGAGAGCCTGTGTGTTGTGACTGTCACATAGCCGCAACACATGCAGCTTAAACGCCGGACACCTGACTGTCGGGATCAATCCAGGCATCCGGGTTCCCGCTGCAGCTTCTTCAGTAAGCACTATAGCTTGCCGAATAAGGAGGGAGATGACGATATTCACTCATCTCTAATAATGACCACTTGTACTGACAAGCTGAGCCAAATTCTAAGGGCCTGTGTAGACAACTGTATAACTGTGACGAGTCCTATCCATCGTTTGGCCAGATAGCACCCGTCCCCATGTTATTCGAAGGGGAACTAAGCAGCATGCACAATTTGCCTTCAATAACCGGATGGCATTCATCTATTCAAGTCCACGTGTCTGTGGTAAACATCGAACCGCCCTCGGGATCACTGGCAGACTGAGAAGAGAAGATGGAAAAACTTTTTTTTCTCCAGATCCAAGAAAATCGGACCCCTCTAATCCCCTGACCCCTTTGATCTCTGATCAAACTCTGATCAGATTGTGATCAGCATAATCAGCCTGAGTTTCTCTGATAAGAAAAAATGGCCAGGTGACATTAGCCTTAAGGTACCGTCACACTCAGCGACGCTGCAGCGATATAGACAACGAGCCGACCTAAACTAGATCGCTGCAGCATCGCTGTTTAGGTCGCTGTAGAGACGTCAAACACAGCAGCTCCAGAACGATGCAGGAGCGATCCAGTGACGTAACAGCGACTCACTTATCGTTCTCGCTGGTTGTTCGCTCCATGTAAAACATTGCTGGCATCGTGGCTTTTGCTGTCAAACATGACGAATCACGCCGACCTGATGACGAAATAAAGTTCTGGACTTCTAGCTCCGACCAGCGATGGCACAGCGGGATCCAGATCGCTGCTGCGTGTCAAACACAACGAGATCGCTATCCAGGACGCTGCAACGTCACGGATCGCTATCGTTATCGTTGTAAAGTTGCTGAGTGTGAAGGTACCTTTAGTCTACAATCACATCAGTATCTGTAAGCCAAAACCAAGAGTGGGTGATACAGTAAATGCAGAAGTGGTGATGTGCTTCTATTATACTTTCCTCTGATTGCTCCCCTCCTGATTGTTTTATATACTGACATGAAATGCTAACCAAATACTAAACATGTGAACGTGGCATTACAGTGTGTATATTACATGCTTTTTGGATTACTAGCAATGCAATTTGCAGGCAGCTTCTACAAATCGATGGCAATTGCTGATCCCAAAATTCCCTTTAAGTGTGTCTGCAGTCAAAAAAAACGTTCCTTATGTCTCCAATTTGTTGATGTTCCAGTTTGCATGAGTGCACATAACGTATACGCATGCTGTGATGCTGATGTAGAATAGGACGGCTCCCTGGCTACCGCACATTTTTAAAGGTGTCCAGCTTGCTTTTATAGAAAAACAGAAATGTGGTCCAATAATCTGTCCAAAGTGAGCAGAAAAAAGACAGTAGAATCTGCACTAGTGTGAGAAACACAGGACCACTATGCAACCAAGTTAAATTTATAATAAAGGGACCTGTCAATTATAACTTTCAGAAGAGGACATAGTAAAATATAAAAGTAGTTATTAGCTAGCCTTTAGATTAAATTTAGAATACTACTCTAAAGACCCCCAATACATAGGAGCACTTGGTCAGCCATGCTCTACTGCATTCCTTCTGAGAAAGCCCGCCAGCCGACAAGTTCACCGGCCGCTCATCTATGGGAGAATAATGCAATTGGAAGTCCGAAATCAGACATACATGATATACATCTTCCCTGACCATCAGTTGGCCGGCGACTTCATACACATTAGATTGTTGGACAATGTCATTGACAGCTGGCTCTGCAGCACCTCTGTGCACTCAGAATTCTCAAAGTGCCAGGGTGTGCTTACAGCAAAGGTCACAAGATAGTGTGCAATGCTGTGGGTGATGTCTCTAGCCACTCCATGTACATCCCTATTACTGAAAGCCGTTGGCTCCTTTGAGGAAATAGCTTCATTTTTTAAGGATAGTCGCTTTCATCAAGACGGCCTGCCAAAATTGTAAGTCTAATAAAACGTTAAAGGAAATTTGTCATCAGGTTTTTTCTACCTCATTTGAGATCAGCATGATGTAGGTAAAGTGACCATAAATCCAACAATGTATCACTTAGTTTACTTTGTGCAGAAGTTGTGACACAATCAGAGTTCTTAGCTATAGGAAGAAGTGCTCAAAAAGCCGTTCACCCCAAGCTGTCTATGAACATAGTCAATAGACAGTGAGCTGCTTATCACAGGAAGGGTGAAGTCAAACAACCTGGCATGTGGCAGCTAGTCACAACAATAATAATATGGATAAAACCTCTCATTGTATGTAAACACCAGCACAGAGCTTGGTAAGTGACACATTACTGAATTTTACATTTCAACCGCTACCTCATGCTGGCCTCAGACTACATAGCAAAACATGCTGACAGATTTTCTTTAAAAGTAACTTGTCATGTCAAAAAACAGTATTAAACTGCAGATATCAGATTAATCTGCAGGTTAATTGTATTCAAAAGCCATGTAGCCACCACATTGCAAGTACAGTTACCAGGAGGAAATAAACTTTATTCCTCCAGATTTAAGTAATAGAAGGTGGCTGGTGCGTCTTCAGTCACTGCTCAGGACATAGTGAGCAGAAGCTGAAACTATGCACTGGCACTGACTGACAGCCATCTCTGTATTTATGCACTTCTGTGTCGGCTGTCAGTCACTGTCGTGGCATGGTTATAGCTGCCACCCACTATGTACTAAGCGGTGACTGAAGACATGTTGGTCACACAACTATGACTGAAAACCGAAGGCTTCCGGGAGGAAATGAGCTTTATTCCTACTGGCAACCTCCAGCTTTCAGTTCTGGAGTAGGGTTGATCAAATAGCTTCAGATAACTGCTTAACCGCATAGCTATAGTGCCTACTGAATAGCGGCATCGGTAACCTGGATACCTGGAGCATTCCCGATAATCAGCTATTTGGTGCCGCAGCTGCATGTGTCTCGGCTGTGTGACAGTCTCAATACATGCATGGAAAGCCTGTTTGTTGGGTTCTCTATGCATATGTAGTGACTGTCACACAGCCATGACACATGCGCTGAACAGCTGATTATCGGGAGTGCTCCAGGTATCCAGGTTACCGATGCAGCTATTCGGTAGGCGCTATAGCTATTCGGTTAAGCAGTTATCTGAAGCTATTCGATCCACCCTATTCTAGAGCTTTGCTCGGCTCTTCCTGGTTGCTCTTTTGCTGTGGCAATTGGCATAATGGTAGTTGTTCATGAAACAACCCCTTTAAACGTCTTGTTTATTGCTCATAAGAGGGAGTATTAGCTCTCTGGCCAATGAAAAGCATCTATTGTACTCAAGTAAAAACTTGCATTGAAAATTCAATTATTTTCTTTTAATTTCAGTAATTACTTCTAGATTGTATAATCAGTTTGTCAATGAGTTGCCCTCATTTCCCCTTGAAAAACATACATATTGGTGCAATGCATTATTATGTGTAGTATTCTTAGCAATATTGTATTGTTAGTCAGGAAGTTGTGTTCTGCCCAAGCATAGATAATTGACAGGGACAGTTAGAGTTAATAGTTGGGACTAGCCCAGAGTAGAAGGGGCTTCAGTGATGTGACAGCAGAGAGTTTCTTGTCAGAATGTCAGATAGGAATGAGCCTGCAGTAGTAGTAGATGTTAGGTCTGAATGAGCCACATGAAGTGGGTGCGTTTGTGCCAAGTAGGACACGACCTCAGCAGGTATTAAGCTCTTACGAGAGAAGCACCAACGAGAAGGAAGTAATTAGTTTCTGGAGTTGGTCCAGAGGAAAAGAGAAAAGTAAGAAGTATCGGGGCTTGGGGCATGAAGCCTATTGTGATAGTATGGGACAGAGAAGGAAGGATAAGAGGGAAGAAGAAATGCCCTGTATGGTAGTACATAGGTGTCCATAAAGCAGAAAGCTTAGTAGCAGCCATATTGGCACAGAAAACTCCCCTAAGGGGAGAATGACGGGGAGCAGCAGGATGATGTATAGGACTCTTGCTTGCTAAACTGTGGTGCCATTATTGGAGACAAGGAGGAATAGAGCATGCTGGGCTGTGTTGAGAAAGAAAAGTTAGATAAAGGAGAAAGAGAGAGTGACTCCAGGAAAAAGATGTGAAAGAGCATGATAATGTTCCATGTTACTAAAGAAATGTTCCTGAAGATAAATGCCTACCACTTTCTGTACATAGTTTCTCAAAAGTTTTTGCTCATTAAAAATGTTTATTTATGAATGATGGCCTCCCTCAATGCATCATGAGGTATGCAAGGGGCTATCACCACCACAACTAAAGTCCACACACCCAGCCAGGACCCCCATTTTCATGTAGCATGCTGGGTCATGGAACACGAGTACTTCGCCCACAGCTACCAATCCGAAATACCAAAATATAATTGTATTTTCTATATCATAACTTTCTTTGACTTTTGTATACTGCAATCTAGATATTTATGTATATACTAGATTGTGGCCCAATTCTAATGCATCGGGTATTCTAGAATATGCATGTCCCCGTAGTATATGGACAATGATGATTCCAGAATTCGCGGCAGACTGTGCCCGTCGCTGATTGGCGGCCTCGACCAATCAGAGACGCGGGATTTCCAGGACAGACAGACAGAAAAACTCTTAGACAATTATATGTATAGATAATTGCTAGTGGGACTTCCAGCCGCTGTCCCCGAATCCCGTAAGGCACCGCGGCAGTGTCACATGGGCAGGGGCAGTTCGTGGCCGCAAGGCCGCTATTCTCATGCAGGTGCATTAATGGCCGCGTCATTACTACGCATGTCAGGGAATAGCGGTGACATGTATGTCACTTGCACAGGCCTGCGCAACTGACATTCACATCACCGCTGTTCCCACGCATGCGCAGTAACAGCCAAAACTGTGCGCTCTGCCCGCTTTACCCACGCATGGCGGTAACGATGCAGCTGTTACTGCGTCTGCGTAGGGAATAGCGGTGACGTCTATGTTTTACTTATGTAGCCGATATAAATTTCACTGTACTCCCTATTTCTAGTTAAGATATAAACTACTATTTAGGATTTACATAAGAATATATACAACATTGCATTATTTCCTCTCATTATAATGTACTGCACATATTTCAGGTGCAACTTTGAATATGTGATTCATTTTGGCAGTGCAACGTGCACAAACAAGAACAATAGTAGTGACTTTATTAAATTATTTTATTAAATAGTAGTGACTATTAAAGGTGTGCAGGGAAAGTGATAAATGAGTCTGGTGTGATTCATGTACAGCGTGTTATTTTTCTTTTAGAATTAGATATTTGTAATATCACTAACTGTGCCAAGAAAAGGAAAAATATCACCAGCTTGGCCTTCACTAAACAAACAAGAAATAAACAATTTAAAGCGGTCTAGGGAATTACCAGATACACGCTCGCACCAGGGATCAGAAACCAAACAAAACATTTTGCGCACAGCAACCCAAAAATTTCAAGTTCATATTATCTTAACTGTATTCTAAGTAAATGTAACAGTCTGAGGCCCAGTAAATAGAGAAAACATAATTATGAATAAATTGCCAAAAAATTTCTTTAGTGATGATCATATCTCTCTAGTTTTCTTCTAGCGAAGTATTCACTACTAGTGTTGAGCATTCCGATACCGCAAGTATCGGGTATCGGCCGTTATTTGCGGTATCGGAATTCCGATACCGAATTCCGATACTTCCCGCGTATCGGATACCGGAATCGGAAGTTCCCAGAATTCAAACTGAACGCAGCAGCCAATGAGGAATGATTGGAAGTGTGGGCACATCCTGTTTAGCATGGTGGGCATGTAACTACTGGCAAGGCTGTGATTGGCTGCTGAAATGATGTCACTCTGCACTATAAAAAACGCTGCCGCCATTTTGCGCTCACTCTGCTGTGATTTCAGTTAGGGACAGGACGCTGTGTTCTAACTGAGGGCCAGTTGAGCTAGCTAATTGCTTTATTTTCCTTATACCCGGTTGTATTCAGCTCAGGGGGGGTTCACACTGCCTCACACAGTTGTCCTTTTTTGCTCATAGTGCAGCCTGCTGCACATTTTTTCTCAAATTTCCTATTAGTGTTTTTCCACCCGTCTCCAGCTAAATTGTGGAAAAACACTACATAGGATAACCTAGAGAGGGTTTTTGGGCCTTGCAGCGCCGTTTACGGCTGTCTGCACGGTCTCCGTGTGAGCCCAGTTCGCCCTGTAGTCTGTGTGCAGCCATAGCCAGTTGGATTCAGCTCAGGGTTCGTTACTGCCTCATACCTTGAAAAAAATTTTCCTTTTTTTTTCAAATAGTGCAGCCTGTTTAAAATTAAAAAAAAAATTCCTATTAATGTTTTTCCACCCGTCTCCAGCTAAATTGTGGAAAAACACTACATAGGATAACCTAGAGGGTTTTTTTTGGGCCTTGCAGCGCCGTTTACGGCTGTCTGCACGGTCTCTGTGTGAGCGCAGCTCGCCCTGTAGTCTGTGTGCAGCCATAGCCGGTTGGATTCAGCTCAGGGTGCGTTACTGCCTCATACCTTGAAAAAAAATTTCCTTTTTTTCAAATAGTGCAGCCTGTTTAAAATTTAAAAAAAAAATTTCCTATTAGTGTCTTTCCACCCGTCTCCAGCTAAATAGTGGAAAAACACTACATAGGATAACCTAGAGGAGGGTTTTTGGCCTTGCAGCGCCGTTTACGGCTGTCTGCACGGTCCCCGTGTGAGTTAAACTTGCTCTGTAGTCCGATCTGCAGAAACAAAAAAAAAAAGGAAAGTTCACCAAACACAACTTAACACTTGTGTAGGCCACATTTGAAAAATAATAAAGTTTAGTCCACACTTTACAACATTAGTGTTTCTTACACCTGTTAGGAGGAGCATTTCAGGAATAAGCACACTAAGGCCTTAGTACTTTTCTGCTTATCTTTATCTGTCAACCAAGATGAAGAGGGCAGGGAGTAAGGCACGTGGGCGTGGGCGCGGAGCAGGGAGAGGAGCAGGGAGAGGACGTAATGATTCTGTGCCTGCTGCGGGCACCGGTGACTCGTCGTCACTCAGTTTCAGCAGGGAACAGTCCTTCATGCGCAGCTTTGTCGAAGAGCGCCGTGCACCGCTGCTGCGTGAAGACCAAATTGAAGCCGTTGTCGGGTGGATGGCAGCTAACGCCTCGGCATCGACTTCAGTTAGTGCCACATCCTCTCAGGCACAGAGCACTGGAGAGCAGCCATCTGCCTCTTCACCACCTGCCAAATTGGCCAGGCAGTCAGAGAGCCCAGGACAGGAGCCGTCTCTACTTCTGTTCTCTGAGTCTCTTGGCTTGGAAACAGGGGGCCAGCCAAGCAGCATTGGAGAAATGGAAGAAGAGGCAGTGTGCAGTGATGCCCAACAGCTTTGTCTCTCTGACTCTGAAGAGGCGGGTGGGCCAGTGCCTCCGGTGACCACAGCGCAGTACGCATCTGAAGATGAAACTCAGGTGCCGCTTTCTGGTGCGTACTGTGCTGCCGAGACTACCCAGGAGGAGCAGTTGGTGGCAGAGGGTAGTGGAGATGATGAGGTCATTGACCCATCGTGGTGTGAGGAACAGGAAGGTGGTGGGAGCAGCTCTGAGGAAGAGATTCCCCTTACGGGCCAGAGAGGGAGAGGGAGGGGGAAGACTGCGGAGCCTGTAGCCTCCACTTTGGCACCCGTTAGGAGCCTGTCTCTTTCCAAAGCCAAAAAGGGCGCTCCCAAGACTTGCAGTGCCTGGTCCTTTTTTGACACAGTTGCAGATGACATTTGTTTTGTCAAATGCAAGCTGTGTCATCAGAAAGTAAAAAGAAGGAAAAATGTCAGCAACCTCAATACCACAAATATGTGGAAACATGTGCGGACCAGGCACGCAGTGGAGTTACAGAAACACACTGAAGATGTAGGCCAACCAACAGCGGCAGCTACCACCTCTTCAGCTCGTGTTGCCTCTTCCTCCAGCTCACGCACAGCTGGTTTGGCTTCCTCCCAGGATCGCCATGGAAGAACCTCTGGCACTGTTGTCCAGAGACCTTGTGTAATTCCACCCACAGCACCACCTTCCCAGTCATCCTCACACTCCCAGTCTACTCTACAGCCATCGGTAGTACAGGCATGGGAGAAAAGGCGGGCATTCTCGGCCAACCACCCCCGAGCACAGGCTCTGAATGCAGGCATTGCCAAACTGTTGTCCCTGGAAATGTTCTCATTCAGGCTGGTGGAGACTGACAGCTTCCGTGACTTGATGGCATTGGCAGTCCCACAGTACAAGGTGCCCAGCCGCTTTTACTTCAGCAGGCAAGCTGTCCCTGCCCTGCACAGGCATGTTGAGGGAAACATAAAACATGCGCTACTGAACGCCGTCAGTAGCAAGGTCCACCTCACCACCGATGCGTGGACCAGTCAGCATGGACAGGGGCGATACGTTTCCCTCACTGCCCATTGGGTTAATGTTGTTGAGCCAGGTACAGATCGTGCGAGTGGCGCAGGACGTGTCCTGCCCACTCCAAGGATTGCAGGAATCCAGTCTGTACGCATTGACTCCTCCTCTTACACAAGTTCCTCAGAATCATCTCTGCAGGAGCCGTCACAGTCCACCTCCACATGGACCCGTGAACGTTTACCTATGACCGACATGAGCACAGCCGTGGCCAAACGTCAGCAGGCCGTCTTGAAACTAGTTTCATTGGGGAATCGAAGCCACACAGCACAGGAGCTCTGGAATGCCATCAAGCAGGAGAGCGATGTGTGGTTACTGCCAGCGAATCTCCAGCCAGGCATGGTAGTGTGTGACAATGGCCGAAATCTGGTGGCAGCTTTGGCCCTTGGCAACCTCACTCACATCCCATGTCTGGCACATGTGCTCAAATTGGTTGTGCAGAGTTTTCTGAGGGACTATCCGGATCTTGATGCCCTGCTGCACAAGGTCCGCCTAGAGTGTGCTCACTTGCGGCGTTCCAGCTTGGCAAGAACCCGCATTGCTGCTCTGCAGCGCCGATTCTGCCTTCCGGAACACCGCATCATATGTGACCTACCTACCCGGTGGAATTCCACGTTACATATGTTGGAGCGGTTGTGTGAGCAGCAGCAAGCAGTTATGGAGTACCAGCTGCATCAGGCGCAAAGAAATCGCAGTCAGCGCCGATCAGACTTCACAACCACAGAGTGGGCCACTATGAAGGACGTCTGCCAGGTTTTGCGTCCTTTTGATTATTCCACGCGGATGGCAAGTGCAGATGATGCACTAGTCAGCATGACGGTCCCACTTATCTGCCTGCTTCAGCAAACTTTGCAAGGGTTAAGGGATGATGTTGTGGAAGAGGTGGAGGATGAGGAGTCACCTTTTCCATCAGCTTCTGGAGGAAGAGCTCCGTCCTGAGGAGGGAGCGACACAATTGTCCAGTGGTCAGTGTGTACAGCGAGGGTGGGGTGATGACGAGCGGGCAGAGATCATGTCTCAAGCAGGGGACAGCGTTTCTGGGCCAGTTGGCAGTCTGCAGCACATGGTGGATTTCATGCTGCAGTGCCTGAGAAACGACCGCCGCATCGACCACATTCTCAACATGCCTGATTATTGGGTGTTCACCCTCCTCGATCCTCGCTACTGGGACAACGTCCAAAACCTCATCCCAGCGTTGACCCGGGAGCGTAAATTGCGGGAGTACCACGACACACTGGTGAATTCCATCATCTTCTCCAGTCCAACTGAGAGGAGTGCTGCTAGTGCTTTACAAAGCAGCTCAGTGCGTCGAGGCAGTGGGGGAGGCTCTGCCCAAAGAGGGAGCAGAAGCAGTGCCTCTGCCCAAGGCAAGCCCAGTATGGCACAACTCTGGCACACTTTTGTGTGCCCGCCCCAAATGTCTACACCATCACCGGCGGCTCCAGTCAGCAGGAGGCAACGGTTCCGTCAGATGGTGACAGACTACATGGCTTGCCCTCTTACTGTACTCCCAGACGGCTCTTCCCTGTTCAAGTTTTGGGTCTCTAAGCTGGATACATGGCCAGAGCTAAGCCAGTATGCATTGGAGGTGCTGGCTTGCCCTGCGGCTAGTGTCTTATCGGAACGTGTCTTTAGTGCCGCAGGTGGTGTACTAACAGACCGTCGCATGCGACTATCCTCCGATAACGTTGACCGGCTTACTTTCCTGAAAATGAACCAGGCCTGGATCTCGCAGGAATTTGCCACTCCTCTGCCTGATTAAGTAATTGGGTGTCATCCAGGTCTCCTGCTGTGTTCATCTTTCTACCACCTGAACTGCTATTCCTGGGCTCCAACACCGCCAGTTGCGGCTCAGAAATGCAGGCTGCACAGTAAAAACATACGACCCAGTGTTATTGGGTTTCAGTAACGTCAGCTGATCCCCAGCTGTGTAGCCGGCAATGTGTCCTGCGACCGCCACGCTGGCACAACAACCTAAATGTAAGGGAACCTGTCCCCCCCCCGTCGTTTGTTACTGAAAGAGCCATCTTGTGCAGCAGTAATGCTGCACAAGGAAAAGGTAGCTCTTTTAGTTTAGCTCCTTGCACACGCAGAACTTAACACTTATAAAATGTGTTCACTGATACCGTTATACCGTCCCGGAGCTGGGACTTTCCTTCGTAATGTGACGCAGCACAGCCGTCATTCCTACCCCCTTGGTGCCATGCGCTGCCTCCTCAGCGTTGTTTTAAGCTGTCACAGAGCCTGCGCTATTCTGTTATCCCTTGGGCATGCCCTATTTGCGCTGCCTGTCTTCTGACATAATTTGGTGTCAGGCTGGCTGCGCCTGTGCGGCCGCGCTGCCCGAGATCCCGCCTCGCAGTGTCTTCTGATTGAATCACACTGCGGGCCTGGGATCCATGGGCATGCGCAGTGCATATCTTCCCCTCGGGCTCTCGCTCATCTCCCTCCGCCTTCTTTAGACTGTGCGCTGTCAGCTGATCCCTAATAGCATGCCACGGCCGTGACACCGCACAGTCTGAAGATGAGGGAAGGAGGGGAGTGAGAGTCGAGGATATGCACTGTGCATGCCCATGGATCCAAGGCCCGCAGTGGGATTACGTTAGACGACACTGCGAGGTGGGATCTGGAGCAGCGTGGACGCACAGGCACTGACAGCCTGACACCAAATTATGTCAGAAGACAGGCAGCGCTAATTGGGCATGGCCAAGGGATAACAGAACAGCGCAGGCTCCGTGACAGCTTAAAACAACGCTGAGGAGGCAGCGCACAGCACCAAGGGGATAGGAATGACAGCTGTGCTGTGTCCCATTACGAAGGAAATTCGCACCTCCGGGATGGTTTTACGGTATAAGGGGACACATTTTTAGTGTTTACTTCTGTGTTTGCAAGGAGCATAATTAAAAGAGCAACCTTTTCCTTTTGCATCCTTAGTGCTGCACAAGATGGCTCTTTCAGCTACAAACGTCTTGGGGGGGGAGGTTAAAGGTTCCCTTTCAACTTGCTCCAATCAGGCTTCGGCCTACACTCTGTTCCTCTGCTCCTCCTGCTGTCTCTGGGCTCTAACACCGCCAGTTGGTGCCTGGAAGTGCTGTCTGCACAGTCAACAGTCGCTCCTCTGTTATTGGGGTTCAGTAACGTCAGCTGATCCCCAGCTGTGTGTGCGACAATACCTCCAATCTGCTTCTCCTGCTGTCCCTGGGCTCTAACACTGCCAGTTGGTGCCTGGAAGTGCTGTCTGCACAGTCAACAGTCGCTCCTCTGTTATTGGGGTTCAGTAACGTCAGCTGATCCCCAGCTGTGTATCCGGCAACGTGTCATGCGACCGCCACGCTGGCACAACTAAAATGTAAGGGGACCTGTCCCCCCCCCCCTAGGCGTTTGTTACTGAAAGAGCCACCTTGTGCAGCACTAATACTGCACAAGGAAAAGGTCGCTCTTGAAATTATGCTCCTTCCAAACGCTGAACTACACACTCATGTAATGCGTCCCCTCACACCGTCCAACCGTCCCGGAGGTGGGACTTTCCTTTGTAATGTGACGCAGCACAGCCGTCATTGCTACCCCCTTGGCACCGTGCGCTGCCTCCTTAGCGTTGTTTGATTCCGTCATGGACCCTGCGCTGTTATGTTATCCCTTGGCCATGCACAGTTTGTGCTGCCCGTCCTCTGACATCATTTGTTGTCGTCCTGGCTGCGCCTGTGCGTCCACGCTGCCCGAAATCCCACCTCGCAGTGTCGTCTAATGTGATCCCACAGTGGGCCTGGTATCCATGGCCATGCGCAGTGCATATACTAGCCTCTCACTCCCCTTCTTCACGCTTCTTCAGACTAGGCGGCGTCAGCTGATCCCTAATAGCATGCCACGGCCGTGACGCCGCACAGTCTGAAGAAGCAGGAAGTAGGTGAGTGAGAGGCGATGATATGCACTGCGCATGCCCATGGATCCCTGGCCCGCAGTGGGATTACATTAGATGACACTGCGAGGTTGGATCTCGGGCAGCTTGGACGCACAGGCACTGCCAGCCTGACACCTAAATGATGTCAGAAGACGAGCACCGCTAACTGTGCATGGCAAAGGGATAACATTACAGCGCGGGCTCCGTGACAGAACCAAACAACGTTGAGGAGGTGGCGCACGGCACCAAGGGGGTTGGAATGACGGCTGTGCTGTGTCACATTACAAAGGAAAGTCCCACTTCCGGGACGGTTTGACGGTGTGAGGGGACACATTATATGAGTGTGTACTTCAGCGTTTGCAAGGAGCATAATTTTCGGAGCCACCATTTTCCATGTGCAGTATTACTGCTGTACAAGATGGCTCTTTCAGCAACAAATGCCTGGGGGGGGGGGGTTAAAGGTTCCCTTTCAACTTGCTCCACTGCAGGCTTCGGCCTACACTCTGCTCCTCTTTGATTCCCTGGGTTTCAACACTGTCAGTTGCCACCTGGAAGTGTTGTCTACACAGAAAAAACACTAGCTGATGTGTCAGTTGGGTTCAGCACCGCCAGCTGTTCCCCTGCTGTGTAGTCGGCAACGTGTCCAGCACAAGCCACGCTGACACAACAGAACAAAAGCTGCCACCAGTGCAGGCTTTGGCCTACACTCTGCTCCTCTCCTCCTCCTGCTGACCCTGGGCTCAAACACCGCTAGTTTTTGCCCGGAAGTGCTAGCTGCACAGAGAAAAACACCAGCCAATGTGTTAGTGGGGTTCAGCACCGCCAGCTGTTCCCCTGCTGTGTAGCCGGCAACGTGACCTGCAAACGCCACGCAGGCACATGAACTGAAATTAAAGGGACCCTGCCACCCACCCCAAGGTGTTTCTATGTATAACAGCTACCTTGTACAGCAGTAATGCTGTATTTGTACAAGGTGGCTGACTTTTTCTCATTGCCAACGTGGAACTCAACACGTACAAAATGTGTCTCATTGAGACCATTCCACTGTCCCTGAGGTGTGACTTTCCTTTCTAATGGTACGCAGCACCACCCTTGGTAGCGCTGCCCGTCTTCTGACATCATTGGTTGGCTGCTTGTGCCTGTGCGTCCGCCCTGCCCGACACAACCCCCCTCGTTGTCTCATATATTTTGGCTGCGAGGGTGTGATTGATGGGCATGTGCAGTGCATATGTTCGCCTGTCTTAACTCATCTCCTTCCGCCTTCTTCAGACTGTGCGGCCTCATGGCCGTGGTAGGCGATAAGGGATCAGCTGAGGCCGCCCAGTCTGAAGCAGGTGTAAGGACATGTGTGAGTGGCAAACATATTTACTGCACAAGGGCACGAATCCCAGCCACGCAGTGTGGTTTTTTGAAAACACACTGCGGGTCTGGGATTCATGGCCATTGCTAACCGCATCGGCCAACATGAAATGAGGTGAGAAGACAGGCAGCGCTCACAGCGCATGGCCAAGGGATCACAATAGCGCAGACTCCTGTACAGCAAATAACAACGCTCAGGAGGCTGCGCCCAGCACCAAGGCGTTATTTATGTGCACCTGTGCTGCGTCTCCTTAAAAAGACAAGTCACGCCTCCAATACAGTTCTACTGTTCAATGGGCTAAATTGTGTACGTCTTTCATTCTGCGTGTGCAATGAGCAAAACTTAAAGAGCAACCTTTAACTTGTGGAGTTTTACTGCTGCACAAGGTGTGGCTCTTCAACATTTTAACACCTGAGGGTGGGTTAAAGGTTACCTTTGAAATTGGTTCAATTAGGCTTCGGCCTACACTCTGCTCCTCCTGCAGACCCTGGGCTCTAACTACGCCAGTTGGGGCCCAGAAGTGCTGGCTGCACAGAAAAAAACACCCACCATTGTGTCAGTGGGGTTCAGCACCGCCAGCTGTTCCCCTGCTGTGTTGCCGGCATCGTGTCCAGCACAAGCCATGCTGGCACAACAGACCAAAAGCTGCCACCAGTGCAGGCTTCGGCCTACACTCTGCTCCTCTCCTCCTCCTGCTGACCCTGGGCTATAACACCGCCAGTTGTAGCCTGGAAGTGCTAGCTGCACAGAGAAAAACACCCGCCAATGTGCTAGCGGGGTTCAGCACCGCCAGCTGTTCCCCTGCTGTGTAGCCGGCATCGTGTCCAGCACAAGCCACGCTGGCACAACCGACCAAAAGCTGCCACCAGTGGAGGCTTCGGCCAACACTCTGCTCCTCTCCTCCTGCTGACCCTGGGCTCAAACACCGCTAGTTTTTGCCCAGAAATGCACGCTGCACAGAGAAAAACACCTGCCAATGTGTTAGTGGGGTTCAGCACCGCCAGCTGCTCCCCTGCTGTGTAGCCGGCATCGTGTCCAGCACAAGCCACGCTGGCACAACCGACCAAAAGCTGCCACCAGTGCAGGCTTCGGCCTACACTTTGCTCCTCTCCTCCTCCTGCTGACCCTGGGCTCAAACACCACTAGTTTTTGCCCGGAAGTGCTAGCTGCACAGAGAAAAACACCAGAAAAAGTGTTAGTGGGGTTCAGCACCGCCAGCTGTTCCCCTGCTGTGTAGCTGGCAACGTGTCCTGCAAACGCCAATAGGCACATGAACTGAAATTGAAGGGAGCCTGCCCACCACCCCCAGGTGTTTCTATGTATAACAGCCACCTTGTACAGCAGTACTGCTGCATTTGTACAAGGTGGCTGACTTTTTCTCCTTGCCCACGTGGAACTCAACACGTACAAAATGTGTCTCATTAGAGACCATTACAATGTCCCTGAGGTGTGACTTTCCTTTTTAATGACACGCAGCCCCCCCATTGTTAGCGCTGCCCGTCTTCTGACACCATTGGTTGGCTGGCTGTGCCTGTGCGTCCACCCTGCCCGACACAACGCCCCTCGTTGTCTCATATATTTTGACTGCGAGGGTGTGATTGATGGGCACGAGCAGTGCATATGTTCGCCTGTCTTCACTCCCCTCCTTCCGCCTTCTTCAGACTGTGCGGCCTCATGGCCGTGGCAGGTGATAAGGGATCAGCTGAGGCCGCCCAGTCTGAAGCAGGTGTAAGGACATGTGTGAGCGGCGAACATATTTACAGCACAAGGCCACGAATCCCAGCACCGCAGTGTGACTTTATGAAAAGGCACTGTGGGTCTGGGATTTATGGCCATCGTTTACCGCACCGGCCAACATGAAATGAGGTCATAAGATGGCCTGCACTAACAGGGTATTGCCAAGGGATAACACAAGAGCGCAGACTCCTGTACAGCAAATAACAACGCTCAGGAAGCTGCGCCATGCACCTAGGTGTAAATTTTGACACCTGTGCTGCGTCTTCTTCAAAAGAAAAGTCACGCCTCCACTACTGTTTGACAGTATAATGGGCTAAATAGTGTACGTGTTTTATTCTGCGTGTGCAAGGAGCAAAATTAAGAGAGCAACCTTTGACTTGTGCAGCATTAATGCTGTTCAAGGTGTGGCTCTTGTACCTTGCAACACCTGAGAGGGGGTTAAAGGTTACCTTTGAAATTGGTTCAACTAGGCTTCGGCCTACACTCTGCTCTTCTCCTCCTCCTGCTGACCCTGGGCTCTAACACCGCTAGTTTTTGCCCTGAAGTGCTAGCTGCACAGAGAAAAACACCAGCCAATGTGTTAGTGGGGTTCAGCACCGCCAGCTGTTCCCCTGCTGTGTAGCCGGCATCGTGTCCAGCACAAGCCACGCTGGCACAACCGACCAAAAGCTGCCACCAGTGCAGGCTTCGGCCTACACTCTGCTCCTCTCCTCCTGCTGCTGCCCCTGGGCTCAAACACCGCTAGTTTTTGCCCGGAAGTGCTAGCTGCACAGAGAAAAACACCAGCCAATGTGTTAGTGGGGTTCAGCAACGCCAGCTGTTCCCCTGCTGTGTAGCCGGCAATGTGACCTGCAAACGCCACGCAGGCACATGAACTGAAATTGAAGGAAGCCTGCCCCCCACCCCCAGGTGTTTCTATGTATAACAGCCACCTTGTACAGCAGTACTGCTGCATTTGTACAAGGTGGCTGACTTTTTCTACTTGCCCACGTGGAACTCAACACGTACAAAATGTGTCTCATTGAGACCATTCCACTGTCCCTGAGGTGTGACTTTCCTTTCTAATGATACGCAGCACCACCCTTGGTAGCTCTTCCCGTCTTTTGACATCATTGGTTAGCTGGCTGCGCCTGTGCGTCCGCCCTGCTCCAAACAACGCCCCTCGGTTTCTTATTTATTTTGTCAGCGAGGGTGTGGTTTATGGGCACGAGCAGTGCATATGTTCGCCTGCCGTCACTCATCTCCTTCCGCCTTCTTCAGACTGTGCAGCCTCATGGCCGCGGCATGCGAGAAGGGATCAGCAGAGGCCGCCCAGTCTGAAGCAGGTGTAAGGACGTGTGTGAGCAGCCAAAATATTTACTGCTCAAGGCCACGAATCCCAGCACCGCAGTGTGACTTTATGAAAAGGCACTGTGGGTCTGGGATTTATGGCCATCGTTAACCGCACCGGCCAACATGAAATGAGGTCATAAGACGGGCAGCGCTAACAGGGCATTGCCAAGGGATAACACAAGAGCGCAGACTCCTGTACAGCAAATAACAACGCTCAGGAAGCTGCGCCAAGCACCAAGGTGTTATTTGGGACACCTGTGCTGCGTCTCCTTAAAAAGCCAAGTCACGCATCCACTACAGTTTGACTGTAGAATGGGCTAAATTGTGTACGTCTTTCATTCAGCGTGTGCAAGTAGACAAATTAATAGAGCAACCTCTCACTTGTGCAGCATTAATACTGCACAAGGTGTGTCTCCTGAGGGGGGGTTAAAGGTTTCCTTTGAAATTGGTTCAACTAGGCTTCGGCCTACACTCTGCTCCTCTCCTCCACCTCCTGCTTCACCACGGGCTCTAACATCGCTAGTTTTTGCCCGCAAGTGCTAGCTGCACAGAGAAAAACACCCGCCATTGTGTTAGTGGGGTTCAGCAACGCCAGCTGTTCCCCCACTGTGTAGCCGGCAAAGTGTCCTGCAAACGCAACGCAGACACAAAGCTGCCTCCAGTGCAGGCTTCGGCCTACACTCTGCTCCCCCTGCTTACCCTTTGCTCCAGCACCGCTAGTTGGGGCTCTAGGAAGACAATCTTTAATAGGCAACGCATCTGGGTTCCAGCACCGCCAGCTGGTTCTCGGCAGTGTTTTTGTCACGGGTACTCCCTCGTGCCCAGCCTAGTTCCAGCACCGTCAGCTGTTTCCGGGTACTGTCAAACTCACTGAGACACCTATGCGTTGCCCCGTCGTGTTGCGGTCGAGTTAGCCAACTCCAGGGTGCCTCCAGTTTAGGAGCTTCCTATGTGGGCTGCATGAATTGGTAGTCAAGGCTGGTTCTGTAGTGTCAGTAGGCCCAGCTCCCCCTGTAGGACTGTTGGGGTTCGGTAACTGCGGCTACCTTGCGGCCTAGCTGTTCTCTCCTCTCCTGTGGGCCTTCGGGTCCAACACCTGGTTCCAGCACCGTCAGCTGGTTCCGGGCCGAGCCTTTGGCTTAGGTGCCTCCTCCTGGGTATCCGAGTTCCGCCAACGCCAGGCGGTCCTTGGTAGTGCTTTTAAGCGCGGGCACCTACAGCTTAGTAACTGGGTTCCAGCACCATCAGCTGGTCCTCGGTCGTGCCATTGGCTCTTGCACACTGGGGCAACGCATCCGGGTTCCAGCACCGCCAGCTGGTTCTCGGCAGTGTTTTTGTCACAGGTACTCCCTCGTGCCAAACCTGGTTTCAGCACCGTCAGCTGTTTCCAGGTTGTGTCAAGCTCGCTGAGACGCCTATGCTTGCCCCGTCGTGTTGTGGTCGGGTTAGCCAACTCCAGGGTGCCTCCAGTTTAGGAGCTTCCTATGTGGGCTGCGTGAATTGGTAGTCAAGGCTGGTTCTGTAGTGCCAGTAGGCCCAGCTCCCCCTGTAGGACTGTTGGGGTTCGGTAACTGCGGCTGCCTCGCGGCCTAGCTGTTCTCTCCTCTCCTGTGGGCCTTCGGGTCCACCACCTGGTTCCAGCACCGTCAGCTGGTTCTCGGCAGTGTCTTTTGCTCTTGTACCTTCTGCTCCCCATCCTTGTTCCAGTACCGTCAGCTGGTTCCGGGCAGAGCCTTTGGCTTAGGTGCCTCCTTCTGGGTATCCGAGTTCCGCCAACGTCAGGCGGTCCTTGGTAGTGCTTTTTAGCATGGGTACCTCCTGCTTAGTAACCGGGTTCCAGTAACGTCAGCTGGTCCTCGGTAGTTCCATAGGCTCTTGAACCTTCGGGTAGCCATCCGAGTTCCAGTTCCATCAGCTGGTTCTTGGCATTTTCTCAGCTTTCTTATACCTTCTGCTACATTTCCAAGTTGAAGACCCTAACGTCGACGACCCTGAAGACCACCCCGATGACGACGACGACGATGGCGGAGACGACGACGGCGGAGACGACGACGGCGGAGACGACGACACTGGCGATGACGACCCTGGAGACGACGACATGGAAGACCGAGAAGCAGAAGATAAAGAGGCTGCAGAACAAAGAGCAGAAGAACATTAAGCATAACACTTAATATCAGAGCAAAAGATATTGTCTAAATTATATGCAGAAGAAGACTAAGCAGTGTATGAGGGTGAGTCCGTTCCTCCTCGTGGTGCCCCTGGATAAAGCCTGATGCTGCAGGCCAAACTGAACGCGGACAAATGTAACTTTTGTGACTGGCAGAACGGAAGGTGTAATCTTCCAACTTTTATAGATAACAACTACGGGAATGCCTGTCACAAATGAGAATATGATGAAGAAGTAGAATAGGAAGAATAATAACAGTTGAATAAAATGAATATGTAGAATAGGAAGAATAATAATAGTTGAATAAAATGAATATGAAGAATGTATTAAAAAAAAAAAAAAGGTAAAGGATGAAGAAGAAGATGAATAAGGTGAAGAAGAAGTTGATGTCAAAGATGCTGATGATGATGAAGATGAAAGTGTGGGAAAAGTAAAAAAAAAAGAAGGGGAAGGGCGTGGAATAGTGAAACATCAATATCTGACAAAATAAAAAAAAAATTTACATAGTCAATATCTTTGTCACTCCGAACGTCTTTAAAAAAAAACAAAAAAAACATGCTATTCTATTTGATTGGGCTAAACCTCTATGACTTTAATGTCTCCGCCACCTCCCCAAATACATCCTGCATTATTCTTAGTTGTTTTCCTTCATGTAGAATGAACCTACAAGGAAAGAAAGGGTTTATTTTAATTCCGATATTTTGGTCCCATTGACTTGCATTGGGATCGGGTATCGGTATCGGCGATATCCGATATTTTTTGAATATCGGCCGATCCTATCCGATACCGATACTTTCCGATATCGGAAGGTATCGCTCAACACTATTCACTACAGAATAATAAAAGGTCATTGCTTTGATACAGTGACATAAACCTGTCATAGAATGTAATATGGTATGTATCCTACTAGAAAAGCCCTGTCAGATGAATTGTCCATTATAAAATAAGACAAACATACTTATCTCCCGGACTGGCGCCATTCCCCTGATGCCACTGTTTCAAGTCTCGTTTTGATATTCTGTCAAAGTAGACAGTTGCTTGTGAGCATGTGCAGGACAAAGCTCCATCCATGCCCTTCATGTGCTCCCAGTGGATATTCTGGTATATTACTAGAGATATATTGGAGAAACCAGTGGTGCTGAGGTGGGAAGAGACTGCTCACACTGCTGTCCACCCAATCTATCTGATGTAATACTGGAGATACCAGGGATACTGAGTTGAGAAGAGACTGCTCACACAGCTGTCCACCCTGTCTATCTGATGTAATACTGGAGATACCAAGGATGCTGAGGTGAGAAGAGGCTGCTCACGCTGCTGTCCACCCTGTCTATCTGATGTAATACTGGAGATACCAAGGATGCTGAGGTGGGAAGAGGCTGCTCACACAGCTGTCCACCCTGTCTATCTGATGTAATACTGGAGATACCAAGGATGCTGAGGTGGGAAGAGGCTGCTCACGCTGCTGTCCACCCTGTCTATCTGATGTAATACTGGAGATACCAAGGATGCTGAGGTGGGAAGAGGCTGCTCACGCTGCTGTCCACCCTGTCTATCTGATGTAATACTGGAGATACCAAGGATGCTGAGGTGGGAAGAGGCTGCTCATGCTGCTGTCCACCCTGTCTATCTGATGTAATACTGGAGATACCAAGGATGCTGAGGTTGGAAAAGGCTGCTCACATTGCAGTCCTGCAGTCCACTGCCTTTCTAATTAATACTGGAGATACAAGGGGTTCATGAGGTAGATAACAGGCTGATTTTTACCCTGCTACACTATCTTCTGCCATCCTTTCTGAATGCTGAGTGGCTGCTTCACCTGCAGATAACCTAAACCACGCACTGTCAAGCAATCTCCAGAATGAGTATCCTACTGTACATGCTCACACCTGGCCCTTCAATATTCTAGAATATTCTAGTTTATGTCATTACAACAATAAGGTTGGAATTTTAATTTGCTAAAGTTATTACTAGACAAAATGAGCATGGTTTGCATTTTAAGGGTATTTGTAAATTTATGAAGTTCCCTTCAGTTATATTTTGTCTATTCTTAGAGAACCCCTTTCAAACATCTTGGAGAACTAACCACAGATCTTCTGTGGATGAAACCTCGCACAAATGCTGTTGCTTCATGTAATCTCACACAGACTCAATGATTTTGATATCTATGGAGGCCATATCATCACTTCCAGGACTTTTTTTCTTCTTTACGCTTAAGATATTTTTTGATGATTTTAGCTATACATTTTGGGCCATTGTCCTACTGTTTAATAAATTTGGATCCAATCAGATGCCTCTCTGTACCCTGCTTAGAATCTGTGGTCAGTATACACCTTGGTAATGAATAATTTCTTAAAGGCCAGGTTCACACCGCATTGCAGGCATCCGTTAGACGGACTACATTACACCATGGCATAACGCAGTGTAACGTAGTCTGTTAACGCCGCCATTGAGTCCAAAATCAGACGCATCGCTAGCGCACGCCCACAATGGGCGTGCGCTAGCGATGTGCCATCATTGAGTGACAGACCCTGGGACGCAGACTGCAGTGCTTCCGGGTCCGTCACTGCTAGCGCAGATATACTGTAGCATCTGCTAGCTCTATATGCGCTGGCGCGCTGACATACTGGCATTTGCGTTAACAGCATGTGTTGAATGGGCTGCTGTTAAAGCAATGTGAACCCGGCCTTAGATACTGCCAAAGAGATGCTATACTCAGCTAATGAAATACCTTGCTACATTTTTTCTTCAAAGCTGATTGCATTTCTTACTTCCAATATAATGTGACTGTTTTACAAGTAGCTAATAATAGACTATTTAGTTTATATATTCAGGTACCATACTTTGCTCCTGTTACTTGAATTCAGTTGGGATCCTCCATCCCTCATGGATTAGAATCTTTGTTGAACATTACTTATGGTCTCTGGAGATTTCCACAAAATCTAGAACTTTGCAGAGTTGTCACAGTGTCTGCATATCATGTTTTCTTATTGGAAACATTTCACAAAAACTGCTGCATTTCAACCATTGTATTACTAAACTGCAAGAGAGATAATTCTCTAAAACATAGCTTCCTAGTGCAACAATAATCTAAGGGGCAGATTTGACTAGTGATTTAGAACCCTCAGTGTCAGACTGACTGTTAATACATCCTATGTAGGCGGATAATCACATCTCTGTACTTTCTGTCTCAATTGCATTCATTAAAAGACAAATGTATCAGCACCACTAGACAACTAGATTGGGATTTTAAAATGATTTCATGTTTTAACATCTTAGACTTTTTTCGTCAAAAAATGTAACCTTTTTGTTCAAGATTATTTCTAAAAATTTAAAACAAACAACTGGAGAAAGTAAAGAAGAACATAATGTCCATATGATTAAAAAAGTGCATCATTACCTTTCTGTCCAGCACCACTACTCTTAAGTATGCACCTATTAAAGTATGCTCCTCAACACTGAAATTGCAACACCAAGAAGAAAACATTGTGGAACTATGGCAATCACAAGATCAATAATAATAAGTAAAATCAAAAATAATTTTCAAAGCATATCGATTTATTTAGAATTGAGTATGAGCGACCAGTGCTGAAATCACCGTACTTATACACTTTGGCATGCTATTGATGAGGATATTAATGGCGGTCAGAGCAATGCGCTGTTACCATGAATGCACTTGGGAACACAAATAATGAAGATTTGCTTCATGCAACTCCCTTTGTAATTGCCGGCCAATGATGTCCCAGTTGTGCGCAATGGGAAATAAGTCTGTAAATACGGCAGATTATGGTAGCACGATTACACCATAAAGGATGTGCACAGTAGCTGTGTGATTCCTATAAGTGTGTCCTAGAAGTGTGAAGATTAATTTAGAATTAAAACCAGAATTGGAACTGAAGGTAACTGGACACAGTCACTGTAAACAATGTTTCTGTTTGCTTTCACTTTCACCCCTATAATTCTTCACTTTCTGCAACTCCCCTAATCTCTACTCCTAGTAAAGAACTGTTCATGTCTTCCTCAATCCTCCCTATTCATCTAACCTCCTCCTCAGAACTGTTCCTTAACATTCAATCCTCTGTCTCCAAGCACAGACAGCCACCTCATGCCCTCTCCTGCTCCCACCTGCTAACACTTTCTCTGCTCCTTCTCATTGCTGGTGAGATCTCTCCAAATCCTGGTCCTCCTCACCACATCCCCACAGTCAGTCTGTCTGCAACAAGCTTTCCTACATCCACGATCTTTTTGTTACTACCAAACTTTCCTTCCTCGCCATCACCGAAACCTGGCTCACCTCTTCTGACACAGCCTCTCCTGCTGCACTTTCCTATGGTGGCTTCCACCTTTCTCACACACCCCGCCCCAGCAGCAAGCATGGCGGAGGAGTTGGTTTTCTCCTGGCAGAAAACTGCTCCTTCACCCCAATCCCACTGCCACCCTCTGGTACCCTCCCTTCCTTTGAGGTGCACTCTGTGCGCATCTATGCCCCCACCAACCTCCAGCTGGCTGTCATTTACCGCCTCCCAGGGCCAGCCACCACCTTCTTTGACCACTTTACCACCTGGCTACTTCATTTCCTTTCTGCGGACATCCCCACTATCATCATGGGCGACTTCAACATTCCCATTGACACTTCCCTCTCAGCTGCCACTAAACTTCTATCTCTCACTTCCTCCTTCGGCCTCACTCAATAGTCTTCTGCAGCCACTCACAAAGATGGTCACACATTGGACCTCATCTTCACCCGCCTCTGCTCCCTATCTAACCTCTCTAACTCACCTCTTCCTCTTTCTGACCACAATCTACTCACATTCTCTTCCCTCTCCATTGCTTGTCTAAAATCCACACCCCACAAACTTGCACACCCTCGCAGAAATCTTAAACACCTTGATCTACATTCACTCTCTGAATCCCTCCTCCCTCTCACAGACATAAATTCCCTACACAATGCGGATGTTGCTGCTGCTCTATATAACACCACAATATCTGCAGCTTTGGAATCTCTTGCCCCTCTCACACATACCAAAGCTCGCAAAATCAACAGATAGCCCTGGCACACCAGCCTGACCAAAGAACTGAGGCGAGCTTCCAGGGCTGCAGAGCGGAGATGGATAAGATCCCACTCCAACGAGCACTTTATCGCAGTCAAACAGTCCCTCACTACTTTCAAGACCACACTCGCCACAGCTAAACAAACCTACTTCTCATCTCTCATATCCTCCCTGTCTCACAACCCTAAACAGTTATTCAACACCTTCATCTGTCTCCTCCGTCCCCCAGCACCTCCTCCCTCCCCACTCATCTCAGCTGAAGACTTTGCCTCATTTTTCAAGCAGAAGATTGAGAACATCAGATACAGTTTTAGTCAACAACCCCAGAGCCCTTCCTCCCAACTACCCAGCCCTCCACCTCCAAAACCAACTTCTCCACTATCACAGAAGAATGACTCTCCACTCTACTCTCAAGATTGCACCTCACCACCTGCGCACTTGACCCGATCCCTTCCCACTTCATCCCAAACCTCGCCACAGTCTTCATCCCAACTCTAACCCATCTCTTCAACCTATGACTAACAACTGGTGCTTTCCCCTCAAGCTTTAAACATACCTCAATCACACCCATCCTCAAAAAGCAATCTCTTGACCCATCCTCTGTATCTAGCTATCACCCTATATCTCTTCTCCCCTATGACTCAAAACTACTGGAACAACACGTCCATCTTGAACTGTCCTCCCATCTATCTTCCTGCTCCCTTTTCAACCGCTTACAATCAGGCTTCTGGTCCCACCACTCCACTGAAACTGCCCTAACTAAGGTCACCAATGACCTATTAACCGCCAAGAGCAAGCGACACTACTCTATCCTCCTCCTCCTGGACCTGTCCTCTGCCTTTGACACAGTGGACCATTCCCTAATACTACAGACCCTCTCATCCCTTGGCATCACAGACTTGGCCCTATCCTGGATCTCGTCTTGCCTAACTGACCGAAAATTCAGCATCTCCCATTCACACACCACCTCCTCACCTCGCCCCCTTTCTGTCGGAGTCTCGCAAGGTTCAGTTCTAGGGCCCCTGCTCTTCTCCATTTACACTTTTGGCATGGGACAGCTCATAGAATCTCACAGTTTTCAGTATCATCTCTATGCTGATGACACACAGATCTACATCTCTGGACCAAATATCACAACCCTACTAACCAGAATCCCTCAATGACTCTCTACTATTTCTTCCTTTTTCTCTGCTAGATTTCTGAAACTTAACATGGACAAAACAGAATTCATTGTCTTTCCCCCATCTCATGTGACCCCCCCCAACGAACCTATCCATTACAGTAAACGGCTGCCCACTCTCCCCAGTCCAACAAGCTCGCTGTCTCAGGGTAATCCTTGACACTGATGTCTCCTTCAAACCGCATATCCAAACCCTTTCCACTTCCTGCCGCCTTCAACTCAAAAATATTTCATGGATCCGTACATTCCTAAACCAAGAATCTGCAAAAACTCTAGTCCATGACCTCATCATCTCCCACCTCGACTACTGTAACCTCCTGCTCTGTGACCTCCCCTCGAACACTCTCACACCCTTCCAATCTATTCTAAACTCAGCTGCCCGACTAATCCACCTGTCCCCCCGCTATTCCCCGGCCTCTCCCCTCTGTCAATCCCTTCACTGGCTGCCCATTACCCAGAGAATCCAATACTAAAGCCTAACCATGACATACAAAGCCATCCACAACCTGTCTCCTCCATACATCTATGGCAGAGCCAATTCTCCACAATATGTTACAGGTGTCAATTTTTGATATGACAATGCCGGGCTAACAAGAGCAAAAGCAGCACAACGGGCCCCAGCCAATATAGCAGAAGTAGAGCAAAACACAGGGTACAATTGGCTTACTTTGCATCCAGCAAGTATATTAATTGAGGAAAAGGGTGGGTATTAGGGAGTAAATTGCACATCATTTGTCTCAGTGATAGCAGGAGAATGTTATTTCTGACAGTGACTATGTACGTTTGAGCCACTATTCTGTAAAGAACAGTCTGCTTGATCAGAAATGGCTCAGATTGATCATTTCTGGATTGGTTTTTATTAGTGATGAGCGAGTGTACGCGTTGCTCAGGTTTTCACGAGCACGCTCGGGTGACCTCCGAGTATTTATGACTGCGCGGAGATTTAGTTTTCATCGCGGCAACTGAATGATTTACAGCTACTAGCCAGGCTGAGAACATGTGGGGGTTGCCTGGTTGCTAGGGAATCCCCACATGTAATCAAGCAGGCTAACAGCTGTAAATCATTCAGCTGCCGTGATGAAAACTAAATCTCCGAGCAGTCATAAATACTCGGTGACCCGAGCGTGCTCGAGAAAACCCAAGCAATGAGTACACTCACTGATTACTAGTTTTTAATTTTAAAAAACACAACAAGTTTGTTGTACTTTTAAATTGGTTGTTGGCTGTGATCGTTTTCTAAGGTGAGGCCACTTTGACATGACTAAGTCTGGGTATGTGTTAAAGAGGTTGAGTAAAGGCCTAATGGACTCACAGTAGAGTGCGTGCATCTTATAAAAGCTTTTGATACTTTAAGTCCCTTTCTAAATCCCTGGAAGTATACAAACTGGGAATTATCTTTCTTCCAAGTATTTGTAGCTGAAATATATTTAAGAAGACACCTTTTAACATCCAAAGTATGAAATTTATGTTCCTTATCATTAGTGGGATTAGGACAAAATGAGGGAAGAACAAACTCTTGTAACCTATGAAATGTTGAAGCTACCTTTGGAAGATGAAGAGGATCAGGTCTCATAAAAACTCTATCTTCCCTAAACTGCATGTACGGAGGCTGTGTAGACAAAGCTTGTAAAACACTAATCCTCGCGGATGTGAGCGAAACTAAGAGGGCTGTTTTCAAAGATAGGATTTTAATCGGGGCAATATCAATGGGCTCAAATGGAGCTTGCGTTAAAGCTGAGAGAACAAGATTTAAGTCCCATGGAACTACTTTTTGTTTAGATTGGTCTAGATCTCGTAACTGCATTGAAGAACCTGACTATCCAATGATTGCTGGCCAAATTACTATTGTATAGTGCCCGTAGAGCTGACACTTGAACCCTGAGCGTGCTTGTGGCTAGGCCCATATCTAACCCTTTTTGCAAGAATTCTAAAATTTGGTTAATACAGGGTTCCTGATCAATCCGTGTTTCTGAAACTGATAAGTTTTTTCCAATTCCTGGCATAAATGTTTGTTGTAGAGATTTCTCTACTTTTGAGTAATGTATTTACCAGGTCCCGCGAAAAACCCCTCCCCCTTAGTAATGACCTTTCAAATTCCACGCCGCTAGATGTAAATTGGCCACTCATGGATGGAGGATTGGGCCCTGGGAGAGGAGATTTGGTATTTCTGGAAGAATCCATGGCTGGGAAATGGACATCTTACTCAGCCAAGGAAACCATGATCTTCTGGGCCAGAACGGGGCTATCAGGATTCAGGCCCCGTCTTCCCGTATTTTCCTCAGAACTATTGGGATTACGTTCAGAGGGGGAAAAGCATAGGCGAGATTGAAGTGCCATTGGATTAGGAGAGTGTGTACCGCATACGGATTGTCTCTGGGGTTTAAGGAGCAGAATCGATGTAGCTTTCTGTTTTCTCGGTTGGCAAAAAGATCTCTGTCTGGACATCCCCACAATTGTATGATCTGGATGAAGATGGATGAGTTTAGTGTCCAATCTCCCTGTCTGAGTTGGTTGCAGCTTAGATAGTCGGCCATGGTATTGTACTTCCCTTTTATGTGAAGAGTCGTGAGTGATAGTAGATGATTTTTTGCCATCTGGTTGTCTGAGAAAAGTCTGATGTGCCGACCCTGTAGGGGTATAAGAAAACTACTTAAAACGTGTTCTACTGCTAATAACTCCTTTAGATTGGATGACAAACTTTGTTCGGACTGAGACCACAGCCCCTGGACCCAACTACCTGGGGCTAGCATCTGTAGTTATTATCCGAGTTATATGATTTGTCCAGGGAACCCCCTATGTAAATTTGGTACGTGTATCCACCAATGTAGTGATTGAATAGATTCAATGGATAATGAGAATTTACTGTAAAAATGAGCTCTCAGGCGATGGGAATTATGTAAAATGTCCGACTATAGTGTTCTGGTATGATATTGAGCCCAGAGAACTGCTGGAATACACGTGAGTGAACCCAATAGTGACATTGCCCCTCTTACAGAGACTAATGGATAATTAATCAATCTGGTTGCTTGTCGCTGGATACTATCCACTTTTGAATCAAGCAGTCGACACTCCTGCTGACTGGAGTCTATGGTAAGACCCAGAAACTCCTGAACTTTTAAAGGCTGTAAACAAGATTTTTTGAGATTAATGATCCACCCTAATTTGTGTAACGTGGATGTCACCTTCTCCAATTGGTTTTTGCAATGTGATTCTGAATGTCTCACAATCAATAAGTCATCTAGGTCCCTACCTACCTACCTAACTATTAAAATGTCCTGTTCGTGAAGGTGTGCCATAACTTCTTCCATAACCTTAGTAAATACCCAGGGTGCCACCGCAACTCCGAAGGGAAGTGCACGATATTGAAAGTGCTGTACTGAACTGTTTAGTGAAACCGCCACCCTAAGGAACTGTTGGTGATCTACGTGTATCGGGAAATGATAATAGGCGTCCTTCAGATCTAAGACAACCATGAAGCAATTGTTAAAGAGAAGTTTTATTGCCCTCTTTACAGATTCCATTTTGAAAGACGGAACCAGCAGAAATTTATTCAGGCCTTTCAAAGTAATGATGGTACGAAAGGATCCATCAGGTTTTTTGACCAGAAAGAGAGGGGAGTAGAACCCTTTACCTCTTTGTACCGCGGGCACTTTAACCCCATTACCCCCAAGGGTGGTTTGCACATCAATGACCAGGCCAATTTTTACAATTCTGACCACTGTCCCTTTATGAGGTAATAACTCTGGAACGCTTCAACGGATCCTGGTGATTCTGACACTGTTTTCTCGTGACATTTTGTACCTCATGATAGTGGTAAAAGTTCTTTGATATTACCTGCATTTATTTGGGAAAAAAACAGAAATTTGGCGAAAATTTTGAAAATTTTGCAATTTTCAAATTTTCAATTTTTATGCAATTAAATCACAGAGATATTTCACACAAAATACTTACTAAGTAACATTTCCCACATGTCTACTTTACATCAGCACAATTTTGGAACCAAATTTTTTTTTTGTTAGGGAGTTATAAGAATTAAAAGTTCACCAGCAATTTCTCATTTTTACAACACCATTTTTTTTAGGGACCACATCTCATTTGAAGTCATTTTGAGGGGTCTATATGATAGAAAATACCAAAGTGCGACACCATTCTAAAAACTGCACCCCTCAAGGTGCTCAAAACCATATTCAAGAAGTTTATTAACCCTTCAGGTGTTTCACAGGAATTTTTGGAATGTTTAAATAAAAATGAACATTTAACTTTTTTTCACAAAAAATTTACTTCAGCTCCAATTTGTTTTATTTTACCAAGGGTAACAGGAGAAAATAGACCCCAAAAGTTGTTGTACAATTTGTCCTGAAAACGCCAATACCCCATATGTGGGGGTAAACCACTGTTTGGGCGCATGACAGAGCTCGGAAGCGAAGGAGCGCCATTTGACTTTTCAATGCAAAATTGACAGGAATTGAGATTGGACGCCATGTTGCGTTTGGAGAGCCACTGATGTGCCTAAACATTGAAACCCCCCACAAGTGACACCATTTTGGAAAGTAGACCCCCTAAGGAACTTATCTAGTGGTGTGGTAAGCACTTTGACCCACCAAGTGCTTCACAGAAGTTTATAATGCAGAACCGTAAAAATAAAAAATCATATTTTTTCACAAAAATTATTTTTTGCCCCCAATTTTTTATTTTACCAAGGGTAACAGGAGAAAATTAACCCCAAAAGTTGTTGTACAATTTGTCCTCAGTACGCTGATACCCCATATGTGGGATTAAACCACTGTTTGGGCGCGTGGGAGAGCTCGGAAGGGAAGGAGCGCCGTTTGACTTATCAATGCAAAATTGACAGGAATTGAGATGGGATGCCATGTTGCATTTGGAGAGCCACTGATGTGCCTAAACATTGAAACCCCCCACAAGTGACACCATTTTAGAAAGTAGACCCCCTAAGGAACTTATCTGGATGTGTGGTGGCACTTTGACCCACCAAGGGCTTCACAGAAGTTTAGAATGCAGAACCGTAAAAATAAAACAAAAATTTTTTCCCACAAAAATTATTTTTTAGCCCCCAGTTTTGTATTTTCCCGAGGGTAACAGGAGAAACTGGACTGCAAGAGTTGTTGTCCGATTTGTCCTGAGTACGCTGATACCCCATATGTGGGGGGAACCACCGTTTGGGCGCATGGGAGGGCTCGGAAGGGAAGGAGCGCCATTTGGAATGCAGACTTAGATGGAATGGTCTGCAAGCGTCACATTGCATTTGAAGAGCCCCTAATGTACCTAAACAGTAGAAACCCCCCACAAGTGACACCATTTTGGGAAGCAGACCACCTAAGGAACTCATCTAGATGTGTTGTGAGAGCTTTGAACCCCCAAGTGTTTCACTACAGTTATAAAGGCACGGATGATTGACCTTGTGGAGACCAAAACATCCAACACCGCGGAGACACCATCACGTGTTTCTCAGCGCAGTGATCCAGAACACTGCCCCCAAATATGCAAATGCATGTAGAGGAGCTGCGGAGACACCATCACGTGTTTCTCAACGCAGGCAGTGAATAGCCAGGCCTTTCCCCGGGAAGGAACAACCAAGGGAAGGACAGCATCCAAGGGAAGGACAGCATCCAATAAAGGAAAACCACCTATTCCAAGCACGGTATCCATCCACAGACAGCTGTTTCGGGGTTTTTGCCCCTCATCAGTGTGGAGTAGGAAACTGGCTATCAGCAGCAGTGCCTAGTAGAAAGTCTATAAAGGCACGGATGATTGACCTTGTGGAGACCAAAACATCCAACACCGCGGAAACACCATCACGTGTTTCTCAATGCAGTGATCCAGAACACTGCCCTCAAATATGCAAATGCATGTAGAGGAGCTGCGGAGACACCATCACGTGTTTCTCAACCCCAAAACAGCTGTCTGTGGATGGATACCATGCTTGGAATAGGTGGTTTTCCTTTATTGGATGTTTTCCTTTATTGGATGCTGCCCTTCCCTTGGTTGTTTCTTCCCGGGGAAAGGCCTGGCTATTCACTGCCTGCGTTGAGAAACACGTGATGGTGTCTCCGCAGTTCATCTACATGCATTTGCATATTTGGGGGAAGTGTTCTGGATCACTGCGTTGAGAAACACGTGATGGTGTCTCCGCGGTGTTGGATGTTTTGGTCTCCACGAGGTCAATCATCCGTGCCTTTATAGACTTTCTACTAGGCACTGCTCCTGATAGCCAGTTTCCTACTCCACACTGATTAGGGGCAAAAACCCCGAAACAGCTGTCTGTGGATGGATACCATGCTTGGCATAGGTGGTTTTCCTTTATTGGATGTTTTCCTTTATTGGATGCTGCCCTTCCCTTGGTTGTTCCCTCCCGGGCAAAGGCCTGGCTATTCACTGCTCACTAGTGTTGAGCATTCCGATACCGCAAGTATCGGGTATCGGCCGATACTTGCGGTATCGGAATTCCGATACCGAGTTCCGATACTTTTGTGGTATCGGGAATCGGTATCGGATCCATGTTAATGTGTAAAATAAAGAATTAAAATTAAAAATATTGATATACTCACCTCTCCGGAGGCCCCTGGACATCACCGCTGGTAACCGGCAGCCTTCTTTGTTTAAAATGAGCATGTTTAGGGACTTCCATGACGTCACGGCTTCTGATTGGTCGCGTGCCGCTCATGTGACCGCCACGCGACCAATCAGAAGCCGCGACGTCATTCTCAGGTCCTAAACTCCTCATTCTAGGAATTTAGGACCTGAGAATGACGTCGCGGCTTCTGATTGGTCGCGTGGCGGTCACATGAGCGGCACGCGACCAATCAGAAGCCGCAACGTCATTCTCAGGTCCTAAACGCGCTCATTTTAAGCAAAGAAGGCTGCCGGTTACCAGCGGTGATGTCCAGGGGCCTCCGGAGAGGTAATTATATCAATATTTTTTATTTTAATTCTTTATTTTACACATTAATATGGATCCCAGGGCCTGAAGGAGAGTTTCCTCTCCTTCAGACCCTGGGAACCATCAGGATACCTTCCGATACTTGGTGTCCCATTGACTTGTATTGGTATCGGGTATCGGTATCGGCGATATCCGATACTTTTCGGGTATCGGCTGATACTATCCGATACCGATACTTTCAAGTATCGGACGGTATTGCTCAACACTGCTGCTCACTACAGTTTATAATGCAGAGCCGTGCAAATAAAAAAAAAAATTTTTTCCACAAAAATTATTTTTTAGTTCCCAGTTTTGTATTTTTCCAAGGGTAACAGGAGAAATTGGACACTAAATGTTGTTGTCCAATTTGTCCTGAGTACGCTGATACCCGATATGTGGGGGTAACCACCGTTTGAGCGCATGGCAGAGCCCGGAAGGGAAGGAGCATCATTTGGAATGCAGACTTAGATGGATTGGTCTGCAGGCGTCACATTGCGTTTGCAGAGCCCCTAATGTACCTAAACAGTAGAGATCCCCCACAAGTGACCCCATATTGGAAACTAGACCCCCGAAGGAACGTATCTAGATGTGTTGTGAGAATTTTGAACCCCCCAGTGTTTCACTACCGTTTATAACGCAGAGCCGTGAAAATAAAAAATCCTTTTTTTCCCACAAAAATTATTTTTTAGCCCCCAGTTTTGTATTTTCCCAAGGGTAACAGGAGAAATTGGACCCCAAAAGTTGTTGTCCAATTTGTCCTGAGTACGCTGACACCCCATATGTTGGGGTAAGCTCCTGTTTGGGCACACGGGAGAGCTCGGAAGGGAAGGAGCACTGTGTCAAAAAGACGTGCCTAAAGAGAGCTCCTGCTAAGGCTAGAAATATCTAAAGTTCTGAGGGACTTATACGGCAGCAAAGACTCCAGGTGTGTGCCCTAGTGCTGCCTGCACAACGCAGTAACACAGGAACGACTAGAAGGGAGCCAGCGATCTGTGCCGATCCGGTGAACCTGCGAGGCTGAGAGGGGTGAAGATGGGCGCCATCTTTAACATCAGAGAGGCCGCTCCCGGCGGGAGAATCGATCGGGAAGACTAAACCGCAAAGGTAATAGTGGCGCCTCGAACCCTGACGTGGACCGACCCACCTGCCCTGATTGCCCTCAAGCGCTGCGGGATCACCTGCTGAAGCCCTGACTTGTTCCAAGCGGCTGCGAGGAGTTCCCGGGGAGCGCGCCTGACTTGTCAGCGCGTGCCTGACTTGTCAGCGCGTGCCTAACCGAAGCTCCGCACTGAAGGAGCGGAGCCACCGGAGAGCTGCGCTGAGACCCCTGGCTGCGGCGGTGAGTCGGGTACCTGCTAAACTTGCCGCACATCGCTAGGGACCCCGAGCCGGCGCTGTAACTCCGGGCGGGAGATTCTTCTTGTTCCCGGGCCGCCGCCATCTTGAACGCCGTGTGCAGCAGCGCAGAGCAGAATGGAGCGCACTGGGCACAACCGCCTGTAAGCGGTAACTTGTCACTGCCCCACCAGACCTCACAAATAGTACTGGACCCTTCCTTGGATCAGGAAAAGGGGACCGGCTCAGTACGCCTCATAACATACTGAGGTAGATCAGTCTGGGGGCCAGGTATCTCATGTAGACCACACATCAGTCCCCCCCCTGACATCAGGTCCTTGATTTGTCCCCCTATTTATGCAGCTACTGGGGTAGACTTTTAACCACAATAAAACAAAGGACATACCCTCCATATAGACTAATAACAGAACCAAAAGTGATGTGCTGAACCTGCCATACAGCCAGCAGAGGGAGAATTATATCTCCTTTACAATATATTAAGCCTCATCAAAGACATGGGGAAAACAGGAGCTAAAACCCCAAAAGAATCATCTAAAATCTCTAAATCGGTTACACAAGCCGATGTAGACAACTTCTTAAAAAAGCAAACGACATATTCAGATCATAACAAAGTTACAAAGCTATTTGACTCTTAAATGGAGGAAGATACGGACTCAGATCTCGAGAATGACTCAGATAGAGGTAGCACTACAAAAGAGAAACTGGTGACCCGTTCTTTCATCAAAAGAATCCTAGCACAAGCTATGGAGCCCATATGGAGAGTTAGCAGAGATAAAACAAGACCTAACACAACAAGGCCACAGAATTGAATCAGTCGAAAACTTCCAAACAACCCTGTCACAACCGACCAACAATCTACTCGGCTGCCTTAAGGAACATGAAATCCAAATTCACTCCATCCATTCCACTCTAGAAGACCATGAAAATCGTGAGAGGCGGAACAATATTCGTATCAAAGGTTTGCCGGAATCAGTGGCATTTGAAGCACTAACCAAAGCTTCGACTGAGATCTTTAACAAATTATTACTAGAAGACGACCCGCATGACATAGAGATCATCAAAATACATAGATCTCTCCGCCCCAAACCCAGGCAGGGCGATCCCCCGCGAGATGTAATCTGCCGCTTTCTTGATTTCAGAACAAAGGACTTGATCCTCCGTAGAGCGCGGGAAACACAGGAAGTTACTACTCCTACTACTCTCATCCCCATAAGACCTATCACCGACTGGACTATATCCCCAGACAGCTTCTCCCCAATGCCCGCAGTGCTAACATTCTTCCTAACATACATTCGGATCACTCAATAATCACATTACAAATAACACTATCAAAACCCTTCAAAATTAACAGAACGTGGCAACTCAACGAATCAATACTAGCTTGCCCAAAAATATGCGCGCGCATCACCAAAACTATCACACAATATTTTGAACTGAATGACACAGGGGAATTGCCGTCTCCAGTAGTTTGGGAAGCACATAAATCAGTTATCAGGGGGAACTTATTTCAATTACTTCGTACATAAACAAAAAGAGGCAACAGGAAATAACAGAGCTTTATAATGAAATACACTCACTGGAAAAACAACATAGGAAACAAACGAATGCATGGGTGATGTCTTCCCTAATGATAAAACGACAGAAGTTGAAAGATATACTAAACAAAAAATCAGCAAAATGGTACGCTTCATGGCGTACTAAGATGTTTGTGCATGGAGACAAGGCCTCCAAACTTATGCTATCTCGAATAAGACACCGACAGGCCCGCACCTACATACATGCTATTAAAAAACCCAACGGACAAAGCACTCACAACTACTCACAAACAGAAACAGAGTTCTTAAACTTTTATAAACAGTTATACAATTTGCGCCCAAATGAGTCTAATACAGAAAACCTGAAGAGGAGACACGATATTAGAGCCTTCTTGTCGCGCCTGAACCTACCAAAACTTACAGAGTCACAGCAACACCAACTGACTAGACCTTTTAGCCTGGAGGAGTTCCAGTCCACTCTGTCGGGGAGCCAACCTGGCAAGGCCCCTGGTCCAGATGGACCCTCAGTAGCTTATTATAAATCCTTTTCACCTTCTCTCCTCCCACACCTACTGAAAATGTATCATGATATACAAAGGGATGATTGTTTCCCCACACAGGCGCTGGAAGCGCGGATCTCATTAATTTACAAGGACGGTAAGGACCAGGAGCTCTGTAGTAGCTACAGACCAATTTCACTACTGAATGTAGATTTGAAGCTATTTGCTAGTCTGTTAGCTCACAGGATAGCCAAGTTCTTGCCGATGATAATCTCTCTGAATCAGACGGGCTTTGTGGGAGGAAGAGAGGGGAAGGACAACACACACAAAATACTGCACCTGATGCACTACGCGAAAATGAAAAAACTCCCTCTGGTCCTTCTAGGGACAGATGCGGAAAAGGCCTTTGACAGAGTGGACTGGACCTATCTTGAAGAGACAATGAGAAGCTTCGGTTTTCCGAGCTTACTGATCTCCACGACAATGAAAATGTATAGAGATCCATCAGCTCACATAAAAATTAACTGTTCATCGACCAACAGGTTCTTCATTAGAAACGGCACACGACAGGGATGCCCACTGTCCCCACTGCTGTTCGTGCTAACAATGGAACCATTGCTGTCCACTATACAACAGTGCCAAGAAATAGAAGGCATCAAAATTGGGGAAACACATCATAAAACTGCAGCTTTTGCTGACGACCTCTTGGTCTTGATGACCAAACCTCTTAGGGGGTTGGCCGCCCTATTAAAGATACTGAATAGTTTTGGAGACATGTCAAATTTCAAGGTAAATATGTCCAAATCCGAGGCACTAGACCTAAATATTCCACAGAATATTTTTAAAAAATCGAAAAACTTATATCCATTCACATGGCCAAAATGACACATTAATTATCTGGGGATTAAAATAGGAAGATCAGATAGAGAGCTATTGGAAATCAACTATTATCCATTGCTTAAACAAGCAGCTGCAACCATTCAGTCCTGGAGGGACCCATATCTCTCTTGGACGGGCAGGAAAAACCTAATAAAAAGCCTGATATTACCCAAATTCATCTATCTATTTCAGACGCTTCCTATACACATTCCGTCCACTTTCTTATCTAAAGTAAACTCCCTATTTTCTAAATATATCTGGAAAAGTACGAAACCACGCATAGCCTTCCGCACATTGACTCTACCTAGGAACTGGGGGGGAATGGGAGCTCCAGACATAAAGAAATATTACTATGCCACAGTACTATCTCGGTTAGTAAATCTAATTAGACAATCCCAAGGAAGTCTGGCATTAGATATAGAGAAGGGAATTTCACCCTTTCCTCTCAGGCCATTCC